>NC_081416.1:33969268-34278286 GCF_949786415.1 Peromyscus eremicus | reverse complement strand
AATTCCAGCTTTACATAAAACAAAGATTGCTCTCAATTTAAACTCTGTGTAGGTTTCATGGCAGATAACTTTCCATAATACAATCTTACTTTAAATGCCACAGCTGCGTCCCAGGTGTGACTACTCTAAGAACTCCATTCTGAGTTCAGCAGTTATCCCATTCATGACAATTGCACTCAAGACCTGTTGCTTCTACAGTTTAACATCCTAGTGGACACAGTCAAGATGGGCAGCAAAGAGAGAAACACAAGAAGTGTAGAGTATTCAATGTAGCTTCCCAAAAGGCAAAATCCTCAAATTTCCCCAATCTCTCATATGGTAAGCAGAATTAGAAATACATGCACCTACTACAACCAGATTTGATGAAGCATTCAACTAATACTACGTTGCCAAGATGCTACAGAAAACCTACAGGCAGATGGAATTCATATATGCATATAGAGTAAGGGAATAAAATGCCATTTGAAAAGATAAAAGAGACTTAAAGTCAACCCAAATCTACTGTTAACTAAGTAGTACTGCATTTAACAAAATGCCAAAATTAGTTCATTTATGCCATTAAATGTATTTTGCACAAAAGGAAGTAAATATATGCAACGATACTTGTAAAATTGTACTGTTCTAATGGTAATTAAACTTTTTGGATATAATAAGAGATAAAATAGTTGATTACAGAATGCAATCTGAGGCTTAATCAACAAATTAATGATTGATTTCTTCTACTAGCAAAGAACACTAGTTCTGATACTGAATTTATAAACATAATCAAATACATAATCTTTGCCCTCAAGAAGCTTACAATTTGAAAATGTCAAACATTTATAAACAAAACTATAAAACACAATTCCTAATTAGCACCCTGGAAAACAAGTTTGTTATAAGTGAGTCCATTAAGCTGAAGATCACTCTTAACCTTACATAAGAGAAATTTAATTTGGGAAATGCACTCTAGGAAAATAAAGACCAAGAACAAAATGTTAAGAGAACAGAACCAGCAAGGCACAACTCAGGAGACCATGCTGAACAGTGCTAGCAACTCGCCCTTACTTGCTCACTGCTATGTCAAGCACAGTGATTTTATATGCATCATACAATGGGCCTTCCAAACAATCTTCCAAGGCTAAACTGTCAGTTCTATTTCAGACCTGAAGAAGTCTGCCCAAGGGTTAAACTCCTGGTCAGTAGTGGACGCTGGAATTCTAACCCAGGTATGCTCATTTCAAGATTCATGTTCTTAATCAGTTCCTAGTGCAGTTAAGCCAGGCTGGCTGGAGATATGGAACTGCAGAGCAGAGTAGTAAAGTATATGAAATGCATCTGAGACTACAACCTCCAGGCAGCCAAAGCTAAGCAGTTTTGTGGCAAAATGTAGAATGGAATAAATACTTTTTTATTCTTCTGGTAAATAGGCAGGGAGGAATCTTAAAACAGTGATTCTCAATCTGTGTGTTGTGACATGGTCACATATCAGATACCCTGCATATCAGATATTTACATTACAATTCATATAGTAGCAAAACTACAGTTATGAAATAGCAATGAAATAATGTTATGGTTGGGGGTCACAACATGAGGAAGTTTTAAAGGCTCACAGCACTAGGAAGGTTGAGAACCACTGCTCTAAAAGATTCTGACCCAGAGAAATATAAACCTTTATTTTTAAAAATAAAGAAAAACTGTTAAAAGACACATTAATATAAATATACACTAGTGTGAATATATATCAGTTGAAGCAAACAAATATAATTCAGGGCATAAATTCATGGTATAAGAGCACATTTCCTGTTTAGACTCTCCCTCTGTATGCACAATAGATTCAACAGTCTAGAATGTACTCTATTAACTTATTCTCTATATTCAGATTTGAATTCGCTGCCTGAAAGGATTTGGCACTCTCTTCATCTGAATTATACTTTTAACACTTCTATTTTCCATTATATGGCCCAGTAAATATACTATCACCAAAGTAAACATAAATTGTTCTGACCACTTTCCACAAAACAAGATCATCAGCTAAGCACAAAGCAACACTGTGCACTCTATTCTGAGTCCCACTTAATTCCTATGAAATTGTAGTTTTAAACCTCAGAGAGTAAGAATTGGGAACTTTCCAACAAAAATGCAAGAGCTAACTAATATTTCATCATACCTTTGTTTACCATACCTCCTTTTATATTGAAGTTGAGAATAAATCCAAAGGGAACAGTTTTACAAGAAGGTCTGTCTATGGGGATTTACCTTGTTAAGAGCAAATGACAACTGGTTTTCCCCCATAGGAAGCCTGCTCTTGCTTTATATAAATGTATCTTTCAGATCTGGTGCCACAAATTAGACTGCAGAGAAATCAGGTTGTGCTGGAGAGTTCTCACTTGGTAAATTTTACATGGACTGCTTCATAGAACTAACACGCAAATTATGCACCTTTATCACCAAAAGGAGAGCAAATTCAGTTCAAGCTTGAGGTCAAAGATTTACTACTACTTCTACATCAGGGAGGTATGGGCAGTAATTCAAAGTCTTGGTAATGACTTATTCCAGCCATACTAGTCTCATACTATTAATTGGTAAACAAAATATTCTTCCAAAAACTCGTTACAAAATTAAACATGATATAATAGCATGGCTGAATGTGTTGCTTCCCGTTGCTATGGAGTTAAGGGCAGTCTATTCACATATTCATTCTTTTGGTGTGCTCATTCATATTTAAGAGTACTGCAACACCTTTAAAGCCCAGCTTGGCAAGTCTCGGCTTGCGTCAACTCTATCAAGTGTCAATTAGTTCACTTTGGCTCCACTACAGAGTAACCCACAAGAATAAGCATTTCCATTTTTTAAATTAACAAACTGATTTTCACACTAGTCCTCAGAAAGATTCGAATCAGGAGAAGAGCAGGGGGTTAACTTGTGGTAGAGCGGATGCTAAGTGGATGAGATCCTGGGCTCCATCTTCATTTGCAAAAGTGAAAACATATACACCAAGCCTGAGAATTTCAAACCAAAAAACTGACAAATGACAGGGACAAAAGTGTAGTTTTCAATACTGTATTTTCATTTATTGCACAACCTTAAAAGTGTTTTAAAGGTTATTAATTAACTTTACTTCTAAATATCTACAAAACAGAACAATGAAATGATTCTTATACCCAAGCTTACAGTTGGTAATTTTTTTTAAAAGTACTTGAATTTAGAATGTAGAATTATAAATGTTTGCATTCTCTAGAAAAATAGGGAAATTATAAACTAAAAGAAGAACAGAATTTTAAAACCATCACACTTGTGGTGTTTGCCTGTAAGGAAAGTTTTGGACTTGCTATATGAAATGTATCAGAGTGAAGTGTATGAGGTTCATCATACAAGTCATTTACCCTCAGCTTTCTTATCTCTAAAGCAAGTGGGAGACAGGGAAGGGGTTCATCTGGATAACCTCCAAAGTGCACATGAAATGTAAGCCCTCTGATGTTAAGATGAAGATATCCTAATTATGTCTCTAGTGGAACTGGCATATGTATGTCATTTGAAAACACGTGCAACTGTATTGAGACCCATTCATCTCTTGTCTTCACTATAGCCCCCCTTGCTTCTTCACCTGAGGAAAATGACAGTACAAGAGCTGAGCTAAGACAGGGACTCAAGTTGAGCATAAAAGAAATAAGGCATTCATCATACGGCATTTGAGGTTCGAGACAAAATTTTGTCAAGTTATAAAACACTTAAAAAAATTTGTGGTTAATGTTCCTCTTTATATATGAAGACACAGAAATTCCTCCAAATTACAGCTGTTTGCTGTTAGGTGGTTACTCCAAAATAGGATAAATGTCTATTAGTATTATTCTCATGTTAGAAACACCTGCATTTTAAATTATATCATATCATATCCCAGGGACAATCAAATATAAGAGAGAGAGACTTGTAAAGGTTAATCAGAATAAAATTTCCTTCCTATGCTTTATTGCTATTTCTGTAATGTAAAATAATGAAAACCAAATAAAATTATGCTTTTTGTACACAGTTTCTAAATGCACAGAAAGTTACTAAAACTAATGCTTAAGCTGGCATTGCATCAGTTTCAAAATGAAATCCTCTATAAATTTTATCATTTTAATTAATACTGTAATACATGATCAGTTGTTTGCTGGGTTACATTTTTCATTTTGTTTAAAGTGTTTGACTCATTCAATTTTTTATTTTTTTAAATATTTTTATTTTATAATTAATTTAATTTTACATATCAGCCAAGGATTCCCTTGTCCTCCCTCCTCCCACCCTCCCATCCTTTCCCCCCAATCCACCCCCATTTCCCACCTCCTCCAAGGCAAGGTCTCCCCTGGGGAGTCTGCCCAGCCTGGTACATTCAGTTGAGGCAGGTCCAGTCCCCTCCTCCCTACACCAAGGCTGAGCAAAGTGTCTCAGCATAGGCCCTAGATTCCAAAAAGCCAGCTTATGCACCATTTCATTTCTTTCTGTGTGTCTGATTTGGGGGATTCAAACTCAGGTCTTTGAGCTCACAAGGCAGATATTCTACCCATGAATTCTATCTCTAGTCCTAGCTATTTAAACTTTTCTTTATGGAAATTTAGTTATAGAACATGATCAGGTAACCACAACATAGCTTTAGTTATTTTGTATCACTGTATTATGCAGCCTGGCTACTTATTATGTAATAAATATATTTTAAAAGATGCTACAAAATACTTTAAGTCATAGATGTTTTCACTAAAATCTTTAGATCACAAAGGTTTAGCAATTAAAGTTATTATGTAAGTTAAAATATCAAACCTTATTCAATAAATGTATTTGCCTCTTGATTTGATCATTTGATACTAAAAAAATCAGCTTTTAAATAAAAAGATTCATGTCTACATTTTGTGTTGTTCATTCAAATGTCAATAATTACAATCTGTAATACATGTTATTCCATCACAGAATATATTCCAAAAGAAAAGTGATTAGGAACGGGAAGCAGCTTTTTGTTTGCTTTTGCTCTAGACTTTAACAAGGAAAAATGTTTCTTTCATGACTATATTACCTCAGTCAAATAAAAAAAATATAAATAAATGAAAAAATAAGCCCATGCTGTATATGAAGATACTGCATTCAGAAAACATTAAACTGTTTTGAATGATATCACTGGTTAGTATATCAGCTTCTAGATGTCACTTCCTTCATGATGTATCAAAAATAACTTAAAACATGGCACTGAGTAGCTGACTTCAGTTTTCCAAAACAGAGTAGCATATATCTCAGATGGGCTTGAATTCACTATGTAGTTGAGAATGACATCAAACTTCTGATCCCCCTGCCTCTACCTCCCCAGTGTAGGATTACAAGCATTTGCCAGCACCCATCAATTACACAGTGCTGGGGATGGATCCCAGGTTTTTGCGCATGCTGGGCAAACGCCCTACTAATTGACATCACAACTGAGTGACACATCTAGTCCCATTGAGCTGAAAATTCCAGAAGGCAGTTGCTTCTCTTTCCTTGACAACTTACAAATGGCTCTTAACTATTTTATTCAAACCTTTCCAAAAACAAGTTAGAATAATGACAGATCAGATAGGAACTCCATCATATCTGAAAGGTTTATCTCAAGACTTTTCTCTACCCTTAAAACAAGGGCTTCTTTCCTTGGACTCACTCCTTTTTTTTTTTTTTTTTTTTTGGTTTTTTGAGACAGGGTTTCTCTGTGTAGCTTTGCGCCTTTCCTGGAACTCACTTGGTAGCCCAGGCTGGCCTCGAACTCACAGAGATCCGCCTGGCTCTGCCTCCCGAGTACTGGGATTAAAGGCGTGCGCCACCACCACCCCGCGGACTCACTCCCTTTTAACTAAATCAAATTTCAAGTAGAAAAGCCTAGAATTACTAAACAAATGACTTAATCGAATAGCTTAACAGCAAGCAAAAATAAATTTCCTAATTTAATGTTCTTGGAAGAAGCAATATGAAGGTCAATCGTGTTAAAATACTTATCTCCATATTATGTCATTGTTTCAAATCTCCACTGAAACTTTTCTTAAATTGTAACTTTCTTCAAAGCATCACAGGATAAGAAGGGACTGGAGTTACTTTTAGTATAAAGTCTTTCAATTATGTACTTTTAATTTACTGAGCTCAAGTGAGCTTCCCACTTCAACCTCCAGTGTAGCTGGGACTACAGGCATGCACCAAGGTACACTATTATTACACAGCTTTAATAACACAGACGATTGTAATTGTGAAGTCTATATGATAAGTACACAAGGTTCATTATATACTTCTACTTTGATATCTTTGACATATTCCAAAACATAAACATCTTAAGAATATTTATAGTACATATACAATATACTAGCTTCCCCAAATGTACAGTTTTAAATATAAGATAACCAGAGATTCCAATTGAAGATGTGAATTTTGATTATTTTGTATACTAATATTGTATTTCTTTTATAATAATAAAAACAAGGTGTTGATACAACATCTTAAGCTGCTCCTTTTCTATACATAACTTCTAGAAATAGTTAAATTTTATACAACAAAAAAATCAAGGTATCAAAGCCTTATTGTAAATATTTGTGAAAAAAATTTAAATGTGGTAACACATACATACAAACACACACACACACAAAAAAAAAAAAAAAAAAAAAAAAACCACCTAAGGGTCCAGCCCCTTCCTCACCTTCCCCTACTAGTTAAAAAATTCAGTCTATAATTATAGACATATCTATCGGTAGATACCTCATTCAACTGATTATTTCACTATTCACAGTGATTTATTCACCTACCTTTGTTTAATCTTTAATTATAATTTTCCTACTAATTTCATTCATTTTTCATTACCTCCTACCATTTTTTATCCTGTCATATGCCCAAGCATTATTCATCATTTTGTAGCCTTCTATAATTTGAAACATTAAAACTATATTTGCGTAAATGGAGAAATGCAATTTTGTATCTAACATATTCCATTTCTTTATTTTCTTTTCAAAATACATCTTAATAGAAATCTAAACTAGTTCACAATTCCTAAATTAACTGAAATAGTAATGGTACCAAATACTCAACTTATATAAATCCTTTATTAAACAACTGATAAAGATTAAAAACTTACATACTGAAATATCTAAGTATGTCTTACATTCTGAGAGAATGTTTTACAATCAAATACTAGTGGCATTATTAGATTTGCTGTATATGGCAAACTGGGAATCACATACAGCCCCTGAAATGACACCTCTTTTCCTCTCTGTCTATATTTTAGTGTTTCCAATTACACAATCCCACTCCCACTTACTCTCATTTTTACTCCATTTCTACAGACCAAAGTGGTGTTCTGGGCATGGGGTGCCACCTATGGGCATCATTTCAAATGTTTTTAAACCATAGGGTAAACTATAACTTCCAAAGTTTTTATACTATGTATCCAAGGGAAATTCTAGACAGCAATGGAAATTGACCTAAGCACAACTTTATGAAAAGACTTAGACTGTGTCCAAAAGAAATCTTACTTTACTGCTAATAGTAGGGCTACAGGAAAAAAAGGTGAGCTGGGTATCAGGATCAAAACACTAGCCTCCTCTCACATATTACTCTGATCATCATCTCCAGTCCATGGTCACTTGCATTTCTTTAATCTCCAAACAAAATAAAATATTCATGCAAAGCTAAAATTAATCAAAATATTCTCTTTCTAAATTCAAAGATAAAAGAATCACACCTCACTTGGAAGGTGGATGGCCCAGGCCTCTGCTCAGAGATAAAGCCACATTATCAGTCACTCATTCAATATTATCTAAAAGTTTCAAAACTTCCAACACTCAGCAAACTTCTGAAGCACAGAATGGTGGAATGTTAATCCAGCAACATAGTGTCAAGCCCTAGTTTAACTGAAATGAACTGTACTTTTTTTCTTTATCTACTCTGGCACAGGTAGCCATTAGCCAAAGTAGCCTCTAAAAAAATCACCACACAATGGGAAGCACTAATAAAAACTTGCGAACCTCACACAGAGGTCACCTGGAGAACCTAACATATCCCCTAAATCCTCTGCCTCGAGAGAACAGCATGGTGATGGGCAGTTCCTAGTGTGACTCCACCATGACGACAGAAGGAGAGAACAACACTGACGACCTTCTACAGCCCTCAACAAAATGTGCGCTGAAATAACTTCCTAAACGTGCACACGCTATAGACACACATAAAAGAGTATCTGAGCTAAATTCCATTTTTACAAGCATCTTAAAAATGTAATTTTGTAAGACAAGACATTTAGAGATATGACACATAATCACAAAAATCAAAAATTTTTTATTTATATATATAATATATTCTCCACACCACATTAAAATACATGCTATAAGCACATTTAAAGTTGTAAAGGAGATGTCCAGATTGCTAGTATAATAGTTTGTCTTTATTAATAACCCTAAGGATGACACTTTACCAAAACTCATCAAAATTTTCATCAGACATAATCAGAAGCTAATAAGTAGAAGTCTGATGTTATAGACTCTTTGGCTCCTTAAAAATGTCAGCACAATAGAAGCAGAGGAAAAGGTTACATTTCGTTGTCAAAGATATATCCACAAATACATCTAAACAAAGGAAAGTATAAAGACATAGATTAAAAATAACTTACAAACAGATGTGATGGCACATCACACCTTTAATCCCAGCACTTGGGAGGCTGAGGCAGAATGTTCAAGAGTTCAATGCCAGCTTATGCTTAAAAAAAAAAAAAAATCACACGTGAACATTCCTAAAGCACAATGCTGGCTCCTGAAAAAGAATTTTTTTATTCTAATAATGTACTAATGAACAAAAATTTCAGATACTTTATCTTGAAGATAAATGAAATAATTTAATGAAATGCAATAAACATTTTAGTAAAGTAATAAAATATTTATCCTTAAGAAGTATATGTACTCTGCACAATGCTGCAGCAGAAGAGGAACAAGATCCTAAAGAAACCATATTGCTGTAGCCACTTCTGACCCCCACATCCCCAGACTCTGACCCCCTACAACATCTACCCCAACCAGGGCTTCATAATGCAGTAAAATATGGAAATATACAAGTTACCGGTACTTAATAAGAGAAATGAGATATGATCTCTAAATGTGCATGTTTCTTCTTCCCCTTTAGCATCCATTCCCATTCTTCCACAGTTACAGCATGAAAGCAAAGAAATTTTTCAAGACAGGCTCCCTTTGCAGCCCTATCCTCCAACTTGCAATCCTCCTGCCTCAACTTCCTAGGGGTTTGGATTGCAGGCATGGGCCACTGTACACAGATTGAAGAAACTCTACAAGCACAGAGTCTCTAAACTGATTGGCACAGTAAAATACACTGTACAAACTCAGAGGACAGAATGTCACATCCATTTTAGGAATAATACTTACATGAAATATAAACAAATGTTATTAAGCATACAAATCCAAATGGGATACAGAAACTTTAATCTGCTTATATTAACCAACTGAAATATCAAAACAACTTTTAAATAATAAGAATTACAATTTATCTTCCAGACACTTCCCTATATAAGCTGGTGAGAGTTGTGATACAGCAGAATATATGCTCTTTCCTAAGTACAAAAATGTTTCCTGCCTTAGCGCCTGCCTCTCCCCACACCCTCCCACCCTGTCCTCTGTCTATCCACACACTGGGGAAATTATGTCCTGTTTTAAATATCTCACTGGTGAGCAACAGGAGCCCCAACTGTCAGACACTTGTCTGGCACACATACTTACAGAAGCTAGTTCCAGCAGGAGCTCAAGCTGTGAGGCTCAGCTCACTCCTATGTGGGTGAGGAAATCAGAGGACTTGGCCACCACTCTAAAGAAACTACCAAAATGGTAGAACTCTGAGACCTTGCTATAGGCATAGCCACTGCAGTATCACTGGGTTCTGGGTTTTCTTTGTTGCTCTCCGAGAGAGAGAGAGAGAGAGAGAGAGAGAGAGAGAGAGAGAGAGAGAGAGAGAGAGAGAGACAGACAGAGAGAGAGAGAGACAGAGACAGACAGAGAGAGGGACAGACAGACAGACAGACAGACAGAGAGACACAGAGAGAGAGACAGAGAGAAACAAGTAAGTAGTAGCATGCTAGATTTCGAGGCCATAGATAAATCACACGCCAATTCCTGGTTCCATGTCACTGGCATGCTCCCTCTTCCCAGGCTAATCTTGACATGGATTCCTAGGTTACAAAGACGTGGAGATCACATAGTCTTACTGTTTATCTTACAGCTGAAGAAACTGAACTCACATATTTTATGTAACTAGCCTGCACTTTCAGTCAGCGGCAAACTGGGTACCTTTGTCCTCTTCTTCACGCTCATCTGGTCACACTCTTGGAGCGCTTTGCTTCTGAGTCTAGTAACTTTCTTTCCTTTCTTCTCTATCATTGCTGAATGTATCTGTGGCCTCTCACTTTTACTCAGGCCTGTTGTCTCACTGTTTTAATGTTCCTGGTTAAGCTTCTATTATCCCATACTTACATTTTGCCTAAGCAGGAAATATAAGAACCCTTGGGAATCCCTGACCAGGCACTATAAAACAAAGACAAGCAGTATTGGCTGGCTATAACTGCTTCTATAAAAGAAAGAATACTGGCGTTAAGAGTCATCATAGGTATTGGTAAACATACAAACATATTAATTTTGGATTAGCCTGGACATTTAACCCTTAAGTACTTTGCCAGAGGCCAAAACACACCCAGAAGAAAACATTTCCCCACCACCAAAACAGTGTTTCTCTGTATAGCAGCCCTGGCTGTCCTGAACTCAATTTAGGCTTTGTAGACCAGGCTGACCTTGAACTCACAGAGATCCACCTGCCTCTGCCTCCTGAGTGCTTGGCATTAAAGGCATGTGCCATCACACCCAGGGTAAGAAATCTTTTAAATAAAAACAACACTCAGATCACATCACTCATAAAATAATGTTACATTTCTGTTCAAGAAGGTAGAAATCGTCAAGAAGAAAACAGACATTTGGAAGTAGTATAGTATATTCATTTTTAAGTCACATTTCCTAGCCTTCTTCAAGGCTCCTTTGAAAATCTATCACATTTGAACTGGGCACAGTGGCAAGGCACAGGTAATCCCCACACCCACAAGACTGAGGCAGGAGGATCATGAGTTTAAGGCTGACCTGGAATACACAGAGAGAACAAATAAATCCTATATCCAGCTTAAGATTTGGGACAATGTAAGTAACTCTAAAATGAGAAAAATACTTTACTACTAGTCAAATTGCTCAGAAAAAACGAAATACAGTTATTCAATATAACTATCGGACAGCACCGTTACATGTGGCAGCCAACTTGAAAACATTACGTGAAACTTTTCAACATCTAAAGAGAACAAAAGATAGCATTTTCTTGTGTAATATTTCATATTTAATTTATCCTGGGTTATGTTCCAAAGTTACTTTACTACATAAGTAGCAGTTAGTAAACTATTCATCAATGCTAAACAAGGGTATCAGTGGTAAACTCATGTATCCCCCTTAGTAGAGGTGTTAGTCGGCACATTATAAGACTGTAGAATAACTGCTAATGAATTCATGTTTTAGAACTGTCTAGACTGTTTACTGTCTCTACATAGTAAAGATTGCATGCAGCATGAAGCTGATGAAGAGAGCTCCAGATATTTTCAAATATATTAATATGTAACATGTGACGAGAAAATATAAATGGGACAATGAAATAAACAATGGAAGAGTAAGAGAGAATGAAATATTACATCACTAGTTCTACACAAAAATCTTTAGGCTAGAAAAGTTATGTAAACACAGTAACAAGAGTCTGTTATAGGCCTATGGAACAAAACTGAGACATAGCTTTGGAATAGCATACTTTTAATTTAGTATGGTAAAAAAAAAAACTGATTATTAAATGGTAATCCAAGCCTCTGAATGATGGTTTCATATCTTTGTTTTAATTTTTCAAATGAGGAAAGGAGAGTTAGTATTCAATGACAGTAGATTAGTGGAAAAATATTTCAAAACTCAAGTCCTATGGCAAGGGAAGGTTAGATCAAAATGATTCTTAGGTAGCAAAAAGATTGGAAGAAATATCTTCTCAATATCTTAACTGAAACACCCAATAAACACTAAGCATGGATTCTCAAACTGACCAACATACATGAATTTATATCTTTGACACTGCACAGATGTCAGGCAATAATCTAAGTGAAAGCAACTAACTTGTCCACAGTCACACAGTTAATGAGATTAACTGAATTCTGACTCTAAAGCCTGTGCACTTAGCCTATAACATGATGTCCCATCCCCCTATTAATACTCTAATACAAGTTATTCCCTCAACTTTCATCACATATACTTTGATATGAAATGTACGACTTCAAATACAAAGAGTTGTAATACATCCACAAATATATTTCAAACCTCAGTGGCATAAAATGACAAACTACATAGAACTTTATCATTTAAAGAAAAATGACTAAATTAGTGTAGCTTAAAGAAAATTACTAAACTACTGTAGTAAGACCCATATGGGGGGAAAATGCTACTCTCTTTTGAAGTTCTGGGATCAAGGTGTTCCTGCACACAAATTGTTACAGCTTATAGTTACTTTTTTAAAATATCACAATTAAATACTATAGCTGAGTTGGCACAGTGGTGTATCATTACCCAGACTGAAGTTTGTACAATGTAACTATACTATTCCAAGCTTTCTTGAAGAAAATACTACTGTTTTAAAGATTGCCCACTTAGTATATACTGTGTAAAAGTATATTCAGTCAGAGAAGATGCCACTCAAAAGATGGAAAATGACACTTAAAAACAAAATCTCAGGGTGAGAGGGATAGCTCAGCATTAAGAGCACTTGTTGCTCTTGCAAAGAACACAGGTTCAGTTCCCAGCTACCATATGAGAGTTCACAAGCATTGGTAACTCAAGTTCCAGGGCGTAAGACTGAAGTATCCTCATAATATGACCAATGTATACAACCATAGGACTAAATGCTAACATTAAACTGCCAAGGCTATGCTCTCAGGGTTCATTTCTATAGCTCATTACTGATTCTAATGTATTACACATACTCTATGTACAGGCAGGTTTCAAAAAAAAAAAAAAAAACTGCCAAGAAAAGCGGTATATTAAATGCTAAACTTCATAGAAGTAAGCCAGATGCTTAAATGCATAAGTGGCTAAAATTTTCTTTACAGAACTGTTCTAATCAATTCACATTTTAGTGAAAATAATCTTATATTGCAAACAGCACAGCACCCTCTGGTGTATCCATTATAAGATATATAAAATTCCCACAAGTAAAAGGATAAAATCATAAGTCAAAAATAAACCTTAGTGATCAATAGGGTGATACTTTCTGAATTTCTTCAGGTACATATATTTAACATGTTTAAATAAAAAAAAAATTTTCACTTTTAAATTATCACTATAAAATTTGTAGCAATTGTGGTCAGAAAATTTGTTTTAGTTTTAAAATACTGAACCAACCAAAATAATACATTTTTTCAATTATATAACTTAAATTAAGATAATGCTATCAATACGATTCTTGAAGGAATGGCAAAATTTTAATGGTTATGTAAGCTAAATTTCATTTTACTCAAACCCCCCTGTTTTTTGCTATAGATAAATTTGACTTGAATATATAAACTGTTGCTATATATTTTTCTGAATTCAAAGTCAGTTTATCATTATTTATAAGGATGGATAGATAGGTGTTAAGCAAATAAATCTACGATTTCCACAGTTTGAAAAATACAGTAATACAAATAAAAGCTAGTGAGTTCGGTTACAAATCTAGAGCACTTCAAAGACTAGTATGCTCAATTTTTACATATAAAAAGAACCCTCTCCCTGTGAAAATAATTAACTAAAGCATGATATAACAAACTCCACATGAGGCCACCTGCTTTGGACAGCCCTTTGTGGCCCACTGCAAGTTCCACAACAATGCAGGAAAAAGTGAGACTGCCACCTGCTTACAGCAGCCATCTGCCTCTAACAAGTTACATTTAGTCAAATCCACTTCATCCTGGTTTCCAAACTAAGGGAACACTATGCACCTGTGAACAGAAAAGAATTTAACACCTATTTTGTGATGACAACTGGGAATATATACCTAAAGATTTAAAGAGCTAAGGCAAATAATTCAGTAAGGAAAATTATTTTTAATGTAACTGCAAGTGAATAAAGGATATTTAGCCAAATGCTCAGCATAAAAACAAAATAGCAAACTTCATAATGTAAAACTTGACTTATTTCTTATTCTCATTTCTTGTCATATATTCTCATGAGGATCACAAAGTCACAGTGCTACTACAGTACTCAGGAAAAAAAATTAACTATTCCCACATATCTGTTCTCAGGAAAAAAAAATAATAACTATTCCCACATATCTGTTACTATGATCCATCCTTTTAAGCATGTATGACCTGAAAATTTTTACTATTCAGTGTTAAAAAAAAAGTGCCCCAATTAACTTAGAGTTTTTTGTTTTTTGTTTTTTAAAGACTGTTTGAGTAAAGTTAAAGAATATCTCATTATCTCACTTATAAACTATAAAGCTTGTGAGTACCTCCATAGAATACAAGAGTATTTGAATACTGGATTAAAAATACAGTATTTTAGAAATTAGGCGTAAATACCTCATGCCAAGAAAGCAGTGTGAAATGAATGTTTCTAGGAATGCACTAATTTATTAGACATATATAAATGCACTATGCCTATTCCCTATACAATTTAATAGAACTGTATAATAGATAAGGTTTAATTAAAAATGACTGAGATAGACATCGTGGCATACTCTGAATCACAAATACTCAGCTACTCAAAATGTTACTATTTAATATGTTTAGTTTCAAAGCATGATCATTTTCACAGATTTGTTAGTCCAAAAAACTGAAAACAAAGAATGCCAATGCATAGTATATACTCCCTCCTAGGAAAATACTGTGGAAAAAAAATTGAACTAAATGGTATTTAACTTTGTATTTAATTTTAAAGATCAATTATTAAATTCTAAGTTAATCAATCCATAAAACTAATTTTATCTTATCAGAAGCCAAAGTATCTCTAATATCAACTCTCAGAACACAAAGAGTTGTTTCAAATGGACAGGCTATTTAATATAATCCAATGTCACAATCACTTTCAAATCAACTTGTGGGCAGGAAAAAAAACTAAATCTGGGGAAAACTGACACATACTTGATGAGTGAAATGTGTCTGAAACATTCTTGGACATTGCAAATAAAAATATTAAGCAAGGACATTTTAGCATATACAATCTATTTAGCTGAAACTTATATAAATGGCATCAGATCTAAAACTGTCCCAAGACAGCAAAAGTCTTTTTAAGTTCAGACCCAGGAGCTTCAACATCCAAAAGTGTTCAGGCATTTGACACTCATCTGAACAGGAGAGGAAAAAAAAAGGAAAAAGAAGAAAGAAAAGGAAAGGAAAAAAATACAAGTTAGTATTTGAGATGTATATGGAAGACAGGTTGGGGAGTAACTATTGAGAGATCTAAACAGACTTCTTTCATAATCGAATATCACCTTCATTTAAAATAACAATCATACGGAAATAAATTAAAAAGTACGTTTTTTTTCAACCACCCCAACTCTTATTTTACAAAATATTAGCCTTAATGGCATTATAATTACCCAAACTCTTCATTGACAATCTCAAGAATAATTAATACTGTCACATTATTCACAGGCTTCTCTGTCAGTTAAATCAATAAATGTTTGCTGTTAAAAAGGTTATTTAAATTAGCACTTTAAAAATCGGAATTGGAAATTTCATATGTGCAACTATAATAGTACATTTTATTTGTTTTAGCTCATAGTCATTATCAAATTTTTTTGTTGTTGATAAACTACTGATTGTTAGGCTGAAAATGAGCAAAATTAAAGGATCTGTAAAACCCGGTTATCGTCAATCAAGATGACACTACTTAAGAACTGGTAAGTATTCAAATCTACAGGGGGCAACTGTTTTCTCCAAAGAAATACTTTAAAAGGAAGTTTTTTCTTCTGAGCAGGTTTAAATCGTTGTCCAAAGAAAACCAGAAAGTCAACAAAAAGAATATGTTAAGTACATACATGCCTAGATCTTAACAGCCACAAAGAAAGTGAAATATACACACGTTTCAAGTTGAGAAGCTTCATACATTCTTTATGAACAACTTGACTTCAATTTCAACTCTCCAAGGGAAAGGAACAGAGACGAAGATGGGAGAAAAAAAAAAAACTCTCAAAGTATCATAACTGTCACAAACAGCGTTGTGAACTGAGTTCTCACAAAGCTTCCTTGTGTCCCTTCCCTGTGCATCACAGACAAAGTCTCAAAACCACAATGAAAATTGTTAACACTCTCCTGTGGGGAGGGAGGTGCATCAAAGTGAAACAGAACCTCAGGACTACCCCTCCCATCTCCACATGAAGGATAAAGCGCTGTCAGGAACCACTAACCCAAGTAGCACAGATGCCCTGCATCCGGTTTAAATCACAAGCGCGCGCACACACACGCACACACGCGCACACACACACACACACACACACACACACACACGTCGAAAAGGAAGGGGAAGGGGGAGACAGACAGAGAGAGAGAGAGAGAGAGAGAGAGAGAGAGAGAGAGAGAGGAGAGACAGAGAGAGGGAAGAGGAGAGGGCAGAGAGACAGAGAGACTTAAAAAAATCTCTCAGAGCAGCAGAGGCCCCTGGTTTCAATGTGTGTGCACAGGGGGGAGGGGGGAGGGAAGACTGCTGAATGGATATTAAGACTGTTTGCAGCACAAAGAAAAATACAGTTTTAAAAGAAGAAAAGAAGCCCGTGAGGCCGGTGATGGTCAAAGAAGTGCAGTCCGTTTAGCGGCAGGCAAAGAGGGGCCAAAAGGAAAGGAGCGGGCTGCGGGAAAAGTTCACCGAGCTACGAGGATAAAAATAACAAAACCCCCCAACAAGGCCCCGCAAGTGAACAACAACAACAACAGCACAGCACCTTTTGGGGTCCCCCCCCCTGCTCACTGCTGTCTCTTTCGATTTGGACAGCAGCAGCCACCAGGCAGCTTTGCAAAGCAGCGAATTAAAGAAAGAGAGAGGGAGAAAGCAAGCCCCTTCTTCTCTCCACCTGCCCCTCCTCCGGAGTGCCCGCAGACCTGGGGGGGACGCTCCAACACCCGCGACGGACAGCGGCGCCTTCCTAGCCTAGCCCGCTCGCCCCGCAGCCCCGGCTCCCGCTCCATCCCAGAGCGCCGAGGCCGGCCGGGCGGGCAGGCGGGCGGGCGCGCGGAGCCCACACCCCCGAGCCCGCCGCGCGCGGGTCCATTGTAAACAAGCCCCGGGGACCGAGCCCCTCGAGCGGCCGCCGCCGGTGTCAGGAGGGAGACCCCGCCACAGCCACGCTCGCTCGCACCCACGAACACACGCACGGACACACACGCTCCCACACACATGTAGAGACCGAAGAATATTCACCTTGGCTGTGGATTATTGTGGTGTTGTTGGTGGGTGATGGAGATGGTGGTGGTGGGGAGGAGGAGGAGGAGGAGGAAGAGGAGGAGGAGGAGGAGGAGGAGAGGAGTAGTTGTTGTTGATGGGTAACAGTCGCCAGGACTACGGTGACTATGGCGCTTGATTCACAAGGCAACGGTTGCTATAACTCACAAAAGAGAGAGAGAGGGAGAGAGAGAGGGAGCGAGGGAGAGGGAGACACTCGCGCGGGGAGGGGCGGGGGAGGGAGGAGGGGAGAGGGCGGGCCCGAGAGCGCCGGAAGAAGCGGGTTCGGCGCCGTGACTGACAGCTCGGAGCCCGGGCGGGGGCCGCGGTCGGGATTCCGACGTCGGGTCCCCGAGGTACGCTTAGACTTGGCGGGCCCGGGGTCAGTGCGAGTCAGGCTCGAGGAACGCTAGCGCGGACGCCGGGAAGCCGGGGAAAGCGGAGGCGCTCGGGGCGAAGGCTACGTCCCGTGAAACGAGCCCCGCCGGCCTCTGCAGCCAGCTCAGTGCCCAGCAGCCCCGCAGCCCCGAGAGGGAAACCGCGAAGCCAAGGGAGGGGGAGTGACGACGGCCCCAAGACTGTGTGAGACGCGCGCTACTGCGGGGGCAGACCCCACTTTGAAGCGCGGGCTCCGCCCCTGTCCGACGTCATTTCCGGGGCGGGCCCGGAGAAGGGCCCGGATGTGCTACGCTCCGCCCCCTCTCCCCCCACCTCCAGATTTTTTTTTTTTTTTTTTTCCTCCCCCCCTCCTCTCCGCGATCGCCGGTGGTGTTCCCCGGTCGTTTTTGCCTCCCGCGTGATCCCTTTCCCAGACTCTGCGGCCGGCGCGGGCCTCCAGAGTCTTGGCCGTGCTCTCCCCTCCACCGGCCGCGCGCTCGCCTTCTCGCGCCTCCTGAGGCCGCAGCTCCGGGAGCGCGGGCGGCGGGGCGTGAGCGGTGCCTTCGCCGCCATCTTAGGGAGCGAGAGCCTGGGTGCGCGAACCGTTTGGCCCGTCCGGCTCGACGCGGCGGAGCCCTCCCTGCGAACCGAGGCGCCAAGTTATCACCCTGCAGGACCGGGAGGAAGTGCTGATGAGAAGGGGATTTGTGCTTCCCGGGGCTTGAGGGTCCATACGGGGGTGGGCTCGACCTCCGGGAGAAACGCTTGGGTAACCCCTAAGATGCTCAACCCCCCCCTTCAAGAGTTGACGGGATGGATTGGAGCTAGACCCAGTACCTATTGCTGGTATCAGGTTGCTTAACAGCCTCGGCTAGCTAAGGGTCCTGAGCTGTGTCTGACCGTTTTTTGAGACAGGAATGGCTTCCGTCCATGAAGAACATTATTAGCACACAACCTGGTACCTCCAACTACGGTTGATAAGGCACAGCCGCTAATACCTCCTGGTTCAAGCTTATTCGTCCAATTCTCCTCACACTGGAGTCCAGCAGGCACGTGCCCTCGGGTTTTGCCAATACCCCAAAGCTCCAACATTTGCAGCTAAGCAGCTTATCCAAGACAATAACATATTGGAAGTAGAGCCTTAAGAAGTCAGTTCTCTTGAGGCTTAATTTTTGCACCTGCAAATAAGGGATTTGGGCCGGCATGAGTTCACTGTTAAAATAAGACTGAGCTCTTTTTCTGTGCCCCAGACCTTGTGCTAAGTGTTTTACATACATTATCTCATTTAATCCTGACACCTGTTTTATTGGATACGTAATATTCTCATTCTAGGGAAAACGAGCCGTCATTTTTATCTTGCCTCTCTGTGCCATGAAATACTAGGTAAAGACATTCTAGGAACCAACTATTAGAACAATAGATTTAAGGGTAATACTGAAGGCTTTGATAGTTTCGTAATGATTTGTAGTCTTGATTGTAAGTTACGATACAGTAGTTAACAGTGAAAACCATCCTGGGCTAAAGTTAAAGGAGGCCATGATCCACTGTGGTGGTGGACAAAAATGACGCCATGATGACTAACAGCAGTTAAAACTCTTCACATTTAGAATGCTCCTTTTGCAACATTTACAGCTCAAGTCTTCTGCTAGGATGCTGGTTAGGACTGCTGGATGACACTCCCAGGCTCTGAACAGCTTTGCTGCTGGCAGTCCTATTGTCTGCCAGAGTGCCTGTTTCCCCACTCAGCTGTTGCTTCTCACTGCTCTCCTTGAGCAGAGTTCTGTTATCCTCCCCACCCTTTTAATTTACTGCTTTTAATCTTCACGAAAGGAAACCACATAATGAAGCTTGTGCAAAACTGTCTCAAGGGTATAAATAGATACTTTGAGGCAGTGTCCTTTAGGAAAAGTGTGACCTTTGCGCTCAGAACATTGTAACATCAGTTTCAGGCAATTTAGAGACTTCTTTATTCCTAGCTTCTGGTACCATCATTTTACTTTCAGAATGCATACTTTTATTTACATGAATTCTTACAGTTAGGATATTTTTCCTTTTATGAGAATTAGATGTATGTCTTCTAATTGTAGTAAGGTTAATATTTAATTTGTCTTACCGTTATACTAGCTCAAATAGCCAAGCTACAATGCAAGCTATAATTCAAAACATGATAGACTGATAGATTATATGTTTGTATACATGTATATATGTAATATATATATACACACACACACATTAAGCAAATCCTTTTGCTTCTCAATAGTTCTGACAGGAACTCTTTTCAGATCATCTTTAAAGCTGTGTGGTTGTATCTTCATATGTATCATACATATATTTCAGAAATAACTTGTTAGGGAGTCTTAGGAAAGACCCAGCAGAACTTTAACAACTATTGCTTTTATAATGAAAAATATAATCTGAGCTCAAGAAAGGTATCTTACATTCCTTGACATTGCAATAAACTATCAATACAACATTTTTTTTTTCTGAATTCTAAATATGAGGCAGGCATACTTCCTGTGTGTACAATTCAAAGTTAGTTTTTCTGTGAATTTTAATCGTTGTTTTCTTTGAACTTTGTTTCTGCTCTAAGACTGTAGTGACTGGGAGAGCCATGGGCAAACACAGTTGTGTCTGAAACACTTGAGGAAAAGCAACTTGATTCCCTCTGTCTATACTTTACCAAGTGCTATAGCATATCCTTAAAGGTAAACTTCCCTTTCAACATCATCTGCTAGGATATTTTCTCCTATGGACTCCTACTGCATATTCAAGAACTAATAGAGAACTTCAATATTAATGCTAGAGAAAAAGAAAAATGTGTATGCAAAGATAAACTACTGATATGCCATGGCATTTCTTCCAAAAAATTGTGTAGGAGAGTTTTGAAAATATATGCTGTAGCAGCTTACCATTAAAATAGTAGCAAATCCTTTGTAAAGCAGAAATCACACCTGTTTTAAAATCTTCCATTTGACTACCTGTTCTCTTCAGTTGAGACACACAACAGAATCTTGTTCTCATATGTGACATAAAAGTTTCCTTTCTGCTATATGGGGTTCAAACTGCTAGTGAGTCTAGATTACTAAGTGACTTTTCTGGATCTGGAATTCTGTGGATATGTGATAATTACCAACAATGACAAGAGTGATATAAAGATACTCAAACACTGCACAGTGGCTTACAGTCCTCAAGCACCAAAGCAAATAAATACGGACATAATTTCTAACTATCTTCTGGAGCACCCCACAGAAAGCATGCTTTGATTTAGAAAACAGTGCACTAAATAACTGTTTTGGTCAATTCATCTTTCTAATTGTGTTTTCATTAAATTCTACAAATCAGCTGATTATTCAGCCAGCCTGAAGTCTGTCTATTTATTATATAAGTATATCATGAAATTAGACTTTCACTCCAGTGCATAAAGATGATAATAGAATCATGAATTGACTACCATTGCTCAAGACCAAGTAAAATTTATATATGCATACAGCTCTTCAATTAATTCAGATCATCAAGTACAGTATTTGCACCATTAAACCCAAATATCTGGAAACAATCCAAATGTCAGATGTCTATCAGCTATAGGATGCATAAACAAATTGTGATAGAGTCATACATTGTAATGCAACTGAACAGTTGAAAAGACTATTGATACACAAAACAACACGAATACATCTCAGAATCATTATGTCCAACAAAAGAGGCCGACTGCAAATGTGCAAATTCACTCAGATGAAGTCCAAGTTCAAGGAAAACCGACGTTTTCCTGTGATGGGCAGTGGCCACAGAGTGGGATTCACTGACAGAGCGGGGGAGAACTTCTAAGGTGACAGGAATGTCCCACACTCTCCGAGTTGTTTGCTACTAGCCATGTGCTATTAAAATTTAATTGTAAATTAATTTCATGAAAAATTCATACAGCCACATTTTAAGTTCTCAGAAACCACATGTGGCGATAGCAACTAAATTGGACAATATACACACAACATTTGTAGTGTTTCAAAATTTCTACCAAAGGATGCTGCTATTCCTTTTGTCTTAATGTGTATATAAATGTTTATATTGCGATTAACAAATATGTGTTGATTTTTACCTACCCCCAAATCCCCAAAATCACTCATTAGCCAAATTTTTAATACATTACCAATTTGATTAGCCCACTTTTTCATTGTTTTTAGTTCAGTTCAGAGAAATAAGAAAATTATCCCTGGCAATTTTTTTTTTCAAAGATGTAGGCATGCTATGAAGTAGATGATGTTGATTCGCTGCTCAAAGAGATCCATTCTGCCACTTTAAAACCCTCAGTATCTCAAGAAAAAAGGAAACACTTTTGTGGACTCAAAGTGCACTCTAGAATACTTCAAAGAAATGTTTCCTACCGCCCTCTTGGAACCTTGGTATATGGAAAGGTGATAAATACCACACAACCTTGTGAGGTAACACAGGAGAACTTGAGAAAGCAGGTACTCTAACCACACTGTAAAAGTCAAGCAAGCTCTCTAGATCTCTGTTAAGATTCAAAGGAGGCCAGCAAAATGGCTCAGTGGGTAAAAGCTCTTGCTGCCAATCCTGATGACTTCAGTTTGATCCCCAGCCCTCAAATGGTAGAGAAAAAGAACCAGCCACTCCAAATTGTCCTTAGATCTCCACACATAGGCTGTGGTACTCATGTACCCCGCCCCCTCCACTCCCACACACACACACACACACACACACACACGCACACACACACACACAGACGTAAAAAATAAAATTAAAAAATCAAGGACTTCTGGAATGGAAGGAAATCAAATTTGCATCACAGATCAAAGATCTCTAATCTCAAGTTCTGAGGTTCTAATCTCCATGGACCTTAAAAGACCAAAAGAAGAACAGATTCAAAGTAGATATGTTTAGCGGATACTTTTATAAAAGAGAAAAATGGACAAAAATATTGACTCTAAATAAAAATAGTAAATAGCTCCACTGGGATTTAAGCAGTTTGTGAACTCTAATTAGATTTTTACAAGATGATGAACGTGAATTGTTATCAAATGAATCATAGCCATCAATTAATGTCAGTATTTCATAAAGAAAATCACTTTAATTTTATCAATTATCAGTGGTCAGAAAAGTGATTTTAATTGAGCTAAATTATTTAATTGAACTAAATTATTTAACTGACGAGTTCTTAAATTGTCTTTCTCTTCCTCCACCAACCTGGAATTAAGTCTGAAAGAAACAGCCCCCAGGTCTGGACTAGACCACTATGCCTATATAAATGCTACCTAAGCCTTCCTTTAGGTGGTTTTTTAACAATTATGCTGAATGTTACAGGCTATGACTTCAGGTTTTCATACTTGCAAGTATTTTTGAACAATGAACCATAGCTATGACAGAAGAAAAAAAATACATGTACATGTATTTATTTTGCATTTGTTTCGTTTGATACCTTTCATTTGTTTTGTTTTAATATATAGTATTTTTCGAAAACTTTAGTATATTATCAGCTTTGTTTGGAGGGGCAAGGAGCATGCACACACACACACACACACAAATTGCAGTGAAGTGATAGCCCATGCTCTGAAGACTGTTTGAAGTTTCATTGAGTACTTTCATCCACAAAAGATTAGGATCATGTTTTAAGGGCTTCATGGATCTTGCTTTACTGACTAGAATCTAATTTTTGAAAACCTTTGGCCTAATATAATAGGTAATCTGCCGTATTAAATATATACAACTAAAGATTGTTTACAAGCAGCCTTGTGATAGGTTTTTATAGACACCTAATATTTAAATCACATTTGCAGCTATTCATGGTCAATAGTTTCAGGTGTCTAACATTTTCAAAGGTTCCTGAGATACATGTAAATCCTATAGAGTTTGAAATATAAATGACCCTGAAAGAATAATTCAAATTTAATACGATATGTATTTACTTTGTTTTTCCTCCTTTCCTCTGAGTGAAGATTAATTAGAAAGTTGGAGATTCACTGAGATGGAATCATGAGGAACTCTGAGTACTGGTTTCACAAAGATCAGAAAAATAAATTCTTTTCCAAGATGATTAGTGCGTTTTGTTCAGTACTCTTGTTTGGCACTACAACCTTTGCCTCACTCTGAAATTATAAAGTAAGCTACAGACAGTTTGAATATGCTTTATAGGATTGCCCTATTTGTAGCTTCAAATGTGTGACATGGTAATTACAGACTTCTTGTTAAATGTTATATCATTCTTCACCCAGAAAAAAAATAATACTTAATGAACACTAATTTGTGCCGAAGATTGGTGGAAGAAGAAATTTTGACGTGAATCATTCAGAAAAGATATATAAAAATATACGACAAAGAATTATTAATCAGGTTAAACATGCATATTTTGAAATTAAGTAAGTTTTAAGTTCAAACTAATAAAGCCGCATGAAATTCTTGTGTCTTTTCCTTTAAGTCAGCACTGACTCAGAGACCCCAAACTCACAGCATTGCTTTTCTAAAACGCCAAACTGCATCGGTTTCTACGGCTCCAGCTACAGAGGGTGAAGCACTCAGTGATGCTTGGATAAGTGGATCAAAAATGGAGCCTCATGTTAAGTGGGAGTTCTGCCTGCCGAAAGCAAGCCAGAGAGCACCCAACAGAAGTATGAGTAATTTTATAGAAATATTTTAAGTTAGTCATTTAATCAAAACATTACAACTTGTTAGCAACTCTTCAAAAATCCACACCTCTATATTTGGCAGTCGTGTTTGGGAAATAAATATAACCATATAATGGTGGAAGTTTATTGTGGACTTCAGAAGCTATAATGCTTACCTATAAGAAACAGGTAAGGTAGGCTAGAAGTTCTAGCACAGTAAGGAAGCTGAAAGGACACTAGCAAGTATCCACAATCTTAATATGAAGTAGAGGCTAAAAAAGCAGTATTAGGAGAAATAGAGAAAATGTAACCACTATAATCAACTGAGATGGCTACTGTAGAGTTTTGATGATTTTTTTGAGGCTTCTGGTATAGTGGAGTTGACTGGCTTAGATGGTTATGTTTTTGTTGTGTTCTTGCTGCTACTGTTGTTTCTGCTGCTTCTATTTTTATTTGTGAATAAGGATGAGAAGAAAATGAGAAAGGGACATAGTAGTCACAGAGGTAACATTTGATTAAGGTACAGTTAAGGTTCTCTAGGAAAAGGAGGGAGACAAAATCTAGAAGAAATACTGATAATCATTTAAAGTGACCGAGTCTAAAAAATACTGAGCTACCTAATATTATTGGTGTTCTGCTGTGAGTGCTGTGCTAGTTGCTGTGGGTTCATGGGGTAGGGACTATGGATGGCAGGAAGATGCAAAGGAACTGAAACTCAGTCTCCTTGTGCCAGCTTCTCTTTACATTTTCACTCTTCTCTACTTCCTTCCCGGTGTCCATGAAGCATACCATCGCATTGTCTTCCATGAGTAGGTGAACTGACACAGAATTTATTGTAAAGGAAGAGAGAGTAAGGCCAGGACATTTATTAAGATGGCACTGGGCTAACCATTCTACTGAAGTCTCCTTCCCATCTGCTGCTCTCTGGGTTAATGCACTATTCTTTCAGTTCCCCTGTATCCACACATTGGTAAACAGACCTTTTGAACCTAAACCCCCACCTCCTTTGTATGGATTTTTCTTTGGGCTGCCAGCTCACAAATAATGACTGGGAGACTTATTACTAATTACAAAAGCTCAGCCTTAGCTTAGGCTTGTCCCACTGGCTCTTACAACTTACATTAACCTGATTTTATTAATCTATATTTTACCATGAGGCTTTTTACCTTTCTTTCTTTCATTCTGTACCTCCAACTTGTTCTGTATCTCCTGGTATCAGCTCTGTGCCTAGTTTCATCCCCAGTTCCTCTCTTTGCCTGGAAGTCCCACCTATTCTCCCTGCCTAACTATTGACTATTTAGGTTTTTATTAAACAATCACAGTGACACATCTTTACACAGTGTAATCAAATGTCTTGCAACATTTCCCCCATTTTGTCTAACTAAAAAAGAAAGGTTTTTAACTCTAACACAGTAAAACTATATACAATAAGAACAATTATGAGGTAAGAATTACATTCACAATGTCAAGTCCATTTGTATTTGGCATATTTGGAGAAAATACTCTATTATCTGTCTTATCTTGGTGAGTTTAAAGTTTAAACTATTTTCTATCATAATTTGTATTACCATCCTAAAACTATCTTTTTAGACCTCAAAACATTTTCTTAGATAAACAATTTAAGCTTTTATGTCTCTCAACTTTATACACTTTATACTTTTTTATAAGTTTTTTTTTTAAATTTGGTAACAAGGAAAACTGTAACTATATCTTGTATTCAACCCAGTCAGAGACCTGAGAAGGATATAATATTACCTGAGTAAACAGGAAGTGCAGAGCAAACAACTTACAAAACTACAGAGATGACAGAGACAGCTGGCTGTCTGGACAGTCACCCAAGTTTCCTCTGCAACACTGAAGCATCCATCTTCAGCATATGGGCCTATCTGACAGACTTCTGTGAAGCAGGAATTTTCAAGGACTGCCCTACCTTGTCTTAGTAAAGTTTGGCAGTCATTTTCTTTTTTGCCCTCCTTGTCCAGTTTGGACAGCATACTGTCAGCAGTCAAGGCAAGGGTAATTTCTTGCCCATTGGCTTACTTTGCCACAACAAAAGCAAACTCCATATGAAGATTCTTCAATGCCCATCATCCTTTTTTGAAGTAAATTGATGCTGCCAGGAGTAGATGTGTCTCATTGTCATGAAAAGCCTTATGTTAGTAAAACATCTTAAATGCCATATTCTGTAGGTCTTTGAAGTGTTTGAAGACCATCTATCTGTCTAAAATATATATGTTTAACTCTGAAAACTTACCTAACATGACTACAAGTGCTGTGGGATGGTCTGTATGTCAAATTGCTCTGATTGCTCAATAAATAAAACACTGATTGGCCAGTGGCCAGGCAGGAAGTATAGGCGGGACTAACAGAGAGGAGAAATGAGAGAACAGGAAGGCAGGGGGAGTCACTGCCAGCCGCCACCATGACAAGCAGCATGTGAAGAACCCAGTAAGCCATGAGCCACGTGGCAAGGTATAGATTTATGCAAATGGATTAGTTTAAGCTATAAGAACAGTTAGCAAGAAACCTGCCACAGCCATACAGTTTGTAAGCAATATAAGTCTCTGTGTTTACTTGGTTGGGTTTGAGCAGCTGTGGGACTGGCGGGTGACAGAGATTTGTCCTGACTGTGGCAGGAAAACTCTAGCTACATACAAGTTTGATTATTATAGATGATTAACTACTACTGTATTTCTTAATTATACATTACATTTTTAATTAGTTGCATAGGTATAATACCTTAAGCAAGAGTAGAAACATATATACAGTATAACAAAAATAACCTTAAATTTGTATCAATATACAAAAACACCTTAAGCAAGAATGGGAATATATAGAGAGTATGCTCTAACAAAAATAACCTTTGCCGGGCGGTGGTGGCGCATGCCTTTAATCCCAGCACTCGGGAGGCAGAGCCAGGCGGATCTCTGTGAGTTCGAGGCCAGCCTGGTCTCCAAAGCGAGTTCCAGGAAAGGCGCAAAGCTACACAGAGAAACTCTGTCTCGAAAAACCAAAAAAAAAAAAAAAAACAAAAATAACCTTAAATCTGAATCAGTATACAAAAATCCATACCAATGTAAAATATTTGAGATTAATAGTTACTTATTAGTTTAGAGTAGATTCAATAATCTACCCTTTTATCCTACCCTTTTCATATCCTCCTTTCTCTTTTCATAAAAGGATCCTTGAATCTAACCTCCCTTGCTTAGTTTCCTCCCTTACCATGACCAGTAATGATGACAAACATTCATAACCCACCCACCTCTTGGGAATGTAGGTGTTGTGTTCTATAAACTGCTTCCTGTTGTCTGGGAGCAACAGCAACTTTAGGGGACCCTGAGAAAATTGGGATGTTGACCAAGACCTGGGAGAGCTAGCTGTACTATTATTTATTTAGTTTCTCTGTGATGGAAAAGTGTAGAGCTTATCTGAAGTCCTGGCTGGAGTAGTCTGTGAGGCTGGACCATCTCAGCTCCCAGATTTGAAGTTGTTCTAGATGCAGAATTTTGAGGAAACTGCA
Organism: Peromyscus eremicus; assembly: GCF_949786415.1. Taxonomy (NCBI): domain Eukaryota; kingdom Metazoa; phylum Chordata; class Mammalia; order Rodentia; family Cricetidae; genus Peromyscus; species Peromyscus eremicus. Next base: position 34,250,294 of record NC_081416.1, on the reverse strand, counting down.
ACAGAGGCATTTTGAAAGGCTGGACCATCTGGGCTATTTGTCTTGTCTTTATTGGTGCCTAGTCCTTTTTTTCTGAAAACACACAAACCTTTAAAGGCAACATATATATCCATATTAATGTAAGTATGGAATGTATGGTGCGTACAGGTCAGTTAAAAATGATTTTTTGTTCTATGTTTGAGCAAGAAAAAGGCATCTGTTAAAGTCTGTTTGGATTGCATATCCAAACTGTAATATAAATCTCCATCCATGCCATATGAAAGGATGGCATGTAATAATAGGTCATGATGATTCTTTAGTCAACAAGATTTATATCTCATCCAGTCTCAGAGTTGTTCCCATGTCGAGGAATCAGCATATACGTTATCTGTCCTTCTTTCTTGGATTTTTCCCTAATGCCTTAGCCAAGATCCTTAGGAGGTCTCCCTGATCAAATCTGATCTTTATTAATTTTGAAGAGAACCATAACATTTTGTTTCCTATAGAAACAAAGGCATAATCTCTCCCCCAATGCAACATATTTTTTAACTTCCATTTTGAAGTTAAGAAATTCTTAAAAATATATAGGTTGTTTTATGTTAGCAGTTTCCATAATCCAATGTCTCTCAGCAATTATTATTTTTGTAAATGAGCATTTAAAAAATTCAAAGTCAACAAAACACCGTACAGATCCAGATACCCTGTGTATTTCCCATCTTTACATGGCTTTTTTTTTATATTACTTTACTTTTTAAAGACTTTACTCTTTTTAAACTACTTTTTTCAATGACTGTCTATACCCAGTTTCTATTCTTTCTTGAACATCTAAGCACATTTTAAAACCTACTATAACTTCTTAGTGGTTTCCTGCGTCTGGACCTGGCTTTACTAAGTACCTGCAGTGTTCTCTGACCAAGTAAGACAAATCTTAAACTGCCATGTCAGCTCATCTTAGTGCATGGCACTGGCACTAGAGGTTTGCTCCAGCCTGCAGGCAACAACCAGGAGCTATGTCTCTGTATGCCATGGCCTGCCTGAGAGACTGCAGGCCGAGGAAGCTGTGTCTGGCTCGATATTTGTGTGTTTGGAACTTTTTTTTTATCTTTTGCTTTCTCAGATCCTATGTGGAAATACCTGCCCCCACATTGGATGCCATATGTAAACAGATTTTTCTTTGGCCCACCAGCTCACAAATAATGACCTGGAGGAGACTGATTATTAATTATATAACATTGGCCTTAGCTTAGGCTTGTCCCACTAGCTCTTACAACTTACATTAACCTGCTTTTTTTAATCTACATTTTACAGTGTGGCTTTTTACCTTTCTTTCATTTTGTACCTCCAACTTTTTCTGCATTTCCTGGCATCAGCTCTGTGCCTAGATTCATCCCCAGTTCCTCTCTTTGCCTGGAAGTCCCACCTATTCTCCCTGCCTAACTATTGGCTATTTAGGCTTTTATTAAACAATCACAGTGACACATCTTTACACAGTGTAATCAAATATCTTGCAACATCCTTATCCTCTCTCTAGATCTCATCTATCCTTTTTTGAGACTCTAATGGCATCCAGCATGCTAACAGATTACTTATCAGTCTACTTGTTTGGGTTGTCTTAACAAAACACTACTCACTGGCAGGCTTAAAGAGCAGAAATTTTTCTCACAATTCTGGATACTAGATTCTGGAGCTCAAAGAATGGCAGAGTTGTCTTCTTTGGCAGCATCTCTCTTGGTTTATAGATGTCCATCATGTACCCTTGACTTCATGTGATTTTTTTCTTAGTGGGATTGTGTTCTAATAACAAATTCCTAAAAGGACTCCAATTACAGTGAATTAAGGCTCTAATAATGACCTCATTTTAACTGAATTACTTCTTTAATTACCTTGTCTTCTATGTTAGTCACATTCTGGAGCACATATAAAGGAGGAGGAGGAGAAACAATTCAGTCCATAATAAAGACTTTTCTCTGCAAGTTGATGAAAGCACAGAATGAATTACAAATATCACCCAAATTCTATGTGTATACATAAGAAAAGGATAGCATTGCTCTTACACTGAACACACTATGTTAGAAAGGACCGGACATTTAAAAGGAATACACAAATTCCAATCACAGAGCCAAGTAGTGGAAAGACCGAAGTGGGTTCTAACTAAGCAAAAGAACAACAGTAAGAACTAACAGCAATGGAGCATTCTGATAGATACTAGTTACCTGTGTCCTTCCTATAGGAGAAGAACAACCCATGTTTGAGGCTTGCCCTGAAGATTTCCTTTTCGTTTAATGTAAAATGAAGTCTCATGACAAGTCTGATCAACGGTATATACTGAGAAACAGCCATGGTGCAACTTCCAGTAAATCCATCTTTATAAGTAGTTTGCTTAGGTCTGTTACTCTTCATCCTTTCACTTCCAGTCTTTTCTCCATCCTGCTGCTTAAAACAAGGGTACCACCAAGCCTAGAACATGGAATGATGGAAGAAGAGACAGTCTCTAATTGTAAGGTCATTACATTGCTCTGAATTATGTTCATTGGTAAAAGAAACATCAAACACGTTAGCTTACCCAAGTCTCAATTTATGTAACCATTGTCTTTGCACAATGTTTTCAGTTTTTACATGATTTGTTTTGCTTTATCCTTGTAACAATTCTATAGTACATTAACTGTGCCATTCCCTATAAAAAAAATTTCTTCCTAGATGGCATACCTCACACAAGTAATAGTTTGTGTTTGAACCAGTTTACCACATCCCTAATCAGCCTCTTTAACCACTAGTTGAATCCCTTCTCTGAGCAACCAAAACCCATCTGGAAAACAAGGTTATTTTTGAAAGGTACGTGCTGAACAAGAGGATGACACTCAGATTTGAGATGGTGCCATAGTTTTCAAGGGAAGAAAAACAAACTAAATGGAAAAACTCTAGTAAAAATACTTATATTCCAGAGCTTTCTTTTTCCTTGCTTAAAATGTAACCTAAAATCTGCAAAAGGTTTCATCTGTGCTTTAAATATCGACAACATCCCTTTACATCCTTAAAAAGATTTTTCTCTCCTAAGAGTCTCTTGTGAAGCCCTGTCAACCTGAAATGCATTTGCTCCTTAGTTACCTGGCCATGTTCAACCACATAGGGCCAAGATGTCTATCTGTTCCCCAAAGGGGCTTCTCCTTGGCCATATTCTTCCAGAGTCCTTTTCAGAGCCCCAGCTGGGATAATCTTTGGTGCAATCTGGTGACAAGTTCTGCACTTAATTGTCAGTTTTCTCTTGAGAAAGACTCAGCTCTGAGCCAGAAGTGGACCCTTATGGTGGCAGGCTCTGTAGCTCTCCTGTGATCAGCAGGAGAGCTTTAAGAGTGTGGCAGCTTTGCTAACCCCTCTTAAAGAAACTACAGAAAAGGGGATTTTTAAGGACATCTTGATTTACTTCTTTCATGTTTAGGGGGAACCCCCACCCTGCCAGAAAACAGGACTAGTAGAAATTTTCTATGTCCTTCCCATCTGGCACATAAACTGCTTTGCAAAGGACATTGGACCTACTCAAAGAATGTGAATGCATTAAAATCCCATAAAGTATCAATGTAATAAAGAAGGGATCCATTTATTCACATGCAGGGGAAGTTTGGTAGGCAACATATAGAAGGTAAGGGCTTACAATGTCTCTGATATAATTTACCTCCAGGCTATAAGCAAACCTGGCTATCATGCACACTTTGTTAGGACGGAGTTGTCGAAATGAATCTCTCCTTGTGCTTTTAATTCCTTCTCCTTGCAACCATTTTTTTTTCAGTCAACAAAGAGAGTTCAAATGTATGTTTATTATCACTATCATCATGCCATCTTGAGATAGAAATAAGTTCTCATTCCTTTTCAAAACCAGCTTGACTGAGGATCATTCACGAACAGTGAGTTCACTCATATTAAAAATAGGCAATTCAGTAAATATTCACAATGTATTGCAGTCCTTTGATTACTACTCTTATCGAGACACTTGACATTTCTATCAGTCACTGTCAAAGGCTCCCCTTATGGCTTTCTAGTTTATTCTCTTTCACCCCACTCCCAGTGCTAGGAAAACCTGGATCTATTGTTACTATGTTTATTTCATTTGTTATAATATCTTATAATAAATGGAACACATTATTTAAAACTTCTTCTTTAGGTCTGGTTTCTTCTATTTGACAGAATAATTTTCATATTGTTATCAACACTTATAATATGTTGCCAAGTAGTAGTATATTAAATGGATATACCAAAATTTCTTTCCAGGTTTTTGAGACAAGACTGCTGTAAGCATGTGTATATAAAATGTTCTTGTAGACAGACACTTTCATTTCACTTTGGTAGACACTGGGGAGTGTAAATTGCAGAGTCCTGACTTCACATGAAGTCGCCAAAGTGCCTTCCCTGTGCCTTTATTGTTTTATGTTTTCTAGTTTCCTTGACAACTTTCATCATACGTTTAATATGTATTTTCCTAATGATTAGTACTATTCAGTATCATTCTATGGACTTGTTGCCTATTCATTTATCTTCTTTGTGAACTATCTGTTCATACGTTGGGCCTTGTCCAATGTTGTGGCTGTCATCATCTTCCTGAGGAATGGGAGTTGTTACCATAGAGGTGAATCTTTTTTTTTTTTTTTTTTAAACAGGATTTTTCTGTGTAGCCCTGGCTGTCCTGGAACTTACTTTGTACACCATGCTGGCCTCAAACTCGCTGGCCTCAAACTCATAGAAAGCCACCTGCCTCTGCCTCGTGCGTGCTGGAATTAAAGGCATGTGCCAGCACCACCTAGCTAGGTTTGAATCTTTTGCCAGATGCACTCACTCTATCATTGAACTAAATCTTCAACCACCAAAGAATTTAATTTTACCTTTTCAAAAAGTAAAAGGCTTCCTTCCCCAGCATCCAAGAGGACATACTACTTAGGACCAGAGATAAATTGTTTTCTTTTTGTTCTGTTTGTTTGGGTTTAGTTTGTTTTCAGTTACTCTACTGATCACGTCAGGTTTTAGACTTAGGTGGTGTGCTTCAGCACTCCAGAATGCAAGATGAAAAATTACAGCACTTCTCCTCCCTTCATCTTGTTGTTCTCTCTGATACCTGTTTTTCAAAGTACCTCATACTTTTACATTATCTAGATGTATAAGTGTTTCTATTTAAGACCATATGAGGATGTAGGGAAACTGACTAGTGTTCCTTTAACAGGCATCCACCAGTTTGGGAGCAGGTATTTGAATAGCTAGATAAGCACATTGCAGAACTGGTCAGAACTGAAGAGACGTTCTCAAAGACCTGAACAGGAGCATGGCTGAACCAGTGCTGCCCAAGGGAGGTGCTAGCTGTAGGAAGTTAGACTTTCTATTTTGATGCTCTCTTGGAGCTTGCACACATTGTATTAACAAAAAAATTTAAATAGATACAAATGAAGTTTTACTTCAGTTTTATAACATTTTTGTACCTTCTGAAGAAGTTAGAATAACATTGCTTGATATATTTTTTTTGGCCAGACTCCCCCCCCCAAAAAAAAAAAATCTGAGAAATAAAACACAGAACATCATTCAAATCCTTATCTATTAATTTATGGCCTTAGATTTTATGAAAGCCTTACTTTCCATGATATACGACATATGAAGACTCAATCCTTAACTACTTTGGAAAATACATTATGAATTAAGAGTAAAGGAATCAAAATACTAAACAAAAATTTAAGGTTGATTTTTTTTAAAATCTCATCTTTTTTTTCTGTTTTTGAAATGTGCTTTCTTAGTGCTCGAATCTTGATACATTTGTAGTCTTTTGCTTCTCCATGATCTTTTTGCTGTACTGGAAATTGAACCTTGGATTCCACGCACACTAGGCAAACCTATTCATACCCAGCTGTTCTCCCCGCTATCCCAGAGTTTTTATACCTGTTTACATTGATATAGGTTATATATATGTCATTAATTGGCCCAGCCTAATCTTGACATTTTTATCACCCACCCTGCCTCAGCCTCCTGAGTAGGAAGGATTATGGGACCACACTACCAGGCCAATAGAAAGGTTTCTTAAGTTCTAATTTCTTACTCTGCTGTGCTGTATTTTTTTTTTCATCAGGCATTTATATGCTTTGTGAACTATAAATGAGTTTTAGGGAGACATAGAAGTTATATAATTAGATATTTTTCTGTATCTAGTTCAGAACTACACAAATGGGAGCTTCTGAAGGAAAAAGAAAACATCCTTTTCACCTGAACCATCTTAACTTTCATTTTTTTTACCAGTGCCTTCTAACATAATTAGAAACTTCTTGTAGTGCCACAGCTGGTTTCCAAATTTTGTTATTATGAGCAGTGCTGCTGTGGGCATGGCAATCTAACATCACGGGAGACTAACCAGCTTATTTGAATGTGTGTTTTAGACCAGCTTTATTAACACTATTTTGAGGAAATCACTTTACCTCACTGGGCTTCATTGTTGAGTCTATAAAAGGATTAGACTTTTTTTTTTTAAGTTGTAGGAAGAGTGTTCTTTGATGTGGATCACTCTGAGAATTGTGAACAATGCTGCTACAGCCGTTGGTGACATAAAAATGGGCTGTTTAGTTGTTGATGAAATAACCTGAAAATAATGGTGTTTGAGCTCCTGAGTAGATACATACAGTCCAGTGAAATGTGGTTTCAGTGGCTTTCCAATTTAATAGCCGTTCAGAATCCACATTCTAGTTTTTATTAGTAAGAATGAATGTGGAAAGATTGTGTTCTGAAATGGTTAGAATGCCATGTTGTTTATATTCTCCACATGATATAAAAATTCAAGCTTAGTAAAATTGTGTTGAATTAATAAAGCAATGAAATAGAATCTTCATTTCTACACATAAATAAAGCTCAGATCTAACTAATGTCATTGTGTTAAGCTGAAGCAAATTGTCTTTGGTCTATTTTTTCTTTTTGTAAAGTTTAGCACAAGAATCTACATTTGAACACTGCTGTAGGAAGGGTTTTGAATATTATTGAGATCATTCAAATCTTCAGAAAAAAATAGACTAAGGAAGTGCTTTGGACTTTTTAAAATATAACAAAGAAATAAATAGGGGGTGAATTTGAAAGAGACAGGGGGTAGGTACATAGAAGGTTTTGGAAGGAAGAAAGTAATTATATCTCAAAATACAAAAAAAATTAAAAATATATAAATATGATCTGATATTAGTTGAGTATTCTTAATATATCTCCATTTTAGTCACACTTGTGGCTATGTTTCTTTGTTTCTATCTCTCAATGTGTATACTGTTATTAATGTGACATATATGTTCAAACTTTATTATTAGTTAAAAATTAATGCTTTTAAAATTTCAAACAAGAATTAACTTTATGTTTATGATCTGTGATTCTAGTTAATTGAAACAAAAGTTTTTCAGGAAGAGCAATGCTTCACTATGCACTTTTACATGTCATCATGTATATGGTGATAGTTAATATTTACTGAGGTTTTCTTGTATTTGTGATTATTCTTCAAATAAACTCACTGAATCCTTATAAAACAGATCTTACTTTGATATCTATTTTAGATATTGAAAAAAACATGAACCTAAGAAGTTAAGTCATTTTTGCTGAGTCAGAAGTTGGTAGATAATAGAGATATTATGCATTCTGAGTTAATGGTTTATACACGCAGCATGCTTTTCCTACAAGGGAACAATGATTATAAAGTTGACAGACTAGAGATCTTCTTCCGTCAAAATAAATACACAAACTTACTTCAACCAGATTTTTGAAGAAAAAAAAAAAACATTTTCAGCTATGTCTGCAAATGCAGTAAAAGGTAAGTGCATGATAGCTGCCCCTCTTGGAATAGTCCAGTTAGTAGTCAGCTGTAGCAGCACATGCCTGTAACCTTATCAGATCCTCTGTCATTCTAGCAACCTTCAAAACTGGCACACAGTGATTTCTAGAACAGAATTACTGATTTTTGTTGTTGTTATTGTTGTTCTTTGTTTTTAAGACAGAGTCTCACTGTATAACCCTGGCTGGCCTTGACCTCACAGAGATCCTCCTGCCAAGACCTGGAAATAAAGGTATGCCCATCATGCCTAGCTAGAATTACTGGTTAATAATAATAATAATAATAATAATAATAATAATAATAATAATATATAAAGAAAGTTTGTGTTCCAAAAGCAAGAAACATCCTCTTCTAAAGCACATCTGTTTTCTCCTGTTTGTTAAAACAATCTAAACATTTATCTAAATCTCAAACTCCAGGACCCCTCTATGGCATCTATCTTCATTTAGATATCCCGTGACTAACTTTAATTTAAAATACCTCAAACTGGTCTCGATTACATTTATCCTAAATTTTAATTGTTGATGATGTTTTCCTTTCCTTCAGTGGTGGCATATCATCCCTCCTTCAGCTGCCTGAACTGGAAATCTAGTCCACCCTGGGCACTTCTGCGTCTTACTCTGCTACACTAATTATTTATCATGGAATGCAGACCACCTTGTCTCAGTGATGCCTTTCATACCCACAGTTGTGCTTCTCCACTGCCACTGTAGGAAGAGTTCCTGCATCCTTGGGATCATCTCAGAGTCCTTCCCAGTTCTTTGTCCTGCCTTTGATCTGGAAACTTTACTGGAGATAGTATCTGAAAGTGAAAATCTGATCCTGTCTATTCTTTATTTAACCTCCTAGAATATCTTAGGATAGCTTTTAGGGAAAATATTTAATTCCTAAACTGTGCACACAAGGCTCATTTCTGTTTAGCTCCAGATGCCCCTATAAAAGATTATCCTGTCACACTCCATATTGGATGACACAGGATCATTGATGGGACAGGCAAGGGAACACACAGGAGGAGGACTGGGGTGCCAATGCAGAACATGTCTCAACCATGGTTCAATTCATAACTCTAGTGGACAAGCACCACGCTTTGCATCCTTTCAAAGTATCTAGTCAGGTCTGCAGGTTTTTGGTCTGGTTTGGTTTTTTGTTTTCTGATTTGGTTTCGCTTTTTAAATGTGGTGGTGATCTGAGAATAGGCCAAGGGCAGAAATCAGATTAAGAGCCAATCTCAATTAAAGAACTAGATGAATAAAAGAGGGAGCTATGGTTGAAAGAGTTTCTGATGTGGGTTACAAACTTTTCTATGCTGTTCATATGCAAACTTGGAAGACACATTTGGTTTAATAAAAGTAAATCATATTAGAACAGATCTAAACCACTTGCTGTGACTCAGCGATCATGTCTCTCTGCCTGTCACAGGTCAGTGCCTCCCCTGAATGTCCTCTTCTGCTCCCTTAATCTCTAACTCTATTCATTCCATAAATTGAGTTCAAGTATCCTCCCTTAGGTAAGAGTGACAGCCAACGCAAATTGAGCATTTACAGTATCCAGGCATTATGCCAAATACATAATCTCACTTAAACCTTGTTAGGAAAGGTGCCTCTATTTTCTTCATGTTGCAGATTATGAAATTGATGCCTAGAGAGATGACTCAATTTGCACAAGATCAAATAACAATTACAGAGGAAAGAATAAAGCTCAAAGAGTCAGACTCAAGATTGAGCTTGTTGCCATCATTGGCCTTCAACAATTCCCCAGGCTTGCTTGAGATTCCTTTCTCTGTGCATGTGTACTTACATCATCATACCCCTATCCCTCACTAATATGTTCTGCTCATCCATTTCATAGTGGTTGAGAGGTGCCTAACAATTAAGGCTTAAATACTGACTACAAAAAGGAGAATTCCAATACATGTTTTTGTCACAAATTTCTTATTATTATCCATCAAAGTTGCTTGGAGAGTGTTATTTAGGACATCAAGTGTTGCATTAAGAAAATTCATGTCAGCGGGGCAGTGGTGGTGCACATCCTTAATCCCAGCTCTTGGGAGGCAGAGGCAGGTGGAGTTCTGTGAGTTTGAGGCCAGCCTGGGCTACAGAGTGAGTTCCCAGAAAGGTGCAAAGCTACACAGAGAAACCCTGTCTCGAAAAAAATAAATATATATATAAAAGAAAATTCATGTCAGTTCCATGTGGCTTGTTACCTCAGTTAACCTGTCCTTCAAAAAATTTCTTTTGTAAAATGTGGGGTCAATGAACAAGAATCATAAGATCCTCTCTGAGAGATGAGTACGTGTAGATAAAATATTTTCTGTGTCTTTCTTATGTTCTATATAACAGCTGTTTGCTTCTCATAATCATCATGGCACAGCTTCAAGATAGTCACTCATGCTGCACAGGGCATATATAAGGAAATGTTCTCCATCATCCACTCTTGGTGTTTGTTCATGTTTACCTTTGAAGTTTTATCTCTTATCTTCATTCTCTTTGCTTGGTTATTTTGGTGAGACCTTAGAGAATGATACGACTTTTTGGCTTTACAGGTGAGTAACTACTTTAGATGCAGAACAGATGTGGCTGGAGCAAAGATTTTTATTCCAACCCATTATTTAAAATAATTAGATCAAGATTTGTTCCATCCATCAACAAATAGCCCTTAATCTTTGAAGGGAAATAAAGTGAGAGGAGAGAAAACTAAAATGTACTGTAGAGAAGTTTGTTCACCTGTTTCAATTAAGCCCAAGAAATCTGGCTCTGGCAAATGCTGCAAGACACTGAAGAATGAACCAAGAAAGTCTGCAACAAGGAGGCCAGCAGAAGTTCTGCCAGGCTCGCCTAGCTCCCCAACCCTCTCTCTGGGGCAGTGCGAGGTGCCTTTCAACCTGCCTACAAGCCAGTTAGAAGAGCACAAGGAACTTCTGTCTCACTTGCTTCTACATCACTATCAGCTAAGTTCCAATAAAACAGTATGGCGAAGCAAGAGTAGTGACCTAAATGCACTTCAATAAAGAAAAAGAAAATGGCTTGGCCTTTCTGGAAGCTAATTACAGCACCTCCATTAGCAGAAGAAATTGAAAGACAAGATATTCAGCCAAGAACATTCTGAACTTTCTGGAAGCTGAGACAGTGGAATTGCAATGAGTTATAGGCCCATAGGGTAACACAGTGAGATCCTGTCTCAAAAAAATAATAGATGAGAAAGAAGACGACGCTCAGTAAAGATCATTGATTTCATGAGGACAACTTGCCAAGTTTTAAAGTGTAAGGAGAATTTAGCACCAGGTACCCCAGTGAGGGGTACAGTGGATCCTGCCTAAAATCACAGGCTTCATTTGTCTTCCATCTCTGCCTGTGTTTCCAGCACTCTCTGTCACAGCAATGGTAACATGATTCATCATAATCCTCCAGCCTTTGAAGCACAGGGACCCCTGGCTCAACTGGCATGCTGCATTTAAATGCTGACATCTTAGAGGGTATGGCTGAGGGACCAAGTAAGAATCAGGAGATAGCAAGGAATCCTCCTCTATTGTATCTGACTTCTGAAATTTTTGTTTTCCTGATACAGCAGTTAGCTTTCCCCTGCTTACATAGGCTTCCATAAAAGTGGACTGTCCCTTCCACCCTAGGGGAGCAGCAACATTTTTTTAGATCATCTGGGTCTCCTTCGATTTTCTACTCTTTGATAAAAAGCATTTAAGTGTTTCAATCCTTCCCTGTTTCCTAATACCAAAAAGATCAGAGCTTTGGGTCTTCTAAGAGCGAAAAAAATTTGTGGTAAGGACGTTAATTGGAAATAGATGTCGATAGATCCATGAATCTTGAGGACGAAGAAGAGAACTACATAGTCAAGCTTTCTCCTAAAGATTTTCTTTTGAGTTTCATCCCCAGAAAATCTGATCTTTCTTTTATCAATTTTTATCATTAAAAAAGACTTATTTATTTTGTATGTATATATGTGTGTGTGTATATTTATGTATGTCACATACATGCAATGCCCTTGGAGGAGAGAAGAAGGTATCAGATCTCCTAAAGGTCATAAGCAATGGTGATGTATCATGTAGGTGCTGGGATCTGAACGTGTGTCCTCTGAAGAGCAGCAAGTGCTCTTACCCACTGAGTAATCTCTTCTGCCCCTATTTGTCTTAGAGTTTCTTGTTTCCTGCAGCTTTTATTTCTGTGAAGAAAAATGGAATGTTTTTATTAAGATGTTGCCAGACATGACTTTATGCATACCTTAAAATGTAAATATCTGTTATTGAAGTATCACTGTGTATTCCTAATGACAGGGATCTTTTTCTGAGAAGTGTATGGTTTAGTGGTTTCTTCACTGTGTAAACATACTAGAGTGTACATACTAAGATGGCTTCCACAACATTAGCAGTGACATCTTCTGCAATACAGTGCATTCAGTGGATGACCAAACCCTCATGCCACACATGACTAATTTTACAGTGGAAGAAATGTGTTTTCTTAAGTAGGTTACATTTGTATTTGAAACAATATTTGTAATTTTAGTCACACAGTTCAATGGTAAACACTTACAAAGATGATATCCATGCATTGTGATTTCTGCTAAGTATTTAATTTAAGGGAGAATGTGGGATGAGGGTATAAATTCATGCTTTTTTATCATTAAAAAAATGAGAATTCACATGCCCTTTTAAACTCTCAAAGTACTAGACATATTCCACACAGCTCTTTTCAACTGTGATGTACTACAAGTTGGTGTGAGTTAGTCATTCTGCTTTCAGTATGACCTACTATCATCAAAATACTTCAGTATTGGTTGTCCAGATGGCTGTGAGTAAAGGCACTTCCAATAAAGACCAATGACCTGAGTTCCCTCCCATAGTTATATATGTTAGAAAGAGAGAACTGACTCTTGCAAGTTGACCTCTAATCTCTACATGCATGCCATGCTATGCCTGTGTACACATGTACTCACCCATTTATCCACACATATGTGAGTAAATCCTTTGTTTGTATGTATGTATGTGTACCGTGTGTGTGTGTGTGTGTGTGTGTGTGTGTGTGTGTGTGTGTGTGTGTTACCATGGAAGTCAGAAGAGGGTATCAGATCCCCTGAAACTGAAGTTACAGATGGTTGTGAGCTATCATAGAGGTGCTGAGAATCAAACTCAGTTCCTCTTCAACAGCAAGAGATATTCTAAACCACTGAACCATTTTCCAGTTCATTTAAAAAAAAAAAACTTTAGTGTGAGACCAACAAGATAGACAAATAAATGTGAGAAATTAATGAACCCTTTACAGTAAATTCTATGAAAGTTAGTTGGCAAAAAAAATACGAAAAATGTGTGAACAAAATGTAACTTTCACATATAAAATTCCTGTGGAAGAATAAAGGAAGTCAAGGGAGGAAGAGGTTTCCAGAAATGAATGATAGTTGTGATTCCTCAGCAAAAGGCAAAGCCAAGCAAATGAATCATAGAAAGAATATGTGTCTTTAAGTTAAGTCTGAAATACGGTGATCAGGATAGAGTAGCATCAAAACTATAAGTTCACAGAAGGAGAAAGCATGCAAGACACAGGCAGAATCATGAAAAATTGCCCCCCTCTTGAAATATCAGAACAGGAAACATCTTGCAAAACTACTTTTTCTTTTCTTTTCTTTCTTTTTTCTTTTTTTTTTTTTTTTTTCTGAAGGATTAGAAAGAACCAGTTCCCAACTTTCCACAGATAATCTTTTGATTTGGAGTAATGATGCTCCCTACAGCACTAAATATGAGCTAAAAATATTTTGGAAAGTAACAGAAACTCTCGCTCATGCCATCTGAAAGACAGTCACTTGTACCATACGCACAAGTTGACGAGTGCAAAGTAAAGACTTGACATTGTGAGGCACAGAGGGACAGGGTTGTTTTCTGTGGACACAATCCTGAACAGAGCTGGCTGATTGTTTCAGGGTTTAAGTCAAGCCCATTCGCCGCCTTTTCAGAAGATACCAGCAGCCGAGCCGACCCAGAAAACAAGAGACACTCATATCTACACAGATTTCTAGTTAAACGGTAATTGTTCCTTTGTCTTTTATAAATCACTAAAAAGAATAATACTGTTAATTAATGGTGAATCATGCTCCAGTGATCTATTCATATTCTCGGGCATGCTGCTCTGGAGGTGGTGAGCAGAAAAGTGTTGATAACTGTATTGACTCAGCTTGGAAAGAGATTAAGAGTCTCAGTGTGACAACAAATATGAATTTTCTTGTTATAGAAACATTTTGCTCTTCTGTTCACAGCCTACCGTGGTTTTCTCAGTCTTTTTATATAATGCTCAAACTCTGGTGCCCATTGTCAATTTATACCTATCCATCTCAATTTGCTTGTTCAGATTCCACTACATTTTCAACACCTACTGTTCTTCCCTCTGCCCCCCACCAATTTCTCATCCCCCTTCTTTTCCTCCCTTTTGCACAAATCCCTTTTGTATAATCAAGTTTGTCCTAATTTCTCCTTCTCTCAATGTCCACCCCATATGTTCTATGAATTTAAGCCCCAAATCAAACTAATTAACTGTCCTTACTGTAATGGGTAGAGGATGCTTGTCAGAAGTAGTGGATGGCCCTCTGTGGTTTTACCTACTGACCTTTTAATGATGTTTGCAGTAGGCAACACTGGTTGCCCACCTAATATCATTCTCTCTTCTTTCCTAATAGCAAGATTCCAGTTTTGCTAGAGTAGCAGCCACTTTTCTAAACATACTTCTCCTGACTCCCTGATGCTAAGGGTCATTAAGTGTCACAATCGTGGACAAGGCATAAGTTAAAGGCTTCATAGGATGTTGTGTTTTCTTGTAGTAAGCCCCTCTTACATCCTCCTTTCTGTACTTGCCCAGGACATTGATGCAATACCTAGAATTGTAGTGACAATGTGCTAAGACAACCATGAGGGCATTAATGACATGGAGGACAAAAACAGAAACTCTATCTCTATATCTCTATATCTCTATATCTCTATCTCTATCTCTATCTCTATCTCTATCTATCTATCTATCTATCTATCTATCTATCTATATCTATCTATATCTATATCTATATCTATATCTATATCTATATCTATCTATCTATCTATCTATATCTATCTATCTATCTATCTATATATATATATATATATATATATATATATATATATATATATATAAAATTGTGTGGATATATGTACCTGTGGAGGCCAGAAGAGGATGGTAGATCTCCTGGTTCTACTGTTACAGGAAGTTGGGAACCACTTGACATGGGTGCTATCAACTGAACACGGGTCCTCTGCATGAGCAACAAGTGCTCTCAACTGTTGAGCCATCTCTTCAGCCCCAGATACTGCATCTTGTCATTGTTGTTGTTTTGTTTTTTGAGACAGGGGTTCTCTGTGTAGCTCTGACTGTCCTAGAACTTGCTCTGTAGACCAAGCTGGACTGGAACTCAGAGATCTGCCTGCCTCTGCATTCAGAGTGCTGGAATTAAAGGCATGTGCCACCACCACCTAGCTTTAGAAACTGCGTCTTTACTATGGTTGTTCCCACTGTGCAGATGAGGATATTGAGACCAGGATCTTTTGAGTAAGTTGACAAAGGACAGACAATCAGCATGCAAGAAAAGCTGGACTCCCAGTCAATCTCTTCTGATTCTCTTCTGATTAACTCTTATATGCTTCCCTCTTTCTTTCTTTCTTTCTTTCTTTCTTTCTTTCTTTCTTTCTTTCTTTCTTTCTTTCTTTCTTTCTTTCTTCTTTCTTTCTTTCCTTTCTTTCTCTCTCTCTCTCTCTCTCTCTCTCTCTCTCTCTCTCTCTCTCTTTTTTCTTTTCCTTTTTAAATGTGCATTGGTATTTTGCCTGTATGTATGTCTGTGTGAGGGTGTTAAATGCCCTGGAGCTAGAGTCAGAGATAGTTGTGAGCTGCTCTGAGAGTGCTGGGAATTGAACCTGGGTCCCCTGGAAGAGCTGACAGTGTTCTTAATGGCTGAGCCATTTCTCCATCTTGCTTTTCCTATTAAACATTTCATTATTATTATATCACTTTGAAAGGAACATGTTTGTTTGGGTTGAGAACTTCTAAGCATGCTACCATAAGGAATGAGTTTGTCCGAAATGGCACCTGCTGTGTCTTTCAAGATTTGGCTAGGTTTCCATGAAGATAGACATTTACTTGGTTTATCTTGTGATAAGCCTGAGGGTGAATGTCCAATTGGAAAGCAGGTAGAATTTCTCATCTATAAGGAAGTAATTGTTGAAAGATTAAATGAGATAACATGAGAGCACATGGTATATGTTCACAACATCATAGCCCCCACCCCACCCCAATACCTGCAATGGAGCCTCTCAAGGATTTATCAGGGAACTACTTTGTTTTCATGTCTGAAGTTTCTAGTCTCTTCAGTGAATTATGTACCTAAGGAGTCTCAAATACAGATGTTGGCATGTATGAAGCTAGGACTGAGTCTGCCAGCTTTCTAAAAGACATGCATGAAATTTTCAAGCTCTTTTTTTCTCTTAACACATGTCTTCTAGTCTTCCTTACTTATGCCTCACTTGGCTTCCCAGTCCTAATTTTGATGGTCCCTGGGCTTACTTCCCCTACAAGGCTGGGTCACTCTAGCACTTCAACTGTCAAATCTCATGCTTTAAGAAATCTGCAGAACAGTGGAGGGTTAGTGGACTAGAAAATGGAACCCTTATGAGTTGCTAATCTCTGATAATGGCTTAATTAGTATGTCATTACTTCTTCCAAGGTGTTCAGTTTTGTTTTTTGTTTTGTTTTGGTTTCTTTTGTTGTTGTTGTTGTTTTTTTTTTTTGGTGTTCAGTTTTGAACAAACTTCTGGGCTCTCTTTTTTTCCCCAAAAACAAGGTTTCTCTTGTTTTGTAGCCCTGGCTGTCCTAGAACTTGTTCTATAGACAAGGCTGGCCTAGAACTCATAGAGATCCCCCTGCCTTTGCCTCCTGAGTGCTGGGATTAAAGGCATGCACCACTGCCACCCAACAAAGATTTATATTTATGTGCATTAGTGTTTTGCCTGCATGTATGTCTTTTTGAGGGTACCATATCCCCTGGAACTGGAGTTACAAACCATTGTAAGCTTCCACGTGAGTGCTGGGAATTGAACCCAGGTCCTCTGGAAGAACAGCCAGTGCTCCTAAACACTGAGCCATCTCCTCAGCCCACCCCTTCCAGCTTCTGTGCTTTAACTCAAAGGGGTCATTTTTTTCACAGTTGCAATATCAATCTTGTATGCTAATAATGAAATATTTAAGTTTGCTAATAATGAAATTAAGTTTAGATACTCTTTTAGGGCCCTTTACATTATACTCAGATCCGTCTGCTTTACCAACACATAGTTAACTGTGATCAGAACAGTGTAAATACTGGTATCCTGGAGACCTTGCAATGTTAATTCACCTCACCATGCAGAGGTCAGGGGGTAGTACAAGGCATTAAAGCATAAAACCAAACAAAGCAAGTTTAGTAAGGGGAAATAATGTAGCAACCGAGAGGCACACTTCTGCCTTCAAACCTTTACTGGAGTTGTACATCTTACGTTGGAAACCTAAGAACACTTGAAAGTGTCCATTTGACAAAGACTTGTCCGCCAAACCATGCTCACTGGGAACATGCTGTGTGTTCTCTTAGAAACGTCAGTTTTAACCAGTGGTAGTGCCCTCAATTGGGGATTTTGTTTGTTAAAAACAAAAACAAAACAAACAAAAAAAAAACAACAACAAAAATTCAAACTGGTGTTACCATAAGGTTTCAGTGCATATCATATTTGTTCTTTCTGGGAATACAGATGCTATGGGAATTCCCTGTCACTCTTTTTATTTTAGATTTATTTATTTTACTTGCTGTGTATGAGTGTTTTGCCTGCCTGTATGTCTGTGCACCACCTGTGTGCCTGGGGCCTTTGGAGGCCAGAAGAGGCCATCAGATTTTCTGGAACTGGAGTAAAGGATGGCTGGGAGCCAGCATGCGAATACTGGGGAGCGAGCATGGGAATACTGGGGAGCCAGCATGTGGGCACTGGGAACCCAACCTGGGCTCTTTGAAAGGGCAGTAAATGCTGTTAACTGCCACGCCACCTCTCCAGGCCCTGTCACTTACTCTACAGAACCACTCTGCCTCTTTACACAGATGAAACAGAAAACCGCCCTCCCTCCCTTTCACCTCACGTCTAGAGCCTCAGGTATTCTCCCACACTGCCGTGCCACAGTGAGTATAATGTTCCTTTCTGATGAGTTACAGACACTATATATGTGGAGAAAACTAAAAAGATTAATTCTATACCTGACTTGGGGTATCACCATCTCAATGTATTTGAAAACCCTATTGCTAGTTGGGAGCCCACTTGCTAACCAATGTATAAGACACTATACTAAAACGTGTGGTGGACACAATCAATTTGTTTCTGAACAGTTCCTATTACTCTGCTGGAAAGGCAAGGTAACACAATGTGGTGACAGAGATGGTGCAAAACATCAGCTTGGCAAACTATAGCCCAGGAGTTGGCTATGGGGCTGTATTTACATGGCCCATGAACTAAGAAAATGAAAGAAGCGTGTTTTTATAGTAGTGGATAAAGAATATACTAAGAATATATAACAGAGATAGTGAGCCTAAAATATTTGCCATTAGGCACTTTACAAGAAAAATCAAGTTTGCCTATCCTTGCTTCAGATAATTCTAGATAATGCTAATAGGACACTGTGTTGCTAGGAGCAAAAGGTAGGCATTTTCTCATGGTCTTTGATGGACACACATATTGCACAACTTTCTTCATGGTTTGTTTCTAAGGGTCACATATGCCTCCCTATAAGGGGAAAGAACTTTAGTCTGTCCAGATTATCTCCCCGGGCAGTTGCAGTAGAATGGTAATAGCACTCTTGACCAGTAGCATAATCTAAAGCAGAGAGAGTGGACAGTCCTCAGGATGAGCCTTCTGCATTCTGCCACAGAGGAGCCCAAAGTACCAGAGTCTTTGCCCTCAGCTCCCACAGGCTATATCAGTATCTTCTTGACACTCCCAATTCTTACCCTCAATATGAGAAAGGTTCCATTCATACTTGAGGACCTACATTGGCATTCTTTTAAACAAAATCTAGATGCCTAAGGAATGTAGCTAGTGTTTTCCTGCCTGGTCCACAGTCAGGACAAATCTCTTTCACCTGCCAGTCCCACAGCCGTGCTCAGACCCTACCAAGTAAACACAGAGACTTATATTGGTTACAAACTGTATGGCCGTGGCAGGCTTTTTGCTAACTGTTCTTACAGCTTAAATTAATCCATTTCTATTAATCTATACCTTGCCACATGGCTGGTGGCTTACCGGCATCTTCACATGCTGTTTGTCATCATGGTGGCTGGCAGTGTCTCACTCAGCCTTCCACTTCCCAGCTTTATTCTCCTCCTTGTCCCACCTATACTTCCTGCCTAGCCAACGGCCAATCAGTGTTTTATTGACCAATCAGCAACACATTTGCCATACAGAACATCCCACAGCAAAGGAATGTTGGCTTGTAATGGGTTCTGAGTCTGAATTCATTACTCCATGCTGAAAACACAGAAGTATTCATATAATGCACTAAGACACCCCAGAACTCCGACTGGATGGAGCTGAATGGAAACTACCCCATTACCCTATTACCCTATTATCCTATCACCCTACCTGAAGCACAAGGCTTCAAATAGCCACTTCCTATCATCTCCTAGACCCCAATGCTTAGTGTGTACATTGCTACAGATCATCACAATAAGGTCCACATCACTAGTTTGAGTTAGCTCCTCAGCCCATACAATTGACTTTGTAGGTCCTGTTTAAAATCCAAAACAGGCACAAGATCCACTTCAGACCCATTGGGCTAGCTATTACCAAACCCGAGAGAGAGAGAGAGAGAGAGAGAGAGAGAGAGAGAGAGAGAGAGAGAGTCAGAGGGGATGAGGTTGCGAAGAGACTAGAATGCTTAGACACAAATGATGTCATACAAAGTGCTGTGGCCATTATGCAAACAGTAGGACAATCCTTAAAAACTTTAAAAATAGAGTTATTTAATGATCCCGTAATTCCACTTTTATCTACATACCCAAAGGAACCTAAGGCAGGGACTTGAACAGATATTCATACACCTATGTTTATAATAGCCTTATTAACAATTGACAAAATGTGGAGACAGCTCAGGTGATCACTAACAGATTGTGGATAAACAGAATGAGGTACATACATATGATGGAATGTTTTCTGTTATTGGGAAGGGACTCTGACGTAGGCTTCATTGTGGAAGAACCTTGTCACTGTACTAGTGACCTGCAAAGCCAGCGACAAAAGGAGAAACATATGAGTCTACTTGGGTGAAGTTCCTAAATGAGTCAGATTCAGGAACTGAGAAAGCGATATCACAGGACCAGAGAAAGGAGGAAATGAGCAGTCAATGGGCACCAAGTTTCAGCTTTGCAGAAAATGAAAAATGCTCCAGAAATAGGTGACACCGATGGTGGCAAAACAGTGAGAATATATTTAATGACATGGAACACTACAGTTAAAAGAGTTAAAATGCAAGTATGTATTTTTATTGCAATTTTAATAGAAAAGATCTTCTCAAATTCATACCCCTTTATTTGAAAGTAATAGATCCATATTTGATCGGTTTCATTTGATAATTATATGATCCTGAACCATAAGTAATCTTAATTTTAAAAAAATGAATTATTTATCTATAAATGTATTTGTGAGCACATTCATGTGTGCATGCGCACATGTGTGTGTATGTGTGTGTAAGCATGACAGGCATGTCCCTTGTTTAGTGAATAGAAAGTCACATTCCAGGTAGGGATAATACCATGAGACTGCTAAACTCAAATGGAAAATTTGCATGGACCTTACTACTTCTAGTGATCTTTTGTGAAGCATTTGAGCTGAGAGGTAATGACACAGGAGGACATTTTAAAGCACAGGAAGAGACCTATCTAAAGTGCTTAAAATAGATATAAATAAATGGTGCATTTGAGAATAATCATGTTTGACAAAAAGGGACAGATGAAAAAGCTAGACAAATAAGAAGGGGTCAACTTGTGGAAAGTCTGGAGCATTCACCTAAGAACTTGAACTTTTATTCAGTAATGAATGGGAATCTCTCTCTCTCTCTCTCTCTCTCTCTCTCTCTCTCTCTCTCTCTCGCCCCCCGTATGTGTGTGTCTGTGTGTGCATCTGTGTTTGTCTGTGTGCCTGTTTGTCTGTGTGTCTTTCTCTCTTCTTGTCTCTCCCTTTCTCTGTATGTATGTGTGTGTATCTCTCTGTCTCTCTGTCCCCCCCTCTCTGTGTATGTGTGTGTCTTTCTGTCTGTCTGTCTGTCTCTCTCTGTATGTGTGTCCTTCTCTTTTCTCTCTTTTTTGTTCTCTGTCTCTGTATGTCTCTGTCTGTCTGTTTGTCTGTCTCTCCTCTCTCTCTCTCTCTCTCTCTCTCTCTCTCTCTCTCTCTCTCTCTGTGCATGTGTTTCTAGAGGCTGGAGATCAATATTGGTTGCTCTCCTTAATCACTCCCCTTCTAAGTGTTTGAAACTAAATCTCCTACTTGTAGTAGGACAGGCCCATAGGGTTGAAGAAATTGGTTCAGACCAGTAACCGAGGCATGCACATAATATACTCCTTAAGAGCCAACCTGGAGTCTGCCTGAGGGCCTAGCAACAGTCACTGTCAGAGTTCCTCATCGTGTTCAGCCAATGAGGGATGACCACACAGACTGGGAGCTGGGTGGAGGGTATATAAGGCCTACCCTGTTATTGAATAAATGAGTTTGTTATTTGCTTTCAATGGACTCCCGGTGCCTGTGTCATTGACGCAGCACCTTCTCACCCCCTCCCCAAAGGGAGCTTAGAATCCAAGCAACACCTACTGAACCTGGAACTTGTCAATTTGGCTAGACTGTCCAGTAAGCCCCAGGATCCTTCTGTCTCTGCCTCCTTAACATTTGGATCACAGGCATGGGCCATCATACTTGGCTTTTAAGTGGGTGTTGGTGTTGCAAGCTCAGGTCATTATGCTTGAGCAGGAGGCCCTTTACTCAATGAGCTGTCTCCTCCAGCCCAGCCACTGTTGTTTATAAGTTCAGTAGAGCCGAATCAACACTACTGCAGACATGCACAGGCAACATTCTACTATAGATAGACAGATATAAAAGCTTAATTAAAAGCTATGAAAGTATTCAAGTCCTGATCTACTCAGGACTAAGCTAAGATGGTGACAAGGCAAATCAAAGGTACTGATTTGAGATGTCGGAGCATAAGAAAGACAACAGTTTTTACTATCTTGGAATTGATGTAAAGCCTTTAGTAATTCTCAAACTCATAGATGTCTCATGAATTAGATACCTAGTCCCCAGGACTCAGAATCACATGTCCTCCACACTGTCCACATTGCCATATGGGTGCTCTTCAGGCACTCTAATTAAAAGTACTCATTCTTGATGTTAGAAACTTATTTATTCCTGAGATTTCTGATTTTTAAAAGAAATAACAACATTTATGTTTTCCTTCTCTTATTAAAAATGCAATATATATACACATATGGAAATATTTAGAAATGCCATCACATTCCCAAAAAAACTCATAAAATAAAATAAACCTTACTTTTAATACTATTTTAACATTATGTTGACAAATATATTTCATAAACCTATTTATGGTCTTTAAATGTATGACTAACTTTTAAAAACTAGCATTAAATCTACATGCTACTTTGTAACTTAGTTTTATAATTTTCATAAGAGACTACATCAAGACCATTTTACCTGTCAGTCATTAGCCATGTGATCTTGAGTAAACTAATCTTTTAGTTCTATATCCTGAATTCTAAAATGGATATGCTAATTCTTAGTTCATGTGATTTTCATAACACCCTTGTTCCTAAGTTCTGATGCATGTTAGAGTTGCATAAAGAACTTCAAAATTTTTTAGATTTTATGTATTTACCTATTTAACGTGTGCATGCGTGAATGCATATGTGTAGTGGTAAGAGGAGAACTTGTAGGAATTAGGAATTCATTCTCTCCCACCAAATGAATGCCAGAGATCTACCTCAGGTCGTCAGGTGTAGCAGCCAGCACAGAGCCTGCTGAGCCACTTCAGCAGCCTTATCTGGAGATCTTCTAATGCCGCAAAGTATAGGCCGTCTCTGGGAGTCTGAGGAGAGTAGATAGGTATTAGTGATACTTGAGTTTCTGAAACACCAATTTATAGAAAGTCAAGTCTTACACATGTAAAAATGATGTGAGGTAACATACAACAAGCAGCTGGTGGGACTGAAGAGATGGCTCCAAGGTTAAGAACACCTGTTGCTCTTGCAGAGGATCTGGGTTCCATTCAACCCACATGGCAGCTCACAACCATCTCGAATTCCAGTTCCAGAGACTCCAATGCCGACTTGTAGCTTTTGGGAGCACCAGGTACCCACGTGGTACACATCCAGACATGCGGTCAAAAACCCATACACATAAAATAAAATAATAGCTGTTATGAAACGACTTAAATACCAGCCTCTGTGATGGCCTGAATGCTTGCTGAACTGCTGCTCCCCCTCCCCCGCCAGCCTTTCCGTCACCCTTTGCTATGTCCTAGACTGCTCCATTAGCCTAATTTTACAACAAAACTGAATTTTTGATTAAGAAGCTTGTGCATTGTCACACAGCTTCCAGTTAAGGAAATATGATTCAGCACAGGCTGGCCAGACTATATCCCAGCCCATTTCATGACACTGTTACTATAGAGACCTTGCTTTTTCCCTTTCCTTCCTAGCTTCCCCATCCTATCTAGTCCATTTCATCATTACACTCTTCTTTATCTGGTTAGATTTCATATTAAGATATCTATGACACACATTTTGTGGATTTCTAGTCACATGTTTTGCAATTTTAGTAATCAGATTTTTAACCAAATAAAATAGGATTGATCCATTTGCATGGCAGGAGAAAACTGTCCTTTTTACATATTAGGTTAAATTTACTTAATACATAGGATTTATTCTTTTATCCAGAAGTCTGTTAACAATGAAGAGATAGGACGTTATTTTCACAGATTAAACCCAAAGCCTAATTCAGCCATTATTCAAATATGTAACATTTACTATAAGGGAATGTTACTGCTTACAGACAACTAGTTACCGCTTTGAGGAAACTAGCCACAGTATCCACATTTTATATACAATGTAATTGTTTTGAAACAGACAGAATTCCTGGCTACAGCCGGGCTATTCTGGGCCTCTAACCATGCCTCTGTTCTCCGAGCTGTTCCGTTCTGTTCTGTTAGCATAGCGCTTCCATCTGTACGAGCTTAGGAATCCTGTCAATTTTTATCATGTAGTAAGACACAGTCAAATTATTTCCATAACTTTGGAAGTTACTCATTCCACATTTTCTTTATTATTTTTTTCTGGCATTTGAGCCTATTTTATTGCTCCGACCAAATGTCTCTGTCTTGATAGCAAAAACATTTGCTTTTATCTCATCTTACTTGGTATTTTTGGAGGAACAACTTGACAGCTCCCCAGCATGATTGTGAGTTAGTAGGGCAGCATCTGTTGTAGCTAGCTCTTCCTCCTCTGATGAACACTGAGATGCAGATCTCATCATCTCAAAGCAAAAGTGTTGCCTTCTCCAGCATCAGCATCTTCATCATTTACCCCCAGGAAACCTCAAAGTTTAAGGTTTCATTGGTAGGGGTGTTAACAAATGCTATCTCCACCGATAATGCACCCCCACAAGCAGCCCCTGTACCGTCTGCCATGCCACTTACTTATTTGGGACTTGACATTTGCATCTGACAATTTGATGTCCAGGGTGACTTCTATTTTAAAGTTCTGTAAAGTAGTGGGAAGAGCCATACAGTCACTGCATTTGATAATACTCCCATGTATGCTCAGAAAAGGATTTTTTTTTCAAAAGACTTATCATCCCCTAGTAATGGTGAATGGATTCATTTCTTCACTGTGCTTACATTGAATTTTCTTCATCCATGATTTAATTTTTTTAGCATTCTTTTACTGGTCCTTTTGCATGCATTCTATTGACTGTTTTTTAGAAAGATGAAGCTATGGTTAAATATCTTTGGGAAAATGTTCAAAAATGTTAAAATGCTGGGCTTCATAAAATGATGACAGGCAACATAAGCCAGATTGAGAATTATCCTGCCAAATAGTATTTCTCAGCAAGCCATTTGGAAAGACTAAACATTTTTTAAGTAGTTGATACCTTGATAAAAATTTATATATATAATTTCCCTTTCTTTTCTCTTTCAACATTAGTATTGTTATATGCATACTAATCTTTATGTGGCTATAATTCTAAGATATCCTTTAAATTTGTATAGAATTAAATATAAACAATGGTTTTCAGAGGATATAAAGGAAGTGAGCAGTCTACAATGGCATAAATGCATTATCTTTAGGAAATTAATTTCATATTATATCCTACTCTTTGGGCTCTGAAGCCAAAGATGGAAAGAGTAGATAATTCTCCTGATTGGTCAACCTGATTTTTACTTTGAGAGGAAAATACATTAGCTTGGTTCCTGGATCCTACATGAAGCCACTTTGATAGCCAGAAGAGAAGATCCCTGCTGCCTTGGATAGCTGAGGTGTAGGGCTGGGAGAAATCTATTTGGATAGGGAAGTCAGGGAATGATTCCTAAGTGGAAATTCTGGAACCCAAGTTCTGAAGCAAGAAAAGCCTGAAGGGACAGCACAGGGAATGTTGCCTGCATCTGAAGCATGGGTGGTCTCTCCACACATCTAAGATGGGGTGCTGACGGAGACAATGAGCTGTAGTGAGCAATACAGACCGTTAGGCTCCTTTTAGACACAGATAACAAGGTTGCATTTCATGTTATTCATTAGGTTTAAGAGAACTGGTGGCATGATTTAACTTCATATTTAAACAGCTTAGCCATTAGATTATACACAGGAGGAGGCAAAACCAATCCAAAAGCTGTCACAAAACAAAAATGACCCAAACTGACTCTACAAGGTAAGTATGGAACAAATCACAATGGTTAAAGATCAGTCATTTACAAGAATGGTGTTAGAGATGAATTCTTTACCACCACCAGTGAGTATACATTTGCTTTTGGTCCATAAATTCTAGTCTAGAAGAAGCAAAGAGACCTTCCAACTGAGGTTAGAATTGCCTTATAAAAACATGATTAAAGACAGCAAACCAAAACATCTGGGGCTGGAAGCATAACTCTGTGGTGGTTATACTACATTTGCTCAAGGCCCTATTACAATAAGCAGTTCATACACACACACACACACACACACACACACACACACACACACACTCATATATATATGAGTGTGCACACACTTGCACACACATAAACACAACACACATGCACATACACACATACACACACACACACACATACACACACACAAACACACACAGACTTTCTCTTTGAAAGGAAGGCATCTATCAAGATAATTCAACACATAACCATTAGAGCAAGTAAACCACACTGACAAGGTCAATGAGTATCCTTGAGTCATTTGACAAAAATCCATCAGCTATTCCTAAGCAAAT
Source organism: Peromyscus eremicus (assembly GCF_949786415.1). Taxonomy (NCBI): domain Eukaryota; kingdom Metazoa; phylum Chordata; class Mammalia; order Rodentia; family Cricetidae; genus Peromyscus; species Peromyscus eremicus. Next base: position 34,223,934 of record NC_081416.1, on the reverse strand, counting down.
CTAAGAAAACTGGGGATAAAGAAAACTCACCAGTGCCTTAGGAGTCAGAAGAGGAGGTGGTGTTGGGGAGTTCTCTCACAGCTATGAAGAAAATGGTTTTTTTATGTGTCAAGTCTGTTTTACCTGTGGTCCCAGCTGTGAGGCTGACAAGTCTGGATACCTTCGACTTGGCTGAATGTAGTTCGGTGCTAAGCCCTGCTGCTGACCCACTCCAAACCCAGAAGAGCTAGTGGTGCCACTCCCAGCCGCAAAGCAACAAGAGCCAGCTCCTTGCTCTTCTCAGGCTGGTCAGGCCCATCTTCTCAGCCAGGGGCTAGACTTTCTTCAGTTAGGTTCAGAGCTCCTCCCTCTCCCCTTATCCTCTCTGCCAGGAAGCTTTCCGTCCCTGGGGAGAGGGGACGGAAGGGGGGGTTGGGGGGAGTACCTGAGGCAATCCATTTAAAGAAAGAAAAGTTGATTTTCCATTTCAGAGGTTTTCATCTATGATCATGAGGCCCCACTGCTTCAGTGGCTGTGATAGGACAGATGTGGTGGGGAGGATGGCAGAGGAAAATTGTTCAGTTCATGGTGATCATGGAGCAGAAAGACAGAAAGTAGACAGGGCAAGCTACACCCCTAAAGGTATGCTCCTGAGGAGTCATTTCCTCAACTAGATCCTGTCTTGTAAGTGTCCATCACTTCCCAGTAGCCAATCAGATTATGAACCTATTGCTGGATGAATCCATCGATGAGGTCAGAGTACCTACAATACAAGTCCTCTAAGCCCCACCTTGAAATACTGCTGCATTGTGGATCAAGTCTTCAACATATGATGAGCCTTTGGAACACATTTCTTACTCTAATAATAATGCTCCCATTGGTAGAGGGTTTTCGAGGGTTTGGTGAAGCCAAGCTTCTCAACTTCAGCCCTACTGACCTTGGCGTCACATACTTACCATGAAGAGCTGTCTCTCCATTATGGGACCTTCAACAGTACAACTGGCCTTCACTGTTAATTGGCAGTAGACACAACTCTCCTCTCTCCCCATTTATCCACCCTACCTATGACAAGCAAAAATGTCGCCAGCTTTTGCTAAACAGGGTTGAGAACCACTGGGCTAGAGAGCAATGTCATGATGTGCCATCATTTATGGTTTTGTAGGATGGAGTTTACCAACAAACTCTCAGTTGTAGGAGGGTGACTGTATTAGTCAGTTCTACTGTAGACTGGGTGACTTAAACATCAAACTAAGTCTGTCATTTTCTGAAAGCTGGAAACCTGAGACCAGGGCGGCAGCATCCTTAGACTCTGGTGAGGGTCCTCTCCCTGACATCCACATGGCCACCCTCCAGCTATGCCATACATGGAGGAGAGGAAGAGAGCTTTGGTGTGAGGTCCCACTGGACACTGGCTGATCCACTCTCTGAATGTATTTAACTTTAATTGTACCCTTAAAAGTCCTGTCTCCAGTACAGAAATATGGAGGTGAGATAGTCAAAATATGAAATTCAGGAAGACATAATTCATTATCTAGAATCATTAAGCACGATTATAAGAGTTTCTCTTTACCTAAACCTAGTAATTACATTATGTTTGGCAACTATTTTTTATTACATCAGTAACAAACCAGGATTTCCTGATATTATCACTATTCTTAGAAAAACTGTGTAGATTATAAGACCAAAAAATAAAAGTTTAAAAAAAAATGAGAGACAATCCTGTCTTGACTTGAAGTTTGTATGATAACATACTTAGAATATACAAGATTAACTACTCAAAATCTTTTACAGTTAATAAGAGGATTTGTTCATAAGACAAGTCAGATATGAAGTTAATAGCTTTTCTTCCTATTACTATTATGCAATTAAAATTGTAATAGGAAAATATCCCATCATAAGTATAATAAAAAGGGAAAAATACTGGAAATAAAACTAAGAAGACAGGAATTAGGCCATACTCTGGGAATCCTGGGTATGGACCTGGCCAGTATTTAATAACACTTGCTTCAAATTTGGCTCAAATAAAAGGAAAAGTCAGGAATTAGATCTAAATTAAGAAAATGATAGCATTTTATTGAAAGACATAAAACAGGACCTAGGACATGGAGAGACAGGTTTCTTATGTTAATATATAAATTTAGTGCAATTCTAATCAGAATTCCAACAGAGGTTTCTTTTTTTTCCCAAACTGATCAAATAATTTTAATTATTTATAGGAAAAGAAAATACAATTAATGTCTACCTAGAAATATTATCAAAGATGAACTTTTTCAGACATGAAAAGTACTATTAGTCTACTCTCATTAAAATATTATTTAAAGTCGGGCAGTGGTGGCACACGCCTTTAATCCCAGCACTCGGGAGGCAGAGCCAGGCGGATCTCTGTGAGTTCGAGGCCAGCCTGGACTACCAAGTGAGTCCCAGGAAAGGTGCAAAGCTACACAGAGAAACCCTGTCTCAAAAAACCAAAAAAAAAAAATTTAATAATAATAAAAACATAGTTGACTAAAAATAAAATAAAATAATAAAATTGACATTCAATTTGAAAGAAAAAAATTCTTCTCTTACATGATAGTAATATTACTGTTTAGTTACCTAAAAGAACACAAATGCTTACCATTCTGACTTTAAAGATAAAATTAGCAAAAATTATAAGATAAAGATATCAAAAGAAAATTATAAGCCTTAAAAAAAAAAAACTCTAAGTTTTGAAGTAAGGCCATAAAGTCTTGAAAGCATGTAGTGAAAGCAACACACTTGACCACGTGAAATTAAATATTTTTTTCAGGACAGAGAGTTAAAATCAGTTACCACAACAGTGATGATGGTAGAGATGGGAAGAACAAGAAACATTTAACATATATCTTGAGGTTGAAAGTACAGAGTTTTTACATAGATCAGATGTGTATATAAGCCAGGGTAGGATGTAGGACTGGATCCAGGTTTTGTGTGATCATTTTAAAGAAAGAAACTCAAAATTACTCATACCAAATTAGATAAAAGTTTTTTCCTTCAAATGAGGGAAAAAAAACCCACAATATATTACAATTTTCTCAAAGCTGCCAAATACTATAAACATTACCAAATCCTCAAAAAAAAAAAAAAAGCACACTATTTTTAATCAATCAACTGCTTTAAATGTTTTGGCAGTAAACTGATTTTGCCGTTTATATGACAATGATCTTGCGAGTTTCTTCACTAAAGGAAGATAGGAATAATGACTCAGGATTTATGCTGGCCTGGTTATCAACGCTTGTGATCTTATCACTGAGGTTTGGCATAGAGAAGATTTGTGACATCACACATAGAAACACTTGCTCTCTGGTGGGGCAGCTTTCAGCTTTTGTTATAACGGTTTCGATAAATTCAATGTCATATAGTTTTCATCTAAAAAATATGGAGTGCCCACCACAGTATTGAATATATGGAAAGAGAAATCCATTTTGAATAGGCATCTTTTTGTCTCCAGTGTTAGCCAGTATTAGCTAAATTGCATAACACTCAGCTAAATAAGTGCTAGACATTATCTATCTAAGGAGTGGAAGACTCATCCTTGGGCTCACTTCTTGAATGCTCGATTGCAAGCATTTGTCTTCTCTAGACAATACTGAGTGAGACAGGTTGTGTTCATACTGCAAGACAGCCAGGGGAGGTCCTGAACCTTTGTGTCACCATACAGCTTCCCAGAAGCTGCCCCTGCAAGAAGGATGAGCCATAACTTACCTGCCTATGGGTGTGACTGTGGACAGCATAAGATCATCCTACTGGGACCAAGGTAAAATTATCTCTAAAACTGCTTCCCCTAAGTCAGACCTCAAAGGTACCTGCTGCAATGTCCCCAGAGAAATGGGATAGAGGAAAAGTCAGAGCAAAAAAAGGGGTATAATCTAAACCAAGTACAATTCAAATATGCTATTGTGGCAAAGTTTCACATATACAAAAACAGTGACTATGTGAATGCATTTAGGTTCCAGTGTCCTGAACGTGTTGACACAGAAATTTATGCTTCATAGGTTCTTAGCCAATTCCCTTCTGTGTAACAGGGGGAAAAGCTGAGGATAATTCCAGGCTTCTGGTTTGCTCAGGTCAAATCTAGCTGCTCTGTAAATATCACCTTATTTGTGGTTCACAACATCTGACTAATCAGGTGACCATATGGTTCCAGGAAAGAAAATCTAGCCCAAAGTAGTTGTCTGGCCCAAGAAGCTTTTCTCAGTGGGCCAGAGCCTCCCTTCTGCTTGTAGAGAGACCAGACTGCTCAGTCTAGGGACAGGTTTTCTCTCTCTGCAGGCAACACCATCACTCATATGAGATAAGTCAAGTAAATGAAATTTTCATGAAAGTTAAGTTGCCATTGGGACCACAGCCCACAAAAGTAGATGAAGAGGATTATTTAATATTGCCAGCATGTGCTTCTTTGCCTTTCTCTAATCTGGCTCCCCACTAATAAATACAACTTCATTAACCAATCAAAACCTCATCAGTTTCTTTACGTCTGCGTGTATTAACTGGTTTCCTTCTGATTACAAGCAACAGGAGGGTCACTGTTGTTATCTTGGCCCAGTCTCTCCACCTGCCACCTCCTATTTCCTTAAAAGAATTTTTACTATCATGTTTTCTTTTTCTATAACATTATTAATTCCACTTTGTTGGATCCATTCAAATTGAAACATGCTTTAGATTTCCCACCACGACAACCCAGAGAACAGGGGGACAGACAACAGTGTCCCTTTGACTTAATATTTTGCTACCTTTTACCCCTGTGCTGTCCCTTGCGGAAATAATGGAACACTGTATGAATGTTCTGTCTCTACGTCTCCACCTATCATGATCTCAAAATCACTCTAGTAGGAATTCCTTCTGACCTCACTGATAAAAAGGGCCTTATCTCACCAATGACCTCATCTTGATAAAGCTAATGGCTGTTTCTCTGAGATCATCTCACCAAAGCTCTTAACAACTGATACCCTGTGCTCTTTGCCCATTCCTGACACCCTGATGGTGATGTGGTTTTCTGAATATCAGATGTTTGCAGCCTTAGAGGCTGTTTCACCTCATACCCCTTTACCTTCTCCCCTGACCTCTAAGTGTTCTGATGACTGAGGACATTCTCTTTGGCTCTTATCCCACATGATCTCACGTGGACCATTCCAACTGGTCCCAGGCCAGCTCTGGCAGATAACTCAAATTTATATGGTCAGCTTAGTTCTTCCTTTTCACCTCCAAACATCCATGTACTCCTTCCCATTTCATTATGAATATCTAGTAAACTTTAACTCACACAAATGTGACCAGTCAGAATTAGTAACTCCCTTTTAAAATTTACTATTCTAGACTCTTTCATTTCTGAAACAGATTTACCATCTACCTAACTGCTTAAAAGAAATGGTAGGTTTTAGAATCCCTGATTCTTCTTTCACAATCTATAACCAATCAATCAGTAAATATTGTCAGTGCCACTTCTGAAATATTCTGGATCTGTTCAATCACTACTGTTCCCATGCTTGGGATCCACACCATGTACTTATCTCACATTTGATAGTTAACCTAATTTTGTGAATCTAGAAAAATATACATAAAATATAAGTCTCAAATGCGATGTGGAATATATTAGACATGACAGGTTTATTGTAAGGATTGGTTCACATGATAATGAGAGTGGTTAAGTCTCAGTAAGGCTTGTGTGCATAGATCCCATTCAAGTCTACAGATCTGGAAACAAGGAGAGCTGATGGTGTAGGCTTCCATTTCAGGGCAAGAAAAAAACAAAGCAAACAAAAATTTTAACAGCTGCCTTCCTTATTGCACTTAAAGAGACAGAATGGTAGGAAAATTTAAAATAGATATCCTTTGAACTTCTCCATGGTCACACATGATGCTTGAACTTTTAAATCTGGGTCTTAGATGAGAGTTTATAGAGAGACAATATCAAATATTAGTTTAGAAATATTTGAAAGCGTGATTTTTTAAAGGAATGGGAAACATAAAAAAGAATAGAGAATCAAGGGTAAATTTAAAATATTTTAATGAGTGTTTAAGAATAATCTAAGACATGTGACTTGTGGAGTCAAGGCTTGTACAAAATAATAAGGGAAAAGAAGGATTTAAAAAGTTACACTCATGAGCGAGAAGAGCAAGCAGGAACGGGGAGGCCCTCTGCTTGAGACAGATGGCGAACACAGACGACAGCAGCAAAGCAGGATGACTCTGTTGCCACACTGCCTATCTACTGCGTCAAAGACAGTGATCTGCAGGCTGGAGAGGCCGAGCAAACAAGTGGAAGAGGGAATGGGTGTCGGTGATAGGTGGGGAGAGAGAACATGGTGTGCCCTGGCTGAGACGGGCAACATCCCAGGGCAGAGGAGCCAGGGAATGAGTTAGCACTGCTGAGTGGTGCGAGTGTTTGGGGTGGGGGCAGAGGGGGGGGTGGAGGGGAGGTGCAGAGGGAGAAAGAAGCGGGGAGTAATCGCAAAGCATATTTTAAATGAAAGGAAAACGTGAGTGCTGTGTGTATAGATCAGTGAGCCTGATATTAAACTCTGCACAAAATTACAGAATGGATTATTACAATGGATGGTTACTCCAAAAGTGTCAAACAGGAGCATGTAAAGTCTTAGGAAGAAAAGTGGTGTTCCCCAGGACCTTGTTCAGGCTCCTGAGGTTTAAGCTGTGCCCGGTTAACCTCAATTGCCTTTCAGACGGGTTGGCGACCACAGTCAAGAGCTAATATCTCTCAAACCTGTTTCAATAGTAGGTTCTATGTGAAATGCCTTACATGCCTTTTCTCATTTCTTCTTCAGAATTATCCTCTCTCACCTCTGCCTTACACATATGAGATACCATTCATCGGCACTTTGGGCAATATCTTCAGTACAAACGTATTATCAATTATATGAGAAATACATTCCTAGAATCATGACTAACGATTACAATGTAGGAACCAAGTGGGCTAAGGTGACTCAGTGCCACAGTAGGAACTTCATAATACACAGAAAGAGAACATTGTCCTTGGAGTAGGCACTCAAGCCCAGTGTGGCCTGAGACTTGGTTCAGACCTGAATATTGAAGAATTTGGAATAATGGAATAGCAGAAACTCTGGAAGAAATTGATATTCCATTCCTGGAGAAGATATCAGTCATGGTTTACCAATTTGTGAAATTGCCTGGAGTAAAAATTGTTTCTGAGAGCAAATAGAAAATTCTGAATGCAGCGCAGGAGCGGAAAGCTAAGGCTCTAGGATTAGCCAGCCATGTTTACAGGCCAAGCTCAGAACTTACTAGCCATTTAGCTGTATATAGGTTACTTAAACTTCTTTGTAGAGCAGCGTTTCCATCTATAAAATGATCAAAATAATAGCACAGCATTGGAATTAAATGAGTTAACTAATATAAAAGCACTCACTATGATGATAAGTGCTTAATAATTTCCCCTATTAATAACATAAAATATAAAAAACTTCCTCTTGTTGAATAACAGTGAATTAGTGAGTCCACCTTTGGTGAGGCTTTAGCTGGGAAGGAAATGTGGAGAAAGTCAGCCTTGAGAATTGAAGTTGCTTGTGCTTATCGTGAGTTAGATTTAGGGGAGGAGCGTGGGCACTGTAATTCACTCATGTTACAGAGTCTTCAAGCGTCTAGTAAAGGCTTCATAACCCAGAAAAACCAAACACAAACTGATTACTATTTTATTTTAAGAAATCGAATTGTCAAGAATATAAGCAATCAAAAAGAAAAAAAAGAAAAAGAAAAAGAATATAGGCTATCCAGCAGGCTTCCAAACTTCTTGGGCTTTGCATAAAAATCCAAGATAAGAGGACGCATTAAGAGCATCCTGCCAAAAGCATTGAAAAAGCTACTTCTCACTTTACCATGGGCACAGGTAACCCTTAAGTTTCTACATCTGCGTGTTATCTGTCGCAGCAAAATATGTGTGCACAGAAGAAAATGCTTCTACTATGAAGTTAAATTTATTACCTGCCTAGACAATTGATTTTTTTTTTTGGTACCTACTGCATGTCTTGTTGTAAATATTCTCCTCTTACATGTCACATTTTGAAACAGGAGTTCCCTAGTTGACAAAGAATGGGAATTAATAGTTATATCCAAGTAAATGAATTTATTTGTACAAAAGAATAATTAGACTTTAAACCAGATTTTGACAGCTAAAACAAGGACACAAATTTGAATGATGATGAATTGTATCTTGAATAGTTTGCCTATTGTCTTAGAAGATTGGGACTCAGGATCTTCTTCATTCATTTCTTCAGCAGATTTTGAATGAACATATATTATGTGGCTACTTCTTTTCTTAGCTCTGATGTAAGGGTAACAATAAAGAAAGTGTAACATCACTCCTACTAATTTCATAGTAGTGGGAGGCAAATTAAACAAATAAAAAAAAAATTCCAGAAAGTGTTTACTGCTAAATAATCAAAAAGGACATAGGTGCGGGACAAGATTAGATGGCTACTGTGGGTGCCTCTCTAAAGAGCTGATATCTCAACTGAGAAATAAATAAGAAGTGAGAACTGTGAGGATAAAGAGAAAAATATCACCTCAAGAAGAAGCTAGTTCAAAGATTCTGAGAGAAGGCTAATTTGACTGAAAGGCTAAGGACAAGGTACACAATGTTTACAGGAAGTTCAGAGACATAGGTGTAGGCATTGACGATACTATGGGACAAGGTAAATTTAGGTGGGACTGACATGAGGGGATTTGCACATCCAGTTGCGAATCTGACCAGGTGACCTCGGAAGTACCTATTATATACTGAAGTTCTAGGATTCTTTGACTGTGCAGTATTATCTCAAATTGCTCTCTTCCCTGTTTAAATTGTCAGTGCTCTGTCCTCCACCTGCTCTCTTTGCAACCTTATCAAGGATAGGTAAATTATTTCATTAGGCTTTATAAGATACTGGAAATAGCTCTTGTAGTTTTATTGCTTTCTCGGTAGACTCCAGATTGGGAAGAAATTGATCTTATCCAGCTGTCTCATAGTGGAGATAAGACAAGTATCTCTGAAAAATGAAATGATTAGTCAATGTAAAATTCAAAGATAATAGCAAAGCTTGGACTAGAACCCAAGTCTCCTGGTTTTATTTCAGATCATCTTAGGACTCTTCATTTTTGCTTCAGCCTATTTTATATCCTAAAATACCTTCTTGTAATTGCTACTTTTAAAATTATATTGTTAAAAATAACAAAACAAGCCAGGCGGTGGTGGCGTATGCCTTTAATCCCAGCACTCGGGAGGCAGAGCCAGGCGGATCTCTGTGAGTTCGAGGCCAGCCTGGGCTACCAAGTGAGTTCCAGGAAAGGCGCAAAGCTACACGGAGAAACCCTGTCTCAAAAAACCAAAAAAACAAAACAAAACAACTTTTTTTGGTTTTTTTGAGACAGGGTTTCTCCATGTAGCTTTGGAGCCTTTAATCCCAGCACTCGGGAGGCAGAAACAGGCAGATCTCTGTAAATTCAAGGCCAGCCTGGTCTACAGAGTGAATTCCAGGACAGGCTCCAAAGCTACAAAGAGAAAGCTTGTCTTTAAACAACAACAACAACAAACAAAACCAAACCAAAGAGAAGACACTCCTGAATTCTTAGCATCAGCATATTGGTGATGGTCTCTTTTCAAGAATGAGATGGGGCATTTATTCCTTCAGATGCTGAATACTGGCAACTGATGGCTGTCAGCCCAGCACTCTGTGAACAGGCAAGTCATATAGTGAGGTAGACTCAGCAAGCCATCCATCATAAGATAGAAGTGTTACATCTGGGATCAGGCAGACCCAGGATGAGAAGGGACAATGAAGCTCTTTGTCCTCTCCCCCTCAGCAAGGATTTGATCCATTCCAGGGTCCCCATGGGATTTGCTGACCAAAAAAGCAAAAAGACAGCTGTGGTTCTCCCAGTTGTCCAAAAGTGAGGTCAGGGTTAGGATTGGACAGTTATTGCACTGTGACTCCACTCAGGGTGTCTCTTTTTTTTTTTTGGTTTTTCGAGACAGGGTTTCTCTGTGTAGCTTTGCGCCTGTCCTGGAACTCACTTGGTAGCCCAGGCTGGCCTCGAACTCACAGAGATCCGCCTGGCTCTGCCTCCCGAGTGCTGGGATTAAAGGCGTGTGCCACCACCGCCTGGCCAGGGTGTCTCTTTAAGCAATGGTCCTCATAGTGGCCAAGCTTCAGGCATCATACCAGCTCTCGAAACTCAAGTGGGAAGGATAGTCAACCAAAGTAGCAAGTTATACTTATTCATGAGCAGAGGAAAATTATTTAGCTTATTGTCAAGGGACTAGGGAAAAAAAAATACAAGAAAATAGGTAACAAGGGTCCTTTGGGAAGAAGCTTGTGGGAGGCCTGTGGGAAGAACCCAAATGGGAAAATCTTTGTATGTTAATTTACACTAAAGCACACGCTTCAAAGGCACCAAGCAACCAAAAACAGCCTCTGTATTAACCATTTCAATGCTGGCCCAACAGTCATATAAACAGAGTATGCCAACACAGTAGCTGGAATAGAGCATATGCATGGGCCCAACAACATGGATCTCACTCACCAAGGCTAATCTAGCTATTCCTATTGCCCCCAATACTACCTACCAGCAACAGAGACCAATGTTAAGCAATGATGTGGCATAATTTTCAAGAATACAAACCAAATACTTGGTAGTTACTTGTGTCCACAGAACCCAGATTTCTACCTTGTAGCAATCTCAACCAGGTTTGGGTTTGCTTTTATCATCTATATCCACACCCAGCACCATTATGCAAGTCCCTGGAGAATATTAGACCCACTGAAATGAGATAATATGACTGACAACATATGACAGTGAACAAATTCCCATGAAGTTCACTGGTCCCATCGCTAAGCCAACCTGGAGCCAGAAAAATAGCCTTTTGAAAGTGTGAGACACCAGTCTACAAATAATGCCCAGTGACAATGGGGTGCAGTATCATGCTCTGTCCCCAGTGAATAGAGCATCTGAGACTGAGATTCAAAGGAGGGAAGCAGATGTACCCTTGTTTAGCATCCCTCCCAGAGACTAACTTACAGACTTCGTGTTTCCTAGCCCTGCATGTCTAGACAACTCAGATCTAGATACTCTGTTTCCTATAAGGTAAAATGTTTATGTTTTCCTTAATGGACACAGCAAGAGTCTCATTCAGCTTTAAAACTATATTTGCTGCTTTAGGGTCATCATGATAAGATGAATTCAAAGGGAATTATATATAAGGAAGACGCCACTATCCTAGTAAGTACATTTGTCTCTGATCCTTATGTAGGGGTAGAGCTCTATTTTACACTAAGGGTAAGGCAAAGTAGGTTTGACACCTACAGAATTCACTGGAGCATTTATTTATTCTACAGTCCATAATTTTAACAATGACAGAATAAACACCACAGCTACAGTGTGAGAAAGTCATGATGATCAAAAAATCAGACCATAAAAAATAAGGGTGCACCTCACCCCACTGTGTAACTCTTTTAGAAAAGCCAGTAAATGCAATCAAGAATATGCAGAAGATAATCGATATAGTGAAAACCTAGCAAAATATGTAAGTGGATTCCAGTGACATAAGAGATGGGTTCTAGAAAATGTTATGTCATTTTGCCCTTCGTCTTTGGAACTAGGGAATTCAATACCTCAAGTTCTCAGAACATTGCTGACTGATGACTCTCACCTCAATTCTCACTGTGGAGTTTCTCTCAGCTGAGAAGAGCTACCCAGTTCAAGTTCATAACTATCCCGATAGGTCAAGCTCTTATGAAGAGGTATAACCACTTCGTCTCAAGAAGGGACAACTCTTGAAGGGTTGTCTCCACTCCACTTTTACCTGAGTATTGCTGCAACTTCCTGGTAACTGCACTCCTCTCTCTACACAGCCTGACTACCTTCACCTGCATTTGAACCCTAAAATTAGTCATGCTCCTGCTTTGGCCTCCCCAGCTCTGGGATTACAGACATGAACCATGACACCTAGATCAGGTTTTACTTTTGACTCAGCCATTTTCTTTGTGGCATTTAGTGTTTGTTCCAGGTCTTCTATCTGCCCACGGGTTCTCTACAATGAAGGTACATTCCCACTCCTTTTTGTTTATAACAAACTATCCAGCAACACTTTGCCAAGACAAGAGTATTTTAGTTGCATTAAAAATGCAATATAAATTTTATAAAATGTCCTGAGAATAGCCTCCAAGAAAATTACTACACATAACATACATCTCTCTCAAGAACTTGTCTCTCGGGGACAACTAGTTCAGAAACCACCTAGCATATCAACATGAGATAAACATCTGTGGTCTGGAGACTGACATTGCAGTGGAATTTTTCATGAAACCAGAAATATTAGACTAAGAAAATTGTGCAATGCTTGCTTGTACTTAAAATAGATGTACTTAGAAATTTGGAAATATGATTTGAAAAAAATAATAAAGTAGTAAAATATTAAGTGATAAACTTAGCCTATCAGGATTGTGATATCTTCCTATATTCTAAAACATCACTAATACTAACACCTAGATATGTTATCATTTTTTCCATGTATAATATTGTTAGTGAAAATGTTAAATGTTTATGATATACCTATAAAAATAGAAACTTAAGTCTAAAACTAAAGAAAGTGGAGATAAGAAACTCAGAGTTCAATATAATTAGTGTAGTCCAGAGATTACAATATAAGAATGAGAAAGGATTTGATCTCTTTCTCCTAATTCACTCTCTGGATGAATTAAAAGTATTAGATGAAGTGGGCAAAAAGGAAATAAAAGTCCAGGATCCAGCCTGCTGGGGTGGTAACTGTGTTTCAGGGTTTGAAACAGATGTATCCTCAGGTAGTGTAAGCCACAGTAGATAGCTACCTAGTTCAAGCAGGCTTTTCTGAGAGTCTGCATTTTCTGCGGGAAGCAAAAATAATTCTCTCTTAAGTGGTTCTATGCAGGGTCCTAACCAAGCCAAGAAATAAAAAAATAAAATAAAAAAAACTAGAGAAAGCTAAAGCAATTGAGTTGTTTCTCAAAACTTCATCCAAAAAGTCAGAATAAGTCACCCTGTATCAGTCTATAGATACTAACACTAAACCCTTGCAAGACTTCTCTTACTGTTCTGTCCATTCACATTGGGAGTGTGCTGATTGGCTCAGTTCACTCAAGAATCAGTCAGGCTGGGCACAATGGTACAGGCCTATAATCCCAGCCACTTGAGCAGGCCAGGTAGCAGGACTAGATAGTGAGTTAAAGGCAAGCCTGTTTGTGATCGATAAAAAGGAAGAGTAAAATGTACCTTCATTGTGGAGAGCCTGTCTGGCAGATGGGAGGGCTGCAAAGAAAATGGCTGAGTCAAAAGTAAAGCCTGAGCTGGGTGTGATGGCCCATGCCTGCAATCCCAGCACTGAAGAGGCCAAGGCAGGAGGATCACTGAGATACAAGCCACCATGCTCTACAGACCCAATCCACCCAAACCAAATGAATGAAGGAACAAAGAAACAAATGAAAATTTCCTTATTGGCCTCTTTCTTTCTCAGATCCCCCTCTAAGGAAGGTTCATGATTTGTTATCTGCTCAGTTACTTTACTTCCCACAGGGAGCAAATTTTAACAAAAATCAGAAATTGTCCAGACTGTTATCCAAAACAAGAGTATTTTGGTTGTATTAGAAATGCAATTTAAATTTTGTAAATGTGATATTTGTCTTCTTCTTTTCTCAAGACTAGAGTACCCCCAAAATTTGTTTTAAAAAATCTGTATATAATGGTTGAATAGCATTTTCAACCCCAAGTTCTTGGCAGCAATTCTCATATGACAAGAAGCATACATTAAAAATAATACATTTTTGTTACAAAATTTTAATGGGAAATTATGACTTATACAAGTGGCTTGAAAGAGCCACTTGTATAAATCAATGATCACAATGTTTTTAACAGGTTTACAGAAAAATGTAGAGGCAGTCTTCAAGTGGCTGTTCCATGATCAACTCTGAACACAGCCAGACAAAAAACATCAGAGCATATTTTCTGTGAAGAATATTTTTTGAGGAAGTTAATCGAATGTAGTTCAAGAGCAATGTGGCCACATTTCATTTGATTTTGAACTTCATTAATTTGAAGTGGTGTGGTATGAAATATTTTAAAGTCTTTAGCTATATATTCTGAAATTATTTGTATCCTCTCCAACTACAAAACATAATGAGGAATTATATAATTCAAGGCTGACTGGCTGAATAAATTGTGAACTCTGCTTTTGCCATTTCCATTAAGAGGTGGTAAACTTACTGGCAAACAGATACACCATCCTCCATCAGAACAGGGCGGTTTTCAGAAATGCATCAATCATATGGTCCAGTGGCTATGCCTCTAGCTGTTTGGTATCATCTCTTTATAAAACAAAAATCTGTTAATCTCTTAGAGATAAGGCATGCACTTGTTACGTGCTACCTTTTTACATGCTATATTAACGTGTTCTGTTTTATATTTCTTGGCTAGCAGTTAATATTCTCACCAGAGTCACACAGTGCAGTTATTATTTAAAGATGTTTTGTCTGCCTACTACAGAAATACTAGTTTCTTCAGTCATTTTGGAACACATAGTACTTTCACTAAGCTAAAATTTCAAAAGGTGCAAGCAATGTTTGCACAGGGAAAGGTCTGTCCTCTGTCTATCTCCCAGTACACACTTCTCTCTCTAAAGCCAACCCATTATTATCAGCTGCTTGTATAATCCTCTGAAAATATCTCATGCATATAGAAGTGAGTATGGATTTGCATCCTTTCTTAACAGCACTGGTAAAATATGTAAACACTATTTGTCACTTAATAAAAACATCTGGAAAATTGGCTCCTACCCATACATTAAGAGGGTTTTATTTTTTGCATATGAGTTGCATATTTTCATATGGATATATCCCAACTTACTTAATCAGTATTCTTAGAAAGATATTCATTCCTAGGACTTCTTATTTATCTATGGAATAATAATGTATGGGCTAGAGTTTAGGGATATATTTTTAACTAGCTCCAGTTGAAAGTTATCCAACAAGCTTGAAATCTTTTGACAGACTGATTTTAGAGAATCACTATGTATTTATTTTTTATATACGTATTTAGTTTTATCTATTTTATATGTGGGGGTATTTTGTCTACATGCATGTCTAAGAGGACGTCTTATCCTCTCTGGAACTGGAATTACAGATAGTTGTGAGCTGCCATGTGGGTGCTAGGAATTGAACCACATGAAAGGTCCTCTGGAAGAGCAGTCAGTGCTCTTAACTACTGAGCCATTTCTCCATCCCCCACAATGCATTTCTTAAAGAACCTACCAGTTGAACTGAGTAACCACTGCATTTTATTTTGTTTGGTCAATAATTTGGATAGGCATAGATGTGAAACTGCACAACTTACCTAAGAAAGTAGAAAATCATTTGAAAATATACATGGGATAATTTTGATGTGTAGCACATGCAAGCTCTCTGTGATTCTTCTTGCATAAGCCCCACAGGCCACCCACCTTCAGCTGAATCTTTCATTCTTTCATATTTTCCTGCCTTCAGTTTTTATCAGGCTCATTATCAATGGGAAAGGAAAAGTAAAATGGCTCATCAACTGGGTTTGCCTGGAGGCTTTGCAAGGAGAGTTAGCGATCTGCTGTAATTGATGTGTTGTTTTAGTTTGAGCAATTTGAAAACATAAATCAATTGTTTAAAACAACTGCAATAGAAGATGGAGTGTTCCTTACCGCTTTGGATGCTAATGGGGCATGGATTCTCAGCATTTTAATCAATGGTCGTCACTTTTCATAAGGATTTTATGGAAGTGGGCAAGGAAGAACTAACCGGCATCGACGGTATTCTGTATAGATCACTTCAAGCAATTGTACAAGGAATAATCATAGGCTTCCATTTGATAGACAAAGAAGTCGAGGCTCAAAGGTTAAATAACGTACCCAAGCAGCATATCTGCTAAGAGGCACAGCTGGGGCTGGAAGCTGGTTCTGATTCCAGATATTATGCGTGCTATCCTAAGCCACGCTCACCACACAAATGGCAAAATTTAGAGTCACATTTTACAACAGAATTATCAAAAAAATTAGATAAAACCTGTTTGACATTTCACTATGAATTTATAAAGCTAGAAACTGAAGGATTCGGTTTCATAGGCATTTCTGTTGCTATTGGAGAACTAGAAAATCATTTGTGCTATCGGATCATTTTGGTCATATGCTACTGAAGAAAAGGAATATGTTCGATATTGTACCACACATACATATAGTACCACACATACGTTCTACTCCAGCAAATTTAGGACAATTTGGTTGTAACTATATATTACTTTATGATAGCATTTCTAAGTAGAAAAATTGGCATTTGCTCTTATTGTTAAGGGGTAGCTTGTCCTATTCCAAATCAATTATCCATCTAGAAACGTGTACATATAAATATGATAAAATCACTGCCATCAAACACCTAAAATGTGTTTCATCACTAGGGAAAAAAAACTTGCCTGAAAAGGACTAGGTTTTTCAAAGATGCTGCTTTTCTGTTTTAGTTTCTCTGAGTTCTACAATATTCACTGAAAGTTTGTCCAGGCTAGGTATCTATATCTAGCAAAATCTGGAGTTGTCATCAGAGTTTCAGGAAAACAAGAAAACCATTTGTTCCTAAAAAGACTCAGTCTATAGCATTTTGTGAAATCAATGCAAAGTTAATTTCAATATAACTATATTTATGCACTTAAGTGATGTGCACATGAATGTGAATACATTATACAATGGGTAGTGTATCACTCCAGCCCTTAGTTAGGCTAATGAGCCATCTATGTTGCAGTCTGGCCTGGATTTATCTCCCCTATCTTCCAAAACCCCTTCCTTACATCTCATCTTCTCGCCCTAATGGGGTGGAAATCCAGAGGTCTTATTCTCATTATTTATTCATTTAACACAATTCCCTTGAAATGCAGTCATTATAATTTTGCAATATTTTGACACACTTAAAATTATAGGGTGTAATACAAATCTTGTACCCAGCTTCTAGGTCCATTGAATTTAGTATTTACTTCATGTTCTTTCACCTCTGAATTTAAAAATGTAATGGATATAGCTGAAGCTGTACTAAGCTCTTCAATAGCCCTGTTCCTCTCTTTCTTCCTACCTGTCTGTCATCTTCAAGCTTTAACGTATTTAACAGTTTTAAACAAGAGCCCAAGTCAAACATGCCAAGCTGAACACACACATTCGTCTTCCACCTTTCCAGAACATCCATGCCACATGCTGGGAAGGCCTATGGCACTGAGAGAAAACAAGAGGAGGTTGTGCTTTACCCAGCTGAAGTGGAGACTATGCAGAGGAAGGATTTACATTCCATCAAGACAGGACAAAGGAGAGTGAAATGTCTGTCTCCTCTACCAATGATGAAAGCTTGCCCAGATGTGACCTGTTGACCTTTGCTTCTTTGTGTCATTGGTGAAAACCAGTCACATGACCACCACAGTCTATAAGGATCCTAGGGTTTGTGAGGATAACAAATATTTGGCTTCTCTATCTTCAAGGCAAGACGTGCCTTGTAAATCTGTTAAGCCAAACATTCGGATTTTCCATAGGGTTCAAGAACCCTTATTTGTTTGGGAAGAGGAATTGGAACTATCTGGGAGAATCTAGGAGGTTGCTACCTTCGGTAAGTTCTGTAGAAAGTTACAGGCCTGCTTTGGAACCGTCAACATTGTCTGGCTCCGATTCCCCAGTGTGTTCTGGGAATAAGGATTCAGAAAAATGTTTTGCATACATGCTCTCAACAGGATTTGGTCAAATAAGCTTAAAAAAATTAGAATTGACTCAACATACATTATTAAACTATTTAAATTCTCTCAGATTCAAAATTCTAGTTTCCAGTGTACTTCTTGGCGGGGAGCTATTGCTCCTTATTGATTTTCTTTCTTTTTTCTTTGGTCCATGAATGCTAAATTAAATCTTATATGAAATTATAGCATGTCAAGGCTCTTAACTCCTGTTTCTTTCCTTTTGTTCCAATTCCCTTAAGTAATATAGAACCAATCAATGACTTCATTATCACTTGAGATCAATATTACAGGATTTTAAATATCCTTTTTTCAAACTATTTTATATGTGCATTTTATTTTACTATATGTCTTATGAAATCAAATAGTTGTAAAATGTTTACACAAGAACATTTATTCCCCAGCTCATCTTTCACCTTGTGATTCTCACATTCACATGTCTTCTGCATCAACAACACACATCAGTCATTTTATCTTCTATCCGACTTTCCAATGTTTTTTTTTTTATGTTTTGGAAAATTTTTGAACATTTTTAATACTAAGAAAAATAATAATAAAAAAAACCACTTTCATCCATCACCAAATTAGCAGTTCTCTTTATGACTAATGTTGGGTCATTGAAATTCTCACCCATTTTCTTGTCTCTGGGCTGTTTCTTTTTCTATGTTTAAAAATTTCTCTTGAAGTAGAACATATATATGGAAATGTACAGGTCCCAAAGGAATGCTTCTTAAATTTTAAAAGAACACTCCACCTAAGCAGTACCCAGAAACTTGGTGTTCCCTGGGGCCTCCATCGTGTTCCGGCTGTTCATCGCTCCTGCCTCCTAATGGCACAGAAGAGCTTCCTCTGGTTGTGCATATCCCGTAGATGGAATTCTTCCCTGTATACTTTCTAACTTTCTATCTGACTTATCTCATTCAATGTTATGTTTGTGATATTCACTGCTATGGCTGCCACCAAGAGCTGGTCCTTTTCATCACTGTTTAGTGCCATATCACGTAATAACACCACACTTTATTTAGACATGCTAAGGTTGGGCATGTCAGTAAGTTCTGCCTTTTAGTTATCTCTAGGTGTCTGAGAGAATGTTAAAACTTTTTCCTTTCAAATTTTAAGCATTTTTATTATGAACAGCAGGCACATAAAAGATAATGATACAGGCGTATCTCCTGTGAAATGCATTGTGAGTGATAACGTGCTTTTATTTTTCTGGATACGTGCCTAGGGTTGGTATTGCTGGGCCAAAGAGTGTGTGATCATTCCCCTAGAGGACACACTTGTGAAAAGACTTCCAAAACTCATTATCCAAATTCAAATTCTATCAGTTACTCCATTTTTGTCAACTATTTCATTGTTACCAACCCTTGGCATTTTCTGCCTTTTAATTTTAGTCATTCTGATGGTATTGCCATGGCATAGTATCATGGTTTTAATTTGGACTCTGTGGGCTAATGGATTCATACAGGGTTTGATATTTGTAGCGAACATGAGGCCATCTGCTTTTATGCAGTAAAGTCTCTCATCAATAGCCTTTACTGACTTGCAGAATTCTAAGCTGCTTTACACGTGAGTTTCTTTTCAGATGTATGTGTTGCAAATACCTTCCCCCACTGTGTAGGTTGCCTTTTTATACCCCTAATGATATCTTTTGATGAACAGAAGTTTCAAATTTTAAAATAGTAGCATTATTCATATTTTAAACTTGGCTAATGTTTTCTGTGTGCTATTGAAGTAATCTTTGCCTGCTCCAGCGTCTCGATGCACTCCTGTGTCTTATTCTAAATTCTTTATTTTTTTCTTTGCACATTTGGAAATGACATCTTTTTCAAATTGAATATAGTTTATGATGTGGGATTGGATGAGGGTAAGATTCACTCTTTTCATGGCTATATAACAAACTTCTATGGAGTGAAATGTCATGCTTTAAGCATTCATTTTAGTGAATTAGGACAAATTATTTGTCACCTACAAATGTTTGCTCTATGAGTCTGTGGTTGTCACCTTCTTCAGATCCAGTCAGTGCCCTGAATTCTTTTATCACAAACTAGTTTTCTATATCCTAGGTTGTTGTTACAATGGCATCATGCAGTATGCATTCATTTGTGCCTAACATGTCATTCAGCGTGGTTTTAGACAGTCCTCCATATTGTTGTATATTAAACTATTTAATTCCTTCCTTTTCATGGCTGAGTCATACTTCACTAAATAAATATACCACCATTTAAAAAAAATGTATTAAAGCTGGGCAGTGGTGGCACACGCCTTTAATCCCAGCACTCCAGAGGCAGAGCCAGGCGGATCTCTGTGAGTTTGAGGCCAGCCTAGGTTACCAAGTGAGTTCCAGGAAAGGCGCAAAGCTACACAGAGAAACCTTGTCTCAAAAAACAAAAAAACAAACAAAAAACCCTATTAAAAATGTATTCTGTCACCAAATGTTTGCTTATTATGAACAAACCTGCTATGAAAATTCTGGTTTGTATTTTGTGGTTTGTTTAATAGCTTTTGAGTAAATATAAAAATTTCATGATGTCACTATATGATTACGCAGTTTTATACAACTTGCAAAAGTTCATGTTACCCTGTGTCCTCACCAGTAGTTGGAATAATAAACTTTTAATGTAGCCGTTCTGGTTGTGACGCTTGATTTTATATGTCAACTAGATGAGGTAATGGGATGTTCAGGTACTTGGCTAAATATTATCTGTGGTTTTGGCTCTGAGGATACTTAATGGAGATGAAAATATGAATTGGTGGATTAAATAAAACAGATTGATTAATGTTGGAGGGGTCTCACACAGACTCCCTGAAAGCATGAGTAGTGTAAAAGACTGAGTGGGAATAGATTCTTCCTTACACGTGAATTCAGACTAGGACTTGTACTATTCCCTCTCTGTCCCTTCCAGCTCCATCCCGGGAGAGCACTTGGACTAGAGCATTTGTTGTCTTAGTGGTCACAACATTGTGAACCAATGCTTTCTAACAAATCACACACTCACTGACACACATGCACACACCTGCAACAGTTCTATCAGTTCTGTTTCATAGAAGTCCCTCATTAGTGCACTAATGAATATGTGATACTATTTCACTGTGGTTTTTTAATATCTCTGATAACTAATTATATTGAGCCCATTTAACTCTACCAAAAATTTGCAAAAATTACATTCAGAAGTGTCTGCTCAAACCTGTTGCCCATTTAATCTTTAAAAAATGTTTTCCCACAAAATCAGGACTGTCTCTTTATTATCAGATTAAAGGAATTCTTTTAGAATTTTTTTTCATTTTTGCAGTGTTGGGGGTGCTGAACTCGGGCTACATGAACTTTGGGTAAGCTCTCTATTACGGAGCCATATTCCCACCTCATGCCTATCATTTCCCCCCCACTCCTCTCTTTTTGAGATAGGCTCTTACTCTGTTGTTCAGACTGGCTTCAAACTCCCAGGCTCAGGCAGTCCTCCAGCCTCAGTCTCCTGAAGAGCTCATACTACTGGTATGTGCTGCTGTGCCGCGCTGCTCCTTAATCTATTAATGGTGATCTTTTTATTGGTTTTTATTTTGATTAGGTTCAACCCATTAAGTTTCATTTTGCATTGTGGTTAACAGTTTTTCTGTCCTCTGAAAGGATCACTTGCCTTTCCTATAATTGAAATTATTGTTTTTTATAGTTTACATGCCAGTGTAGTACCTAATTTGAATATTTTTATATAGCATGAAATAGAGATCAGGGTTACGTTCCCATGCAGATACCCAGTTAGTTCAGTTCTGTTTGTTGAAGCCTGCTCTTCCCTTCACTGAATTTCTTTGACACCACTTAGGAAAATAACATGATTGCTGAAGTATGAATCTATCTTTAGGCTCTATTCTGTTATACACCAGCTCCTTTGCTATTGTTCTCAAGTCCCCAAAGGCCTCATTCAGTCTCTATGAATCCGTCTGTCTTTGTTGTCTTCAGATTGGATATTTTTAATTAATCTATCTTAAGGTTTCATGGTACTTTCTTCTTGGTCGTCAAATTGGTTTTTAAGACCACTCAGTGATTTTTTTTTCTTTTTACATTTCAGATACTATATTTTTCAGTTCCAAAAATCCTCATTGGCTTCCCCCTCAACAACAACAACAAAAAAACCTTTTCCATTTCTTTACTGAGACTTTCAGGTTCCTTTCATTATGCTAACATTTTACTTTGTATTCTTGAGAAACTCATCTTAACATCCAAGTCTGATAATATATAGCGTCTATCATTTATATGCCTTATTATTGTTGAATGATTTTCTGCTAAATTATAGGCTCCTTTATCTGACTTCTCTCCATATCTAGTGGAGATTAATTTTTTTTAAATTGGATTTTGGACAATTTTATAGATTTTGTATAAGCTTTCATATGACAGGTCTGGGGCCCATGAGGTTTATTTATCAGATTCCCCCCCCCTTCGGCATCACATGAGGGCTGATTTACTGAGGGTTCTCATTCTGGCCGAACCTCAACCTCCCCTAGCTTTGTGCCAGCCCTGGAACCCCCACCCAGCTTTCCCTGCCCGGACAGTCTTATACTACGTTGGCACGTGGAAGTCTTAGGCAGGGATTTAAGGGCATCAAACTCAGATTTGGAGAGCTCAAGTCCTTGGAGGCTTTCTTCTCTCTGCTTCGTATTTCATCCATCTCAACAACTGTTATTGTTCTCTGTTTTTTTTGTTTTTTGTTTTTTCTGTTCTTACAATAGCATTAGGTTCAACTGTGGTTCTTGTTTATTCCTTACAGTAGTGAAAATTGTTCCTTGGAAGTTCGGAATGGAGGAGTGACTCAAAAATGTGGTGGCTTAGTTCCCAGAGCCCCTTTCTAACAAGCTCTTAGTTCCCACCTCCTTTCCTATTTTATCTAGACTTTCTCTTTCCTTTCTCCACTGTCTCAGCTGGGTTTACATTGGTGTCTATTTCAAGCAGTTTCTCTTATATGTGACCCTGTTCCAGTAGCGGTTTGGGTAGTTTAGTCTTTACTGTCCTGAAGGCACATGAATCTCAGATTCTACTGTGCTCCTGGTCCTTGAGTACTGAACTCCAACTTTTCTGTTTCAGAATGTGTTCTTCTGAGACCATGTTTTGGCACCTTCCATGGAGTACCTAGCTGATTTTGAAGTTTTAATCTCAGGGCATCCACTACCCTCTCCACTACCCTTTCTCCTGCACATATGTTGACAGATCTTGCACAAGTGGGTTTTTTGTTTTGTTTTGTTTTACTGCATGTTTATATTTTAGGACCTGAAAATACTTATCATACTTTATTGTAGATGCCATGGTGTTTTTTTTCCCCTTTTCTTTTTCTTTGTTATTTCTATTTTATTAACAATTTGGGCATATTCATTGCCAAGGCCAACCACCTTAGACTCTTCTTTTATATAATTCTCAACACAAATACATAGTCTTTCTTATGCAAGAACAGAAGATATTCATCAATTCTTGTGCTAAATTTTAAAATCTCCAATATTGCATTGAGTAATTTTTAAAATATCCTATATAGAATTAAGGATAAAAATTGTTTAGCAAGTATTTTAAATGTACATATCAGAATTGGAATGTGTGTACAAAAGAATGAACACTAGTTAAGGAAGGCTCCAGCCATTGTCTGTTCTGCTGGGAGAGCTCTCGAGGCCTGGGAAGTCATGACAAATCTAAGTGTCCTTATTTGCCTGGGGACTTTCATCAGCAAATACTCCGGCGATTTGATTGATGACTGGGATTTTGGAATACATCCCTTTGAACCAGACTTCCTGAGGGATTAGAGGCTAAGGTATTAACATGAATCCAAGATGGGATTCAAGATGGGATTAAGAAAACAAAAAGCCACATGAATAGTTATCCAGTCCAAATAATCTTTCAAGACACCAAAGGCTTGGAGGAGATTTCCTGGTTGGCAGTGCTGTGTTCACTGTGGCCTATCGATGTGCTGGGAGAGGAGAACATTCCAGAGGGTGATAGAAGTTTGGAGAACAGAGCCCTCTAGGATCTTGCCTGATACATTTTTCCCATTGGCAGGTTCTGATTTGTATCCTTTTGCTATAACAAAACTGAGTTCTGTGACTCATCCTAGCATTTTATTGAAACTTGAATAGGTAGAAAAGAGCCCCGACTTTACAGGCAGCTGCTACAATAAAGGTATCTCTGTGCTATGGTTTGAAGATGTCCCCTCCAGAACAAAGTCATAGTCAGTATGACAGCAGTATGAAGAGATGAGGCCTTCAAGAAATTACTAAGGCATGAGGGCTCCTTCCTCATGAATAAGATGAAAGCCCTCATCAAAGAGGCTCCACATAGCATTCAACCCCTCTTGTCTTTCTGCCTTCTGCTGTATGAGGATTCAGAGTTCTTTGCTCCAGAGGATGCAGCAACAAGGTACCATTTTGAAAGCAGAGAGCAGCCCTCATGGGAAAATTGATTCCACCATCTTTCTGATTATGAGCTTCCTGCTCTCCAGACTCTGAGAAAGTAAATTTCTGTCCTTGGTGAATTATTCAGCCTCAAGTATTTGCTTACAGCAGAACAAAAATAACCAAGGCACTTGTAGACTCCCATACACTGATGAGATGATGGGAGCTCAAGTCAGGTCATTCATGTGAAAGATTACACCAGTTACCTCTGTAATGTGGCCTTATTCCCGGGCATAAGGTGTTGTAATTTTAGCAAAAATCTTTAAGCGTATTTGATAAATAAACTATATCATATAGTGATACAAACCAATTTAAAAGGCGTGCACTAAAATGACATATTGGGTCGAGAAATTTGCAACAATGAGAGCATTTAAAGGATGCACAGAGATTGCAGTAGGATTTGCCACTGTGATTCCAGAGTGTCAAATTCTTTCCTGCCACACATCTGCCCAGAGTTCATGATGCGGCTTCAACAATAAGGAACAATAGGAAAATGAGACTCAAATTATAACAAAATGATACCTGAGTGTAGATCTGAAGCAAAGCATTGCTGGGTCACTATCTCCACAGTCGCCTGCAAACAAAACAAGGCAGCTTTGTCTCGTCTGCCATCCACCTGGAGAGACAAGGCGGGAAGCACAAAGGGAAGGACACGGTTGGACTTAGAGAAAGCCTTGCATTCCACGGTCGCCAAGAGAGCATTTCCCTCTCTCCTGTGAAACTGGGCAAGGGAGGGCATTCCACTCTTCTAGCAATTTATCTTTTGAGTTGTGGGCAATCACATCAGGACAGAGATTTCAGCAAAGCTGAGAGACAGTAAGAATGGGGGTCTATGTGCAGTGTGCTGTGATGTGTGTGTGCACATGTGTGGTATATGTGTATGTGTATGTGTGTGTATGGTGTGTGTGTATGTGTGTGTGTAGTGTGCGGTATATGTGTGTGTGGTGTGTGTGTAGTGTGTATAGTGTGTGTGTGTGTAGTGTGTGATATATGTGTGTGGTATGTGTGTGTAGTGTATATAGTGTGTGTGTGTGTGAGTGTGTGTGTGTGTGTAGTGTGTGGTATATGTGTGTGGTACGTGGAGAGAGAGAGAGAGAGAGAGAGAGAGAGAGAGAGAGAGAGAGAGAGAGAGAGAGAGATTGGGGTATGTATCTATCTTGTGCCCGTCATTTTAAGCTACCAATAAGTCACTAGTCAACACAGTCTTTTTTCTTCTTTCTTTCTTTCTTTCTTTCTTTTTTTTTTTTTTTGTCTACTTCATGATGTTTTCTTCTGACTGCAATTCTCTTTTCTCTCTTTGGCAAGTGTGGCAGGTCACGGACAGACCCACCACACAGAAAACTCAAGGAGGCACAGTGATTGTAGTATGAGCTTAATATGGAAACCTGATCTCTGACACAGATTTTCATATGGAAAAGTTCCTATGCATCCCAAGTAGCATAAAAGACAACAAATGGAAAAGCTTATATCTCATTTGGGGTCGCATCAATCAGCAAATCTCCACGTGAAAAAAAAAAAAAAAAAAAAAAAGGAGAGAGCAAGGAGGTACCAGGGAGGTGTGTGCATTCAATTGGAGGTTTTCCCCTCGACACTTTAGCAGGGTTGGTAGTTTATAAAGTAAAAATCACTTCGGACCAACTCCAACTTGTCATTTTTATCAATATTCTAAACTTGGGTAGAACGTGTGGTCTGGTGGAGGTGTGTGCTGCTGCTGTTACTAATGACATTGGTAGCTGTGGAGCATGGATGCTTGTGCTCTGGCGAATGGCAGGGGGCTCTTGTTCAGAACATACTGCAGCTACAATGGGGCCTGTCTTCATATCACATGGCAAGCCAGTTAGGCTTTAGTTTTAGGATTGGTTACTTTCTGCACTCAGGAGGTTAGAGCTTTCTACCAGGACAGAGAGAAAGGAAATGTGAAATAGGGAAGAGCACAAAGATAAGCCAATGGCATTTAGCAAACACTGGAGCTCATCTGGAGTTTATGAAACATGCTGCATCTGTTGTCAGTCACCTAAATACAGAGTGTGAGCTGTACTTGGGTAGAGAGAAGTGCACAGTCCAGTGGCTGGCTTTAAATTACTTTTAAAATGACATTTATCTATCTATCTATCTATCTATCTATCTATCTATCTATTTATTTATTTATTTATCTATTTATTCGTTCACGTGTATGAGCACATGTCTATGGGCATGCCATGCCACAGCGTGTGTGTGGTCAGAGAACAACTTGTGGAAGTCAATTGTCTTCTTCCACCTCATGGGTCACAGGGATTAGACTTGTGTTGTCAGGCATGGTGGCAAGGGCCTTGACCTGCTGAGCCATCTCATCCACCCCAAGCTCCATTTTAAATGTTTGTCTCTGAAATCCAGAATCATTCACTTTCCCACGTTCCTCAGAAGTCATTCCTGCCGACCCTGTATGAAGTCAGCCCTGGGAAGAACAGCTCACTTCTCTGGTTGTCCTGAGGTTTGCCGAGTCTCGACTGACTTGTCAGTGTTTTTCTATAGCATATCAGGCACTGTGTCTATACAATGTTCCATTCATTTGCAGCTCCCTGGGTTTTCTTATTGTTCTTATATTTCAGTTTAGGAGGGTGGGTGGGCAGACTAACAAGCAGAGGCGGAACCTCTGGTATTCTAGAGACAAACATTTCCTTACTACTTTGTGAGGTGACCCTTCTGTTAATGCACGTCTTCAGCTACTTGCCTTGGTTTAAATTTATCTCTCTGAAACTTCCCTCCAGTACAGTGCATGACACACACACTTCCTTTCCCAAAAGACGGAAGTCAAACATGGAAGCCAGTGGTTCTCAACCCTCCTAATGCTGTGATCCTTTAACACAGTTCCTCGTGCTGTGGTGACCCCCAATCATAAAATTATTTTCATTGTTGCTTTATAACTATAATTTTTCTACTGTTATGAATTGCAATATAAATATTTCTTGGAGATAGAGATTTGGTGAAGGGGTCGTGACCCACAGTCCGAGAACCACCGATGAAAGACGAAAACACTGTCCTCTGTTGGGCATTCAAGCAAACCCAGTAACTTTATTCCTTAGCCAGTGATACTGCTTAACAATGCTCACAAACATCATAGAAAACTTCACAAGCACAGGAGACAAGGCTCAGACCAACTGCCAAACACAAATTATATTTTAAGAGGCAAATAAGAATCCTATGAGGAACGAGAGAATTGTGGCAGCAGCACTTTACAAATTTTGATCATCTTACTGTTTTAGACAAAGTTTATCTGTGTTAAAGTCCTTAGGCAAGTGGACTTTCAGATGGGAAGCTGGACCTCCCGTTGGTGCCAAACTGATAACACATAATAGTCTCTAATCACAAGAGGTCAAATAGAATTGCACAGTGGTAGGTTCAGATGGCTTTGGCTCCAGAGGAAGTCAGCTTCAACAAATGAGTGGTGAATGAGTTAGGAGAGCTGTCTCAGACATAATATAACACGAAGCATACAATTTCACATATACATCATGTCCTGCTTGAGTCTACTAAGCTTTTCAAAACAACTTTCACAAGGCTGGGAGCTGACTTGGTTGGTAGAACGCTTGCTTAGCATGCATGAGTACTGTATAAACTGGATGTGGTAGCACATGCCTGAAATCTCAGCACTAGGGAGAATGAGAGAGAAAGTTCAGAAGTTCCAGGGCATCTTTGGTTATACTTTGAGTATGGGCAGCCTGGGATACATAAGATCCCATCTCAAAACACGGACAAAAATTCTACAAAGAATAGAGCAAAAGAGATTCAACCAGAAGAATTTAAAAATTAGGACATGTTGGAAGTCAGTTCTTAAATAGTGGTTGCTCTTCCATAGTCATTGGAAACAACTGAGCAAAGGAGCTATTCTAGATGAAGCAACACACACCACATTCAGGAGGTATTCGGGAGATGTTAACTATGGTACAATGGTGGTAATAGCACTTTCCTTCCGTAGTCTATACTTTCCATTTCTTCAATTCACATGTAATTTTTTTTTCATCAAACCTCGCTGGTATTCTTCCTGGATGTATGACTTACCCAGCCTGTGTTTTCTATTGTCCCATCTGAATTGTGACCTCCATTGTTTAGTAATATGCCTCAGCTGTAATCTTATTGGCTAAAGGAGATTTTTTTTGATCTGACCAGTACTAAAGCAATTAAAGACTTCTCTGGCTTTTGAACAATGCAATCATTTTGTTGACTGTTATAGTAGTCTTTTGACCAGAATAAAGATTAAGGGCATGGTCTCTGGAGAGCCTGGGAAAATTACTTAATTTCACTAAGAGTCAATGTTTTCACTTGCAAAATGAAAGGAATACAAGGACCTAGTTCAGAAGGCTGTTCAAGGATTAAATGAGATAACCTGGCAATAGTTGACTGTGATGCTTAGTTCACAGAATACAAAAATCAATTAGGACCACAATTTTCATAGTCATATATAAGTATCAAAACGAAAAGTGCATTATTTAGACTTTAAAACTCAAATTATTTTAATAAAAAGTGGTACATTTTGCCACTGTCCTGATAAAATATACCTATTAAAAATAAGACCAAATAGGCTGGGGAGTGGTGGTGCACACCTCTAATCCCAGCACTGAGAAGGCAGAAGCAGGCAGATCTCAATGAGTTCAAGGTCAACCTGGTCTACAGAGTGAGTTCTGGGACAGCCAGGACTACACAGAAACCTTGTCTAGAAAAAAAAAAAAAAAAAAAAAAAAAAAAAAAAAAAAAGACCAAATAGATTATCTTCTTTGGCTCACGAGTATGTACATATATTTCTTTCCTTTTTTTTTTTCAGTGTTTCAAGAGAGAGTTTCTCTGTGTAGCCCTGGCTGTCCAGGAACTCAGAGATCTGCCTGCCTCTGCCTCCTGAGTGCTGGGATTAAAGTTGTGCCTCACTACCACCTGATTTCTAGTTTTTCTATACTGTGAATTCAGTATTTAGCTTGCTGACATTATATTATTTGAATGATTGGGGCTAATGGGGACCTAAGGAACCTGAGTGTGGTAACCCTGAGATTCCAGGGTAAAGTTGAAAGTATTTCATGAGAATGGAAGGTCAAGCTTCACTGACCTTCCATGAGAATGTGCAAACACAATTGTGTCGTCTTGATGATTGACGGCTCTGGGCTCCCACAAGAGCCACAATCCCTCTGTGTAATGACACATGTTTTCCTCTAGCTAGTGAAATCATAGTCCTGACATGCAAGGGTCAAAAAATCAGAGGATGTTATGAGAATATCAATTAAAATGAAGAAATAAAGAGATGATTGTACAAGTGACAGCTAAAGTGATAGAGAATCTTAAGTTTCATAGTAATGGTTTCCCTCCAAACCCAGTTAAGCCCAAATATGGAGAAAAACTAATAGATGAATTACTTCAATGCAATCCATTTGTTTGTTTGTTTGTTTTTCTAGACAGGGTTTCTCTGTGCAGGCCTGGCTGTCCTAGAACTAGCTCTATAGACCAGGCTGGCCTCAAACTCACAGAGATCCACCTGCCTCTGCCTCCCCAATGTTGGGATTAAAGGTGTGTATCACCACTGCCTAGCAATGTAATCCATTTCCTAAGAGTTATACATGCGCTATTAGCAATTCAATCAAAATCATGGATTCCGTTATGCATTAACTGAGATTCTTCCTATTTTGCTGGAGTTATAGACTCTCCAGCAAGTGAAATAATAATGTAATGTGTTGCCTCAAAGAATTGGAAGTCTAGAAGCAGGCCCAGCTGCAGCGTTGTGAGCTCTGGGGGTGTCAGCTCTCTCTCCCAGAGGCAGTTCTCCAGCTCTACCTACTTCCATGTATTGGTGTCACAAAAAGGCATCCATGATTCACCCTACCCATAGCATCTTCTCTCACCTCCCATGGAAGGATTCCTCTCCAAAAACTTCTGGCATAGACCTGACCTCGCTGATCAGAATCATGTCTTTTCCCTCATTCTTGAATGAACTATAAGATAATAGGATTGCTCCTGCAGCCCATGCTAACAGAGCAACGTGTGCATAAATGAAAAATGGAGTGCCTTTGGGGAAAAGGAAAACATTTTGGGGTCAGTTGTCAATGAAGTTTTCAGAAATTATTCTGGAGGTTGGGTGGAGCAGGAATTCCCCCATACTCTCTAAAACTTTCTCAAACAATACTTTGTTTTTAAATAATTATGAAGGAACACAATCAAAACTTTCCCAACCTGATTTTCTCCTTTGCTGAAATGACAACAATAATAATAAGTGGGCGTAGCAATATTGATTCATGCACTACCTATCCCCAGCTAGGTTTGAAAAATTGAAAATGGCTCTAAAGATTTTTGGATTGTTTCGAGTTTTAAAGATTTAACTGGCAATTTCCTCCTAATTTTGAGGGCAGAGGTTTGTTTTTTTTTTTTTATGGAAATGCAATCTGTATATAATAACCCAAACTTCAAAATGTTGTTATAGAGCAACTATTTGATGTTTGACAAGTTTTTGACACTCCTTAATGAGCTTGTTTATATCTTTGAGAAATAAATTTACCAAGCACAAATCTGAGCAGGAGAATCATAAGTGGGGCATTTTATTCTTGAAGGAGTGGACTGCCATCTAAATCCAGGAAACCAGCTTTCAATTTCCTTCAAGTGAAAAGTGCCTACATGTCTAACCATTTCCATTTCATTGCTTTTTCTTTGCTTCTGGCTTTTGTTTTAAGAGACCTAAACAAGCTAATGAAGTGAACTGAATTCAGGAGAACTAGATTCCAGTCTGAAGCTTGCTATGATGACTTGAGAAAGCCGTCTCATTTACCAAAATCAGATTCTCTTTTCAGATGGTCAGTCTCAGGGAACCATTCACTCATTCATTTTTATTCATTTGTTCAATGAACATTTATGGTGGGTCCAGTATCTCAGAGAATTAGGAAAAGTAATAATAAGGTGGCCTTTGGTTTTAAGGATGTCACAGGAAAGTGACACAGATAAGACTCAGCCTGAAGGGAGTTTTATAATGAGTTAAGTGCAGCAATGGAATTAGGTATTTTGGAACAAGTATTTTGGAATTAGCTACAAGGCATACTTAAGTCACCTGAAGACTGGAGATGGGGGAAGATAGTTTCCTTGGAGATGGTGATATGGGAGCTGAAAATGGAAGGGTGAGTAGGCATTCACCAGGCAAGGTTCAGGAGTGAAGACATTCAGAAAGAGGAGAGACATCATGATTAAGGTACAAAGTGAAGACACAGCCTCCTGGATCAGCGATTCATGCTGCTGGAGACAAATTTTGAAGCAGAGAGTGGGAACAGAGAACATTGGAGAGATGAGTGGGTGCCAGAAGGCTTTGAGAGGCTTTGCCCGTGGTGAGTGATGATCCATCAAAATATGTCACCTTAGGGTCAAACTGAAACAATCTCAGAGTTTCTGCGATGTTTCACTCCAGCCTTCTTTAATTGTGTTTTATCTTGACATTGAGAACAATTCAAAGGAAGTGTTCAATAGCATTTATTCTACACTATCTCACCTTCCAAATGCCACTATCACTACCAGTAAATTCAATGTACATTGAATCCACCCTTCCTCTGTCTTCGCATAATTGAATTGGGAAAGTTATGGATCTTTTTGTTGTTGTTGTTTAAAAAGAAACTATAATTTTTATTAATGAGTAAACTTTTGTCAAAGAAATTCACCGGAGTTCCAACTATTGCTTTAAAGTAAAGAACCCTCACTCATTTTTTTTTTCTGTTTTATAAGGTTAATTGTTCCCTTCTAGAGCATAGACCTTAGAACTAGTAGAGTGTTCTGTTGCCTGGCATCTTTTAACTAACACATAGAAAGGTCTGGATATTAAAAATGACTTTTCTGCTCCTCAGTCTCTCCTCCACAGCCTCCTCCACTCCTTCTTCTTTCACTTGGAAGAGTCTCCTATTAAGATGCAAATTCTTGAAGTGGAATTCATTTTGCTATTATCTGAAAATGGTAGTGTGAATCAACTGAGTATTAAACATCCAGAAGAAAGGGAAGTGTTCCTGTAGTCCAGGATTGAGTGTCAACGGGTGGAAAGGGCCTGGACATCTGAGAAGGAAGGCCCATATCTCAGCTCTGCCTCTTCAGTGGAGAGAGCCATTTCCAGCCTGATGAATCAATCTTTTCTGTAAAAGCAATCAAAGGTCAGGAAGTACATAATATATCTCAATAAAGTAATAGAAGTGTCCAGAGAGAGTTCCAGGACAGCTAGGGAAGAAAAAAGAAGAGACTCTCCAGCCACTAAATAGCAGAGCATTTTCTCAACCCAACTGTAGAAACATTGTCTTAGATAATAATGGGATGCTTGTCTCACTGATGTCCTGGGAAGTCGAATAGAAAAATATTCTGAGGCTCTCCAGACAGAGATACTACCTGGAAATGGGAGCACCCACAATCATCCTTCTTCTTGTGTGGGGTAAATTTCCACTCCCTAGCACTTCTCATTTCACTTGAACAAACAGATAAGAGACACCATGTAACCTGCAAACAGCAGAACACATTTCTTTCAGGATTCCTTATGGCAATGTGGGGAGAGTGCTGCAGAACTTGAAGAGGATGCTGTGTGGAGGGCTGAACAAACTGAGAGGATAGGGAGAGCTGTGCACAAAATAGGCAGAGAGAAAGTCTGCAGGAGCATCAGCTTAAGGCTCCCGTCTGGAAAGGCCTTCCTTCCTGCAGGCTGAATGAATGGGTAGGTCAGAGACAATGTCTATGACTACTATGGCTTCTGAAGCCAAAATGAAACCATAGAACACTAGTATAGGATGCAACAAGATGTGCTGCCCTTCTCTGCCACCTCAATTATACGTCATATTCAGGATACCCCAAGAGCACAAGATTTCTCAGACCTAAGATACGTGGAAATTCAGAAAGTCAAAGCAAGCCCATGGCAAGTATAGGGTAATTTGCTGGGGATACTGTGAATGTGTTGCTCTGATTGATTGATAAATAAAATGCTGATTGGCCAGTAGCCAGGCAGGAAGTATAGGATAGGTGGGACAAGCAGAGAAGAGAATTCTGGGAAGTGGAAGGCTGAGTCAGGAGATGCCAGCCTGTCATCTAGGGATCAACATGTAAAGGCAACAGGTAAAGCCACAGAACACGTGGTGACATATAGATGAACAGAAATGGGTTAATTTAAGGTATAAAAACTAGATAGCAAGAAGCCTGCCACAGCCATACAGTTTATAAGTAATGTAAGTCTCTGCATATTTACTTGGGTCCAAGCGGCTAGCCACAGGGCAGGAAAACTTTAGCTACAGTAGTTGCTTCCTCCAAGTGGAGTATCACTACTATGGTCTTAAAGTCAAGCAGCTCTCATGATCTGCTTGAGACCCTCAAGGTATCAGGCCTCTTAACATCCTCTTGTGGAGGGACGTAGAAGGCTCAGGATATGTGTAAGGATCAGAAGAAACCAATGGCCTTCAGAAGAACCCCTCTATGCATTGTCCATCTCCAGACATTTGTCTTAGTTAGGGTTTCTACTGTTGTGAAGAGACACAGGACCACAGCAACTCTTATAAAGGAAAATATTTAATTGAGGCGGTGGCTTATGGATTCAGGGGTTTAGTCCATTATCATCCAGGCAAGGAGCATGTTGGTGTGCAGGCACACATGGTCCCAGAAAAGGAGCTGCTACATGTTGATATGCAGGCAACAGGAAGTAGAATGTCTTAATAGGCATGGCTTGAGTACATATGAGACCTCAAAGCCCACCTCCACAGTGACACACTTCCTCCAATAATACTCCAACAAGACCATACTTCCTAATGGTGACACTCCCTTTGGGGGCCATTTTCTTTCAAACCACCCCATTATGCATTGCCCATCTCCAGAGATTGCAATCACAACTGTTTAAGAGATGAACACGAGCCGGGCGGTGGTGGTGCACGCCTTTAATCCCAGCACTTGGGAGGCAGAGGCAGGTGGATCTTTGTGAGTTCGAGGCCAGCCTGGTCTACAGAGCAAGATCCAGGAAAAGGCGCAAAGCTACACAGAGAAACCCTGTCTCAAAAAAACAAAAAAAAAGAAAAGAGATGAACACGAGACTTCTCCGCAGCAGCTGCCTGTGAGTCATCAATACTCCTGTAACTAACCCCATAAACTTATTGGTTCACCAAGTTCACCAAGATAGACTTGAACAGAATCTTTTTTTTTTTTTTTGTCTCTTGGTGTCCTCTCTATTTAGGGTGAATAGCATATCTGTATGTTGTCTCCAGAATAGTCGCTCAACAGCAAGTTTGTTACACTCATGTCTTAGTTAGCTGAGGTTCTGATGGAGCAGGAAGCGCTACTTCCTGTGTGAGAACACACATTGAATACAGAAACAAGGAAACAATGAAAAAATGACCAGACAGAGAAGACATTAGTTTACAAAACATATATCTGAGAGGTGATTAATATTAAAAAAATAGCAGACTCAAATATGTTTTTACAGCATTAGTGATAGTCATTTCCTCCTTTGTGGTCAAGGGCAAAATTTTCATTTTGTAGTAGAACTCACATCTTATGTATCTCTCCCTGATGTCATACCTTTAAAAAAATATTACATTTTATTGCTTTTGTGTGTGTGTGTGTGTGTGTGTGTGTGTGTGTGTGTGTGTTAGTATGCATGTGCATGTATGTACATGATGGTGCATATATGGAAATCAGAAGACATCTTGCTGGAGTTGGTTCTTTCCTTCTACTGTGTGGGCCCCAGGAATCAAAGTCAAGTTGTTAGGCTTGGTGGTAAGCACCTTTTCTCACTGCGTCATTTCCAGGTCCTGCCTCACCTCCTGATACCTCTCTGAATGTTCAAAATAGTTTTTAATATATTTGTACCTTAACAGAGTGTGTTTCATCTGGTGGGGTCTTTTATTTCCAACATGCTTTTTATCAATCATCCTTAGCATTAGGAACAGAGTAGGGAGAATAGTGTATGGAAAACCCACTCATTGGCATTAGGAAGTTGTTATTGAACTATTGTAAGAGAGACAATAGGTCCATTTTCTTGATGGCCTCCATAAGTAAGTTTCTTAAGCTAATAAACTAGAAAAATTCAAAATGAAGATGAAATCTACTATTCTTAACACACTTGATTAACTATCACATACCATCATATTTATATCTAAACAGACTTGTCTACAACTAAATTCATACTTGCAGCATTTAAAATTTTTCCTTGAAATCTAAAAAAAAATTTATTATAATTTGCCTCAAATTCAAGTGACAGAAAGAGCCTCCTGATCCTATCAAATGGTGATTTTGTTAAATGCTCTTTTTCACTCCAATTGATAAGTCTAGAAGGACATAAATAGCAGCTAGTATGTATTCTACAGCTAATGGCTCAGGCCCTTTCTACTGTATGGCTCAGCTATGGTTAGTCTCTGTCCCCAAACTACCAAAGAGATGTATAGAGATCTAGGTTGTGAACGTCAAAGAAGGAAGGAAAGAAGGAGGAAAGGAAAGAAGGAAGAAAGGAAGGAAGGAAGGAAGGAAGGAAGGAAGAATAGGAATAAAAAATATGTCTCCTTCCCTTAAGAAACTTTCAGAAATTGATACAGACACCGCTACTGACCTATTAACAAAAATCTAAGCCTATTGTCGTATTACACATAAAAGAGACTGATAAATGTAATTCCACAATCCCAGCCAAAAGCATAGTTACTGGGGAGAATCAGAAGAATGGAAGCTGTGCATATCATAATTTTAAGTCACTCATGACAATTTTGCAAGATTTCTCTTTTTCAGTAAATCATACCAGCATGGGGCCCTGATACATAGTATTGTAGGTAATCAATGAGTATTGTTCAATTGATTTGTAAATTGTCATGACTTACATTTATATAATTTACTAATTTTATCTAATACCTACTTATTTTTTTGTTTTGTTTTTTTTATCTTTTTTTTAAAATTTTTATTTTACAATACAATTCAGTTCTACATATCAGCCACAGATTCCCTTGTTCTCCCCCCTCCCGCCCCCCTCAAGATGGTAATGGGGGGCGGGCTGGGGGGAAGGTAATACCTACTTATTTTATGTGGTAATTCAGGAACTAATAAAAAACACAAGTTAATTGTAATATAGAATTTTCTAAAAAAAAAAATAAGCATACACTATTTGCAAACCATACATCTGATATACACACCTGTCTTAGAAACTAGACTTATTTTCTAGTGTCAGATGATGTGATCAAAAGTGACAAGCACATCTGAGTATAGATTGCTAGGCTCAGGGCACTTCTTGGAAGGCTAGTTGGGGGATTATATTCACAATGGTTTATACTCAGCGTTGGGCTGGGCTCAGGAATCTGGGTTTTCAGTCAATGCCAGGTGAATGGCAATGAGAGACCCTGATGCAGGGCACAACAGTTTGGTCTGTCTCTCCATGAAGCCTGTTTCCCAAAGAGCTCAGCCGAGGACCAAAGCTTTAAATGACACTTGCAAAATCCATCCTCTTGCCGTTCTTCCTGTATCTTGGGGCAATCACTGCAAATCCCAGGTCCTCACATTTGTACCTTTTCCTTGTCACTTAGACTTCCTGTGTCTGCTTCATTTCTGCCTTTTCCTTCACTACAGTGTCTGACCTTCTCCCCTGCACAGGAAGAGCTGCCTGGGGATAAATTTTACCCAGCTGGGGAAGTGCAAGTTTGGTGAGACAGGGCAGAAGGGAATGTAAGCCATCTGCCATTGCATTTATACATTTCCCCAGTAGGCAGGTAAAATATCAATTTCTCTATGTGGTATTTGAAGTACAGTGCACAAGGGTAGACCTTAATCTCACAACTGTAAAACTGTTTTGAGATAAACTACTGTTTTGATATTGATTTATCCTATAGTCCAGTGTTTCCAAGAGTATTCTGTATGTATTATATACACAAAGTAATTAGAAGGGGTGCCTTTGCAGTTTCTAAACTTGAGAAGTTTCTTATTTATTTTTGTTCTGACTTTGCATTTATTGCAAGCCACTCTATTAGTGGTAATGATATAAAGTAAAAGCATGAGTTAAATTAAGGAAAGATGTTAAATAATTGAGTCATTTGGGCAAAATTAGAATCATATTCCCAAAGTTTATAGTTGGATGACCTTGAAATGTAGTACTAACATGTCTAATCCTATTTCTTTGTTTGTAAAATGTGAACTCAGAAGGCTTTGCATTCACATATAAATAATAAGTATTCAATACATAATGAATATGTAATAAGTATTCAATATTAATTGTTATAATTCTTATTAATGTTATTGATTTCTACAGGATTTCTATTGATTTCCATGAGCATTATCATAATATTTAGTGTGATATCTGTCTAGTTACTTAGAGAATATTAAATGGTCTTTTACAAAGAAAAATTAGAATCTCAAGGATAACCTCAAAAAATTGCCCATCAGTATTGACTTTGTTGAATAAATTATGATTTATTCATTAAGTAGAATACCATGTAGTCCTTTAAAATAAGTAGAATTGGCTAGAAGGCAGGTATGATGAGAGACACAGGGTGAGGGGATTGGGTGGTATCATGGAGACATGCAAATTAGAAAAGGCATTATAGAGGAAGCAGAGATCGAAAGCATCCTTGGACTATGAAGGCAGCAGTCTGACCAATGGGCATCAAGTATTCCAGACAAAGGATGCAACAGGGACATAAATGTAGGTGCAAGAAAGAAGGTTGGCTTCTCTGTAGAAATGCAAGCAGTTCCACATGACTAGAGTGTGATGTGTGCACTGGGACATGGCTAGATCTGACTCTGGACTAGTTGGTGGCAGATTGTAGAGAGCTATGGTCATGATAAGGTAGGGCCAGGGGGTGCCATTGATGGTTTCAAGTAAGGCAGCAACACCATCATGACAGTGTTCTTGAAAGATGACATAGTTGGCTGTGTGGGGATAGTTCCTCAGGAAGAGGTCAGCATCACAGTGTAGACAGAAATGGGGTCTCAGAAGGAGAAAGGGGGAACCTGAATATTAGGAAGTAGTGACAGTACTCAGGAAAGACTAATTTCCAGGTCTCATATGTGTTAAAAATACAGTGAAAAGGAAAGGAGACACAGCGACAATAATGTATAATTTACTCTGTCTGAGGTGCTTAAAAAACATCTTAGTTCCGTTAGCTGTGCAGGCCTATGGGGGAGACAAAAATGGATGACTGTAGTCTGTCAGCCTTAACAACATCTTACATTGCTATAGTTTTATAATTACCTACCTAACTATCTTCTCTGTGCATGCATGCATGCACGTGTGGGTCGGTGTAAGTATGTGCATGCATGTTTGTGGAGGCCAGAGAGAGGTCAACAACCTCAGCTGTTATTCCTCAAGAGTGGTGCACATTTTTAAAAAGAAATTATTTATTTATATATTTATCTTTAGGCAGAGTCTCCCACTGGGATCTGGGGAATCCCCGATTGAGCTAAACTGACTGTCTAGTATGTCCTAAGCTGGGATTACAAGCATATGCTGCTGTGTACAACTTGCGTTCATTCATGTGTGTTCTGAACTCGGGTCCCCGTGCTTGCAAACATGTTCCCAACTGAGATGCTCCGCAGCCCTGACAAAGTGTCTTTACTGATGAGTCCCTTGTGTAAGTGGCCTTTTCCTGCCTCATGCTGCATCTTCCATGAGTTTGGTCTAACTCCTTGGAGGCCAATTCACGACTGCTCTCATTTCAGATCCCTCTGCTAGGCATTGGTTGGTAGTCTAGTTTCCTCCATCTGACCAAAATGTCACAAGCCTACTCAAAAAGTCATGCCATGGAGAGCTCTGAGATGTCATTCCCTTCCTGAGAGCAACATCAGCCTGTTGGGAGGGGGTATCAAAATAAAAAAAAAAAAAAATTCTAAAATGCAGAGCAAATTACTCCTTCTTATACCTTGCTTATTGAATTTGCAGAAACTCGATTTTGTGAAGAGTAGAGTGATTTTTAAAGCAGCAGTAAAATCGAGAAGCCCCTTTAAAAGAGGCCTGATACACTAGAGTCGAGGAAACAGTGCCATGCCTGTGAAGCTTACAATAATCCTTGGCTTTGCTTGGTGTTGAAAGTGACCAAAACTAATCAGGTCCAGAAGAGCATTCCACAAAGCTGCTTTTCTGACTCTCTGCCTCTGCCCTGCCTGCTTTTGCGGCTGAGCAGATTGCAGGAGCTGGTGCCAACTCTACATTGCTTAATAATAATTCTCATTAGCATGCTGCCTTGGATGTGTATCGCAGAGCAAAATTTAGCTTTTCCTTGGTGTGAATCAAGAGAGGAGCATGAAATTCTCAGCCTAAGCAAAGGGTTTGAGGACCTTGGATGGGGCCCCCTTTGCACAAACAGAGTAGCTGCCCCTCTTTGGCCCCCAGTCAGGGGACCAGAGAGACAAAGAGGAATTTTACTCCCAAGTGGGGAACTTTGTGTTCTTTCTGCCTCTCCACTTGCAGCCTCTGAGATTGCACTTGTTTGTGCCTTGCTATTGAATAGTCTGATACATTCCAAACACCCAGGGCCTGTCCAAGTCCGGTGCCCCATGGAGCGAATGCTCGTAGCTCTGATCGGTGCATCTCGGCAGCACCGCAGCTGGCCCAGTATACCTGTAGTTTCGTGACTTTCCCGAGGTCGCTCACATTAGCTTTAGTAACGAAAGTGAACAAGAGGCTGTTTACTCTCCTGCAGATGCCAGGGTGACTTGAACGGCACTCTGAGGAGACACGCACAACCTTGCACATTCACAGCCTGTTTAACAGGGGCCGTATTTCCCACAACGGCTTTCACATGCCATCTGCTGTCACATGGTACCACGTGCCAGGTCCTTATAAGAAATGTATTTGATCACTCACTTTCTCACTCTTCCTTTAGAAATGGCAAATTGAAGACAACTTTAAGCAAGGTTTCACACTGAAGGGATTATGTGCATATCAAATGTATTGAATTAAAAGAGGATTTTTATTGTCATTCCCGGCTGCAAAATGGCAATCAGACACCCTCATGAAAAATTTAAAGACGTTATCAGACTCAGTGGGTAGTGGAAAAGACACCACTGAAAAGTAATCTCTTTTTGTGTGTAAATCTACTTGCCAAAAGAATGACAACCACAACTATAAAAAAAAAGAATTGGAAGGAAAGAGTCTAAGGTATTTTATAATTCTCTACTCTTATTTGCCTTTGGTGCTGGGAATGGAACCCGGGCCTCCATGCACACTGCAAAGCCACTGAACCGCTGAGCTGTCCATCATCACCTTCCCCGCCTCGGCCCCTCCTGCTCTCCATTCTCCTGTTGGCCTGTGTGCCCTGTCTCTGCTCGGGTCTAGTTCTGAGCTCAGTGGTAGAGGAGAGCCACTTTCTGAAAGGGTGCAGGGACTGGTACAAAACATAGCGGGAACCAGTGAATTAGCACATCCTGTCACAGCTTACTCTTGAATGATGGCACTTTCTTTGTTAATTGAAAAGAAATGTAAAATGGGAGAAAGAACAAAAGGAAACAAAACAACAAAACAAAACCAATAGAGAAGATTTCAGTCTCCTCTGTCTCCTCCTTCATGACCTGTGACAGCACACTGTAGTGTCTCCCGGTCATACATCTTCATGTATTATTTTGATGCTGTCTGTAGGGAGCCTAGAACAGGAGGCAGGAGACACAGTCTGTAATTGAAAGTTCTTTCAGGAGAGGCGTTCTATCAGGCCTGCTAAGGGAGTCAGCCGCACCTGCGGCTTTTTTATGTTTAGCGGCGCTGAAAGGATGCAAAGCATAAAGCAATTGAATGGTGTTATTTCCTTTATAATTTCTCAGTGGAAATACAGGTCTCAAAATTATTGATAAGATGTACCAGCCTAACCAGGGTTTTTAAGAGGAAATTGCAGTCTATAGCTTGTTTTAAGCATGTGGGGTGTGTTTGGCTTCTCTGAGCTGGTCTAAACAATTACTGTAATCTGTAACAATATATGAATTCATAAGTTGTTGCCTCTGTGGCTCTTAGGGAGTACTTGGCTTCTCAGACATTGCATCTCTCAGCTGTAAATACTACACCACTGGTCTATGTGCATGTTGTTTGAAGATTTAGTCTCTTGTTACAGGTAGTTTAGAAGAAATGCTAGCTACTCAGGATCTGAGGAACAGAGATGAAAACAGTAGTATCGTAAGCAGCGTGGACATCATTTGAGTATCACTGTGCATTTCCGTGTACAACCATGTATGGCTCCCGTACAGCTGAGCAGTCTTTGCCTTGAAGGCAATTGCCATGAGGACTCACGGAATGCATTCCAAGCCTGCTTGACTCCTAATTCCCTGGATAAGAAGATCCCTGAGGGCAGGCACGTGTCTGTAACACTTCTAATCCCACCCTGTGGGTTTCAGTGCCCATCTAGATTTTGCTAGTGTGTAAAGGATAAGCTACATTTCTTGTTGGATTCAACTGGGAGGGTAAAACATCCTTATTTATGGATCAGGTTTTGTAATTAGAAAAACATCTTTACATTACTTTTATGTGGCAGTATTGTAAGTCCTATTGAAAGTGGAAATGTTACCAGCACACAAGTATCCTCTCAGGCCCTATATCACAGAACTCACTATACCCAGATGATTTCTGTGGGAGTCTCAGCTTGTTTTGTTGTTGTTTGATTTTTCTTGTTTTGTTTTATTTTGTTTTGGCCTTGCTAACAAGCTTCCCTGGGTTTTGTCTTCTGGGAGCACACTATGCAGTCCTAGAGTTACCTACAAACTGGTCTTCGGAAGTAGTCACATGACCCAGACCTGCCTGATCCCCCCCTGGTCCAGTCTGAGTGCTGCCCTGGGATTCATGTCCACACAGGAGGAGAAAGATCTTATTTTCTTCCTCAGGAGTTGCTACCTTACAGCTGCTTGCAGTCATGTTCTCGTCCAGGTCAAAAGCAGAAAGAGCAAGCCAGATTTCAAAGCAAAGGTAAAGATTGGCGGTGGTGTCAGCCGTAGCCAGAGAAAAGCCCAGCAGCGCTTGCCCTGCCCGTTCAGTTCCCAGTGCCTGACTTCTTACAGCCCCTTATCAGCTCCTGGTGAATCCTGTTGCTAGATTCCATGAGTTTATAGTGAGTTTCTGTCATTTGCAACCTGAAGAGGTCTGCGGCATTCTTACAATAGAAATGAAAGTTATGTGGCTAACACATACTTACAGAGAAGTAAAGAGTCCTTTTCTCCACCAAGGCTGAACTTAGGAGGGTGGAGAAAGAGAAGCAAGCAGTTTCTCAAGAGCATCAGGTAACAAGAGGAACTAATGACTGTGTCCTGTTCTCCAGTTTTCCAAATTACTGTCTCTCCAGTTCCCTAATCACTGTTTCCTGTGACCTTACCTTCTGAGTGGAGGAGAGAGGATGATGGGGTAATATGCCATAGGGTAATAGAAGGGAGAGTGGACGTTTGTGGTGAAGGCCCATGGCTGAGCACAAAGGATCCTGTCATCTGTCTCTTCTGAGTCTGGGCCCACAATTTTGGGCCCAGGCTCTCTGCTTATGGTTTTATTTGTAAGGGCCAGTTCAGAGAATTCACACAATTGATTCCAAACCATTGGGGTGCTAAGAGAATCCTGGGTGGATATGAGAGATCTATATGAAGTAGAGGCTCAGTTCCCCTCCAAGATTATCATGTTGCCTAGAGTGGTGGGAGCAGAGGTAAGGAGAGCAGAAAGGAGAGTAGAAAGCTAATGCACTGGGGGCACTGCCCCAGGCACAGGGCAACTCAGAAGTTGGGCAAAGGTTGGAGAATCACCACTGAGGTTCATACTTCATCATGCTTCAGAACTGCCTTGTGGGAAGAGGACTAAACAGGGACAACGTAGATTGCTGGAGCTGACTTCCAGAGGTCAGGAAGTGTAAGTGGCCCAGGACTCTGCATATCCAACACGTTTCTCATTGGCTGATAGACTTGGTACCATGACTCCTTGTAAGGAAACTGGTAATCTAGGCCATCTCTCTTCAAATCCTGGACTCCATGTACACAGCCACACAGTATCCTTTTTTTAACAGTGCACCAGTGCATCCTCTACCCTGTGGCAAGTCTGACATCTTTTCAATATTTCAAAAAAACATTGAGATTCCAGGGAATAAGGATTCATTATCAAATGCTCACTTTCTGCATACTTCTGCAATTTTTGTGCTATGTATCTGAAATCTGACAAATGCTATTCTGAATCCAGGCAACAAATGCCGAGGCAGGAAGGAAAAAGACCCTAAACTCTGATGTCCACATTCCCTGTAAGTGCATTTTAATTGAGAAGAGTGTGGTTGGGGAGCAGGGCTGAGCAGCAACAGAATATATGGGAAGCGGTAACTTCAGTTCCTCACATAAAATGTACATCAGGAGAAAAAATAAACAAGACGAACTCAAAATACTGTAGCAAATGTTGGGCTGAAATACTGCCAGGTGTGGAGGTGTAGAAAAATGAACACACATTTTAGTGGCAAGGCACAAAACTGTTTAAATCCTTCTGCAGAAGTTTCAAAGGACTATAATTTTGGCATGGATCTATGAGCATGGTACCAGGTTTATCATGAAGGCATGCCAACAGGATTGGTAAAGAGTACCTTGTCCAGCCTTGGATATTTCATAACACCTCAGAAGCCACCTTCCCATATTGCCAAAGAACACAACATGGAGAAAGAAGTCAGAACATTTC
This sequence comes from Peromyscus eremicus, assembly GCF_949786415.1. NCBI lineage: Eukaryota > Metazoa > Chordata > Mammalia > Rodentia > Cricetidae > Peromyscus > Peromyscus eremicus. The sequence goes on along the minus strand of NC_081416.1, from coordinate 34,180,175 downwards.
TCCAAACCATATATATACCAAGAGATGTGAATTCTCAGTAAGTGTTAGCTAGCTTGTACTCTCTTCACAAAGTAATATTCTTACAAAGGACTCAAGTGGATATATTTGGGTACATGCAAATATGTGTGTGTAAATAAGTATATATATTTACTTATTTAAAACATTTTCTTAAGTTTAGCTCACTATAAAATGTAGCATTGATTACTTCTGCTCATTACTGATAATGAAGTAAAATTTTGAGATGGGAGAATCCAGGGTATACATATATGATGATGACTTACATATTTCAAATGACAGAATCTGAAACATGAAATGCATTATCCCCAATGACAGGTAAAGGGTAGAGATGGAGTGCTGTGTAACCTGATGCATGTATTCTAAAATTAACAAAATCTTGTAGCCATAATCCTTCTTACTTCTGGGTAGTAGTAACTGCTACCTGTGTAGTGTTCCTATCAGTCCCCAGTTTTTTTGTTTTGTTTTGTTTTTTGTTTTTTGTTTTGTTTTTTTTTTCCTGGAGCTGAGGACCGAACCCAGGGCCTTGTGCTTGCTAGGCAAGCGCTCTACCACTGAGCTAAATCCCCAACCCCAGTCCTCAGTTTTAATAACAAAGCTGAAGAACAGTCTAGGTGATCCAAAGCCTGGGGACTGTGCTTTCTCGTGTGTTCTTCCCGTCCTTACTGTCTTTCTAACCGAGGGGTCAAAACCCAGCCACACACACATGCGGAGAAAACAGTCACCACACTGACAGATTAAACCCTTGCTGTGAAGTGGATTTCATGAGGTAGGGTTTCCAAATACTGAGATGTTATTTTGGGGGAAAAAAACAGAAAGAGAAGCAGAAGATTCTAGACCACTAATATGAAACAAGGAGGAATGAGAACATTGTGTACTAGGAAAGCAGTTAAAGCAATGTCTTTGAGTTGGCTCAAAGTTTTCTCCTTTACTCATTCCCAAACTGGAAAATTAGTCTATCTCTATATATGTGCCAGACTCTTACTAACTTCCAATCATCACTGTAGTGCTCAGAGAGAGGGGCCATCATGATCTGATAGGTGAGAAAACTTATAGGAGGGCTTGCACTCGATTAGTAAATGAGTGAGACAGGATTGCAAACCTGTCTCAGACCCAGAGAACTGATATTTCCACCTGCCTATTGCTTCCTCACTTTGCAGATTTTCATGAAGACAATTTTTGGAGGTTAACACCCTGTAATGGATTTGGGGATAGTGACTAGGACTTAGGAGAAACACAGATGCAGGGTAAGAGAAGGGCAGAAAGGTGGAGGAGGAGATTTAGGGACGACTATGGAGATAGCTCCTTTGAGAAGAAAGATGTATTGAAAGTTTGCCAGTCTTTTGATTTGGCCTGGGACTGTCCCCAAACATCAAGTAATGAAGTAGTCAATCCATTCGGCACACATTTATCAATTATTTGTTATGCATTAAGAACTACACCTGAGCCAGGTGATGGTGGTGCATGCCTTTAATGCCAGCATTTGGGAGGCAGAGGCAGGTGGATCTCTGAGTTCAGGCCAGCCTGGTCTACAGAGTAAGTTCCAGGACAGTCAGGAATACACAGAGAAACCCTGTCTCACACAAAACAAATGAACAAGAAAGACCTGTACTCGGGTCATAGGAATTGCCTCCACTCTTATAGCAATAACGTAATGATTCTCAAGGTGTCGCATTCACAATATTCTGAACACTTCTGAAAAGTTCTGGTGACAGGGACCTACCTCCAAGCAGCTTGGATTCCCTTCCTGTGGTGGTTTAAGTGAGCTTGGCCCCTCTAGGCTCATGTATTTGTGTGCTTACCGCCCAGTTGATAAGATGTCTGAGAAGGCTTAGGAGGTATGCCCTGTTGAAGCAGGTGTGTCACCAGGAGTCAGATATGAGAACTTGTTTAGGAGTGAGGTAAGGCGGGAATGAGAGGGTGGAGATGAACTGTATAGGAATAGCGGGCCCTTATAGAGTTTATGCAAACGTCATCGTGTCCTGTTCCTGATGCAAAAAAACTAGGAAACACTGAAGTAGTTAGCAAATAGGTCATTCTGCTGACAGTGATATGGCATTGATCCTAACTTATAAGTGGGCTCAGATTGTGCCTTCATGTGCATGAGTCAATGAGAAATCTGAACCACAGTTGGATGCACTTGTTCTAAGTAGGTTTTGTGTTTGTTTGTTTGTTTGGGTTTTGTTATTGTTGTTGTTGTTGTTGTTGTTTTCTTGTCAGAATTTCTCTCAGTAGAACAAATATAATTGATAAAATCAGAACACCAAGAGGGATCTTAGACGCCGTCTTCCAGTGCAATCTCTTTTCTCTCTGGAGAAAGCAAGCTACTTAATCACAGAATAAGACAGGGATGGAGTTTGGCACAGAACCCACTATTCAGACACTTTCTGGGTCGCTTGATTTTGGATCACATCCCTGAACAGGATGCAACATTTAATCTCATCAAGTACAAAATCAAATGCTGCATCCCAGTTATATATTGACGGTGCATCTCTCCACAAAGGACATTCTGTCGTTGTTCCAATCTCTGCATAGTAGGTATAGTGACAGTCCGAGAGGTAGACATTCAAGGCACAGGATGTCCAGGGGCGCTGATTATTTCCTAACGATCCACACAGACACAGAAAGGGGAAAAATGACAGATGAGGTTTTCCCCAGGTAGATAAAGTGCCAAGCGCCTGCCAACCTTTCTTCCTCTCTGGGTCGCCTCGCCAGTCCGCCTGCCTGCTGCTGGTTTCATTGCTATCATTATTTCTGTTTCTCTGAGGATAGAGAGTGCTGCCAACCTGCTCTGTCCTTCTCGGTCGCTGTCATCTGACTGTTCTCTAAAGTCCCTTCCATCTAGCTCAGCTCATTTCTTCTCCAGCTTTTACATTATTCCTCATTCTCCCTGAGGTGTTCGCCATCATATCACTCACTTTCTGCCACGGCTGTTATTGCTGCTGCTGTTCCCAGCTGGCTTTGTGGCTTTAATCACCACTATTTCCAGAAGAAACTCAAGCTGCCCCGATTATAAGATTCTGGTCCTCTACTCCAATCTTGTTTGGTGGACTTACTGGCTGGAAACACTCTGGTCCTCCGCAGTAAGTAAGTATACTTGCTCCTACCTGCTGCTCCCATCTGTTCCCAAGACGATACTCTGGTCCTTTGCCCCTCCTTTCTCTATTCCACCCTTCTTCAATGTCTTCTTCCACACGATATTCCCAGCTTCCCAGAGATTCCACACTGTTTGATAGCCACTACATCATAGTATCATTTATTCCAAGGGCTTTGGTCTCATCATTTTGCTGCCAACTGCCACACACTAGGTATGTGACCTCAGGCAAATCACTGAACTTTTTGGTCCCTAATAAAGGGGGATAATAATGTTAATTAGGTCGTGATGTTGTGGACATCAAATGGGATGGGACAACGTAGCACACACATAGCATACATGGTTTGTGGAATAGTAACTGCTCACTGACATCAGCTGCCATTATTTGATTATAATGATCAACGACCTATCTACAGACCCTGTAGTCTCTATGTAGTGAGCCACACTGTCATAAAAACCTGGAAATTTAGTTTGCAGCTATTTGATGCTTTGTTGGCAAAATGTGAAGGGGAGAATAGATGAATTTGAGTGGCGTCTGCCATAAGTTCAACATGATTGAAAGTTCAATGTGAAGAGAAAGACATGTATACGAATGATGGGGATCTACTTTGTCCTTCAAATATCCTCATCTTAAATATAACCTTCACTCAAAACCAATAAGCAGCCCAATTCTTTTGCCTTTTGGATGTTTTGATGATCATTTGTTTATCTCTAAACAATAGTTACAAATTCTAGGTAGTCTATTGAAACAGATACCTTATTGATGACATTCTATAGTGGCTAACAAGGTGATGTGAGCCAATCCTTCTGTAAAAGGCAATGAAAGAAGTTGAAGTAAAAGAACACTTTCCTAAAAGCATCAAAGACGGCAAAACACTGAAGAAATTGGGTAGGGGTGAAAAAATGTAAGGTAATACAAGAAACTTGGTGTGGAAGAACACAGACCTGAAAATAAATTTTCTTCCTATGGGCTTTTATCAAGTCTGGTGCAGTGGCTACATTGCTAAGCAACTTCTGTTATTATCCTCTGATTGGACAAATAAGCTGAAAGCTAAAATTTTCTTGGGGTAATTCCCTTTAAGCCAAGAACATGGCTGTCATATCTATCTATCTATCTATCTATCTATCTATCTATCTATCTATCTATCTATCTATCTATCTATGTCTATTTATCTTTATCTATCTATCTATCTATCTATCTATCTATCTATCTATCTATCTACCTACCTACCTATCTATCTACCTACCTACCTACCTACCTACCTACCTACCTACCTATCTTCAGGAATAGGTAATGAACCCAGGGCCTTGCACAAGAGTTTTGCTACTGGGCTACATTCCCAACCCAAGCCAAACTGTTGGTAGGAAGAATTACTACAAGTACATCCATCCATTTTGCATGGATTTGTAATAAGCTCTGCATCACTTTGCATCGTTTAATGGAACAAGCAAACTCCAATGTTAAAATTATATTACAATATTCCTAGAATGATAACACACACTGCTACTTGGAATAGCTCCTTGGAATGAAGATATCATCACACCAGGTCTAAAATATTCTTCCAAATAATTTGTAAACTGTAATATCCAGCATGTGATGATGAAAACCTACTAGGCTTCTAACACACCAGGACACAATGAATGAGTCATAGGAAGAACAGGAATCACAGCAAGCTGTCCTCAACACATGAGTTATCATATTGATCAAATATGCTGCACAAAAGAGCTGCGCTTGCTACATTTATGGACTAAATTTCAATTCTGAAAATATCAGAAGTAAACTAGAGACTCTAAAGTTTAGCATAGAATAGTAAGAAAAATAATTAAAACTTGAAAACTACAGTTCTTAAAATTAAGATGAGCTTAAGAGACAGTTTAAAGTAGCTAAATATTAAATTTATGAAATGGGACACACTAAGAAGAAACTCTAGAAAGCAGCATACAGAGCCAAAGGGATGGAAATCACACCAGAAGAGATAAGAGGCACCAGGGACAGCAGTGATACCGTTCTGGTCTAGAAAGCATGAAGAAAGAGAGAAGGACAGAGGTAACAGCAACCGTTCTCATGTTGTCCACATCACGAAGGGTTCAGTCTGAGGTTTCAGGATCCCCAGTGTATTCCCAGCAGAGGAGATGATAAGAAACCTACCCCTGAACATTGCAGTGAGCCTGAGAAGGACCAAGGACAAGCCTTTGAAGGCATGAGGACACCACAAAGTCACTTCACTTCTCAGTACTAATAGAGGAAGCCAGAAAGGGGCAGGATGGTATTTCAAGCAACATTAAAATACAATATGGTACAAGAACATGTTCTTATAGTTAAGTCCCTTTTCAAAAAAAAAAAGAAAAGGAAAAATATTGTAACTTAGATATTAGTAGACACAAAAATTTAAATGGTTCAAGAGAAAATCCAATTGCAGTATTTGGGTAAGTGCCACAAAGTAAAGTGTGGCTTTAACTCAAATAATCAGCAATTGTATTGAATATAAAATAATCAAAAACTTAGTTTGGAAACATGTGCCAGTAATATTATACAGACTGAGCATGTTATGTTTAGGTATTATAATACCTAAATTCATAAAAATTGAATGAGGCAGTTAATTTGAAGGTGAGCAGGAGGGGTATATGGGAGGATTTGGAAGTAGGAAAGGGGAGTAGGGGAGTGATGTAGTTATCCCAAAAATAAAGAAAAATTTAATTTGAAAGATAAATATGAAGAATGGATTGAAAACAAAAGAAAATCCAACTGGGTGAGAGGCAGAGGCAGGTGGATCTCTAAGTTCAAGGCCAGCCTGGTCTACAGAATGAGTTCCAGGATAGCTAAAGCTACATAGAAACACCCTGTTCTGGAAAAACAAAAACAAAAACAAAAGAAACAAACAAAAAATGAAGTTATATGTGCTCAATAGTCTAATGTTTAGAAAATTTAAGGAAAATTAGGGAAAAATAAATTCTTTCAAGCACTCACCTGAAGGAATGAGGATGGCTATGCCAGTGTAAACATCATGGTCTTTAGAGTAATGAAACTCTATATACTGATAAAAACGTCCTATTTACTATAAAAAAAAATTACAAGTTAAATTTTGCAAGTGTTGCTGTAGATTCTACTAGCATTAACATGAAAAGGAGGTGTTGTGTCAAGACGCTTAAGACCTCGAGGTGGAGATATTCCTAGGCAAATTAGCTTACCATTCAATGCTGGTTTGGCAGTTAAAATCCTTCTCACAAGAGGGAAAGAGTCAGCAAGACCGAAAGTAAGAGAGGGGAAAGAGGGGCATGGGTGTGTGAGAATATGCTCACAATACATCTTGCATATGCATGTACAGAATGTCTAGAATCTTATACTAGATCTCCCCAGAGAATTGCAGGATGAGTTTGCCAAATGTTTAAGGATGAAATTATTATAGGCTTAAAAAAAAAAAACAAAAAAAAACACTTCCAAAATGTAAAATGCAAGATGCAGTCCCCCAGTCCCCAAAACACTATGTAAGAGCAGACTAACCTGATAACAAACACTGACAAGTGCAAAGGGAGAAGGGAGCTGCCAGCCACTCTCGCTCCTGAACACAGATGCCAGCTCTAAATAAAATATAAGCATTGTGATCAGCGCATGCTTCCCGAGGAAAGGGAAGGACATTGTCACTCAAGTCAACAAACACTCTCTCACTGTGAAGCGTTACAGGTGGACAACACACAAGTGAGCAAGAGCATTCTGACGTTCATGAAGTCACCTGCAGAAAGAGTCACCCTTGTAACATTCTCTGAGTAAAAAGGTGAAATTTTTCCATCTAGCCATCTCAGTAGGACAAATCTAGGAAAAGGAGGACTATCTATCCAATACTTCAGCTTATCGTTCACTCAAATGTATTATTATTGTGCATGCTGGAGTGTGTGTGTGTGTGTGTGTGTGTGTGTGTGTGTGTGTGTGTGTGTAAGCACATCATGGCTGGTATGTAGGGGCCAGAGGATCGATCGCTTGTGGAATCAGTTCTCTTCTTCAACCTTTACATGGATTCTAGGTACTAAACCAAACTCACCAAGCTTCAGTGGCAAGTCCTTTGCCACTGAGTCATCTCACAACCCCCCTTTTGCCTTTTAAAAATTACTTGGTAGTATTTTCAGTCAAGACAAAGGAAAATAGGAAGAAAACTACAGGAGAAAAACGTAATTATTTACAGAATATAAAATTGTTTATGAAGAAAATCCAAAAGAACAAAACATAAATCATTATAATTCCCAGTTGAATATAGATGTTTGCTGGCTAATACTCAACATAAACTATCAAATTTTGTATATGTCACCAATCAAAGAATATACAGTATTTTAGAGACTCAATTTTAAGCTACAAAAAATATTATATGCTCAAGAACACTCCAAACAAAAGATGCCTAAGGCTTTTTCAGATAAAAGTGTAACTACTTATCATGAGACATTTTGGAAGATCTAATAAATAGGGAGAAATACTATAATTCTAAATTATATATTGGGATCATAATTATAAAAATTATGTAAGTTGGCCATTCTGGATCTAAAACTGAAAATGCTACAAGTGGAAATTGTGCCATGAAACTTTGTTATATAGAGAACATTATCAAAAATATGATATATTACCTTTGGTTATGTGCATAAGGTGTATACAAAACATAAATGAACTTGGTCTTCAGACTGGAGTGCCAGGCCTGAGGGCATCTCATTATATGTAGGCAAACTATAAAATTTGAAGTACTTTTTGGTTTGAAACATTTTAGATAAGGGATATACAACTAATAATTTCTTCTAAAATAATTGATTCAACTTCCTCAAAAACCCCAAAAGATAAATTAATAGAATTGCATAAAGTGATTCTAAAATTTTGTTTTTAAATGAAAACTGCTGAAAATATCTCTGAAGGACAAAAAGAACAGAGAACTGGTTCTCTTGGTACTGTGTGAATGTACCCGTGGTAGAAAATCAAATCCATAGGCCCATGGCAAGAGAGACTGAGTAAAGAAGCAGTCACACACACATTAGGACACTTGGATTGTGACAAAGGGGGCACTTTGGGAAAGAAGCAACAGTATGGTCTTTCAATGCAAAAGAAGAGAGCCCCTTAGAGAGTCAACAGGGAGAAAAGCATTAGTAAGCCAACTGCGATGGGTCATCTCAACTGTCAACTCAATTGGCCGTGGATGATACTGGATGATACTGAGACAGGCTGTAAGTGGGTAAGAATTCGCTCAGTCTGTCCTTGCATGCCAGGAAGTTTTCTGTTATCACCCTCTGGTTATATACACCCTTGGAAGATGTCTTTCCACCATGTCCAGCTGGGACCACTAAGACCAAAGAAGCCCTGGGAACCTAGTGTGATGAAGATAGGCTCAGCCCTTCTTTATTTTTAGATAGAACTGTTTTGTTTTGTTTTGTTTTGTTTTGTTTTCTGGCCTGAGAATTTGAGCACCAAATATCAACTTTACAGTGAAGAAGTAACACTGAGAAAAAGAGGAAAATGGTTACTTCCCACAGACTTTTTTTTTAATTGACATTCACTTGCTGTATGTACATTTATTTGAGGTTCATGAAGTAGAATTACAGAAACAGAAAATATGGACTCTGCTAAATAGTTTTCTGGCTTTCTTTTTTTAAAACTTTGGTGTCCTACCTAATAATTTGTATTACCTTTAGACAAGAAAACCTCAGCATGTAAGCAGAGCAGGTGACATTTAAACAAATGTGGAATGCAAAGCGTGGAGGAGCCAGGTGGACACTGACGTAAGTTGAGAGGTCGGGCAGTCTCCCACCATCGTGAGAGAACTAGGGATTAAAGATGGGAAGCACTAGCAATGCCTTGTTAGTGGGATTGAACAGCAGTAGTAAGTACCTGTCTTTCCTCGGCCTTCAGGTCCCTTCCATTAAATGTCTAGCCTTTTCCATGATGGTGAAATCCTACCTTGGTAGGGTTTCTTTAGCTTGTAAATGTAAATCCAAGAAAAATATCATTGTTGCTATTCCCTTTGTATCATTAACCAGACAGAGATGGATCCTTATGGTAGCAAAGCCTAAAGCACTCACAGGAGTGAAGGAATGGCTTCCCAGCCACCAAGTCAGCAGCAGAAGCCAGAAATCCCAGGAGAGGGAATGTGTAGGCCAGGCTAGACCGGGGGGGTGGGGGGTGGGGCGCAGAGCAGGTTTAAATTGTAGGTGGACTAGGCAAGTGACTTAGCCAATCATAGCCCTGCTTTTTCCAGCTGTAAAAATCCAATACCTGCTTCTGTCTGAAGACTAAATAATTCTGTCAGCACTGTGGGGTTTTTGTCTTGTTGTGTCTGGTGTCTATGTTACAGTCCTTGTTTTCTTTTCCTAAGACTCTTCTGGTCCACCGCTTTATCACAGCCTATGTAGGCATTACAGTACTTTCATTTGTCTGTAGCTATTGAATGACTTGGAAAAACATCCTTTAGAAAAAAGTAGAGTGAATTTACTTTCAATTTCTCTTGATATTTTGGGAGGCTCTCTTTTAGAGAACTTACCAAGCATTTGGAGAAAAATCGCAAAAGTCATTTACTTTTACATGGTTTTTTTCTTACTTCATTTGACAATGTTTTTAACTTCTGTCCTGCTAGAATGGGTGGATATACTGCCTCAGGTGCATTGTGATCTGAAATAATACTTCTGCAGCTTGACACCGACTCAAAGACAAGGAGCCTGAGGTGGAAGTCTGTAGTTCCTAGAAGCAAAGACTGTGTCTTTGAACAAAACCAAGAGAGAATCTAATAGATTGAAAAGGAGGTTGGATACTTCCTTGCTTTTTGAGCAGTGGGATTTAAACTATATTTCAAATCACAATCTATAGTAGCAATATACTGCACATTGTGGCTTGACATGCACATCTGCATTGTGTGTTTATACATCAGAACTAAATGTTTCCTGTGATAAAGCTTATCTTTATGTCCAACTCTACTCTAAGTTTTTCAAGTCCCTTTTGAGACAATGGCACTAAGCTCTGTGTTCCATACTCCCAGGACCACTACCCATTTTGTTTTTCTGAGTGACAAGTCTCCTAGAGTTGGGTTTTTGTTCTGTTCTCTTTTCTGGGGTCTGTGTCTACAAATATAAATATGATGAGGGGAACAGACAGGTAAGTGGGAAAATATTGAAAATAACTCACTTATGACCAGCTTGGTTAATCTACCTGACACATACATTAATGCTAGGGAAATAAATACTCACCGTCTTTCATGTTCCCTTACCCATTCAACTTCTTTTATTTCTTTTTCATATTTCCCACAGACTGGCTTTTCAGATATTCGGCACAATAGGCTTCTTTTAGAGAAAAGGGGGTAACTTAGATGCAAGGACCACTAATTATGCACACGTCACTTTGCACACAGTGTTTCCTCTCATTGACTAGGACCCTGGCTGCAGACTTGGTGAATAAAGCAGCCCTGAGTTTGCATCTCTTAACACCCATATAAAAGCTGTGTGTGGAGACATGTGTATGTAATCCCAGAGCTGGAGGCCAAGGGACCATGGCGGAGGAGCCCTGTAGCTTCTTGAACGAGTAAGGGGAAAAGAAAATTGAGGAAGACCCCAAACATTGACCTCTGACTTCCATACTCACATGGGAACATGGACACACAAACACACCCACAACTAGGAATTAAACTAACTTGTCCAAAGTAAAGGAGCCCCCAAAGCTAGTGTGTGGGAGAATTGAGCTGCAAGCGTAGGACAGGCAGACATCATAACCACTGAAAGGATATGTCTCCTTGATATCAAAGTATGTTAAAACCATGAAAAGGGGGAAAAAAAGTAGACCATATGTTTTTAGTCTGTTAACATTAGCCAAGCTTGTTTGTATGCTTCTCTTTGAATTGTTTTTTTTTTTTTTTTTTTTTTTTTTGCGGTTAGACTCTTCTATTTACCAATCATCACGTGGAACATATGTTGAACTTTACAACATGTATCTGTGTGTGCATTCTTCCTAGCACACCATTTACTCATTAGAGCACTCCAAGTTTGTAACCAACTTAGGTGACTGTTCCCAAGACTTCCTCGCTTTCCGTGTCTTCACAAGGAAACCCAAAATTGTAACTTCCCTCTTTTACCTGTTTACCACAACACTTGCTTTTATTAACTCCCTTGATAACTGAAGAGAAGATGAAAGTAAATGCTCTCATAGACTTTAGTTCTGAGCAGAAACCATTAGTGACATTAATTACTTTAAATTATTGTTGTTGTTTGATGTTATTGTTATTATTATTTGTTGATGTTGTGGGGAAGGACACATGCCACAGCACATGTGTGGAAGGAACTCAGAGGACAACTTTGTGGAGTCATGTCTCTTTCGATCATTCCATGTGTTCCAGGGACTAATCTCAGATCAGTAGGCTTCCATGGTAAGTACTTTTTACTGGCTGAGCTATCTTGCCTTGCAGTTACTTTTAAAGCAGATTCTGGCACTAGAAAACACTTTGCATGATGTTTTGCATGCTTTAGAAGACAGTGAATTTAATTAAAATACCTTGAGGGATGAGCAATGGTATGTACTTCTCTGTGCCCAAGGAGCTGATAAAACTGAACTGAAATTCCAGAACACCCACAAACCTACTGGAGACACTAATTCTAGAGTCAAAGCAACCATCCAGTGTTGTTGTTTTAATGATCTGTTTTATTGAGGTAGAGCTTACATACTCTATTATAACCTAGTGCTATGTCTATCCACAACAGAATTCCCAGCTCCCAAACTTGGAAAGTGCTAACCGCATCTTCATCTATGCTTTCACTATTTACATGCAGCTAATCTCCTTTATAAATTTGTCCTCTCCCCTAGCAAGGCTCTCCCCAAGGATTCTCAGGAATTGGATGTTGACATGCAGATCTGGGTGTTTTCACACCTAAGCTTCCAGTGGTGTGTTTGGTTTCCAGGCAGGAGCAACAGGAGCAGCATCATGATGCTTGAAAGAACCATCCCAGAAAGGATGTCTGACACCTTCTCTCTAGAGAAAGCAAAGTGGCTCAGACAAGGATATTGAAGTTTCCTTCCATAACACTATTAACATCAAGTGTTCTCCTTGCAGATGCATAGCAGCTGTATGGGCAGCTCTGACAGAGATGCCCTAGTCCAGTGAGAGTCCCGTCAGCCTGTGATGTCAAAGTGAGAACACCAGCATCATTTTTCTGAACAATGTCTTCAATGATGGTAAGACATTCCTCAAATTAACTTTCCAGCTCATCCAGGATGCCAGGCACACCGACATTGTTTTACTATCTGAAAGATCAAATAAAGAGTAAAAATAAACTCTGGCTTCTTCAAGCAGATTGGAAGTCCCTGTCATTCTCAAGTGACAGTGAGGTGTTGTGGAGCAAGGTGCTGAGCTGGAGATAGATTCATGTGTGTTTTTTACTCCTTTGGGGAAAAATGTGCCAAAGAATCTGCTTTGGAACCCACATTCAGGAAGACAGGAGAGAGGTGAATGGAGCATCATGGAAGTTGGGTCTTCGTTAGGAGTACAGTACAGGCAAGGGCTCTGGGGAAATGGTCAGATGAGGCTACAGCACCCAGCAATTAAAGGGGACAGATGACGACACAGAAACATGTCTTGGAACAGGTAGGCTTTTGCCCCCTGTGGAAGATGTATCATGGCAGCCTAATTATTCAACTTAAAAAAGGGAGGATTATCCAAGCCTGAATGTGGTTTACTGATAGGAAAAACAAACAGAACAAAACAACAACAAAAAACCTCCATGATAAAAACTGAGTATGAATGAGGAACCAGGGCTGAAAAACTATAGAGACCTTTTGGCTGAGGCCAAAGTGGCTGGAGCTGATGGTGTTTCTTAGAGGACCGTAGATGCTGGGATGTCTAGGCAGCACTGCTGAGCAACCTGCATCTTTCCTGGCATGTAAGGACCGGCTTACACTAGCAGCACAGTGGCAGGGAGGGGGCAGCTTCGTTGATGTGTAAGTTGAACTGGCAATTTTAGCTTACATAAGGCCTGGGAATTTTTATTTTTTGGATAATTTATGGAAACAAGATGTGTTAATTTCTTCTCACTGCTATCACCAGTCACCACAAAAATCTGTGTTGCTTTGGTTACTTAAGAAATACAAATGGATTATCCTACAGTTATGTAGCTCTGACGTGCAAAATAGTTCCCGCTGGGATAAAAGTCCAGGTGTTGCAAGGAAGCATTATTCCCCCAGGAGACTCTCCAAAAGATTCCATTTCTTTGCCTTGTTCTGCAGCCTGAGGCTGTCCCAGGCTTGGCTAGTGACCCCCCCCCCCTTCCTCCAGCAACTTCAGACTGAATCTTTCTCACACTGCCATATTTCTGCTTCCCTTGTTCCCACCTCTCTTGTCCACTCATAAGGACCCTTGTGGACCACATTGGGTCCACTTCAGTAACTCTCTACTTCTAGGTTAGCTGATTAGAAACATGACTGTTATTTGTACCCTTACTTCTCCTTTGACAGGTAAGCTATTCCAGGGATACACAAAGAGAGAGCATCATTTAGGATGTCATTCAGAGGGACACTAGCAGGTTAAGTCCTGAAGTTCCAGGTGATGAGGTAGGTAGGTAAACAGCACACACAATCAAAGGGATAGATTCAGGGCTGGTTCTCAAAGCCCAAGTCTGCTGCTGTACCACTATGGGAAAGGCCTTAGCAAAGGGTCATGCTCAGGTGACACCCTCACATATTATAATTTAACAGCCCTGGATGGGCTTCAGACATGGTGATGTTAGGAAACTGATCTGCATGACCCAGGAGAATTTTATATATCACCAGGATTGGAAACCACTAACGTACTAATGCAGGATGTAAGTTTGTTTCTTAGCTCTAGGGTGTGAGGACAGAAATCCAGATCATGCACCTCTGAGATTTTTTTATGTTCTTTTCTAATCCCCATCAATAACCTTTGTAAAATACTCCTTCTCACTTCTTTATGTCATACTATCAAATTTAGTGTATGGCCTTAACATACTCCTGGGGAAAATATTATTCTAAATGGCACTTTATGTATCTATCTCATTCTCTCAATCCATCTAAGCTTGTTTCACAAGACTTATTAAGAAAAACCACTTCATTAAAGTTCTTTAATAGTGTTTATGTCATAATACCTACCCAATATACTAAAGAGTTAGCACGTGTTTCAACTTCATGTTACTAAGATCTGTGTTTGTAGACTCCATTCTGTAGTATTTACTGTGCAAATGCTTCCTGGTACTTGAATCACTTTATGCATTTTTAAAATTTTGTCTCTTTTCTTATTTTATTTTATTTCCTTCTTGCATATAAAATTGTTGGTAGTTACCATGGTGATTCTAATTGATTTTTTTTTTGCTGTTTTTGCAGGCTTTAAAAAAGATTTGCACAATACATCCTTCATATTGTTATTTTTATCTTTGTAAGTTTGTAATGGCCTCTCAAAAGATAAGTAAAAGCAAGCAACAAGAGTGTCTGATGTTACCTTGCTTGGTGTCAAAGGCTGTGAGGAACAGAAGGAAACCCAAGAAGAAGAAAAGCCACGCCAGGGAAGACAATGAGGAAAGGGGTAGAGATCAAAAGTAAAAGAGTATGTCACACAAAAGAGAGAGTTCGGGTACCTGAGACATCAGCCATGCATTGCAAGAGATGCGCTTTTAGAGAGAACTGAACTTGTCAATGTAACTGGAATCTAGAAGACCTGTAAATGATGGAGAAGGGCCAAAGAGGGAAACTAGGTAGCTCTCACTATTTTGTTTTGTTTTTTATTTTGTGGTAGATCAAAAACTTTTGTTACACACTCACACACAAATGAGCATGGGCTTACAGGGTGCATCAATATGTCTGTAAGAACCAGCTTATAGTCTTATTTCATGAAGCCAAAAATGTGTACTTTGACATAATTACTGCTATGTCTTTGGTCATACCTGTCTTCTGCACAAAACAGACTGACCCAAACATTTGTAGTCATAGAGATAAGAAAAGAAAAGGAATATGTGTTGGGGATCTGGAAAGAATTGGTTGTGTTTTAGGTTTTTGTATACCTTTAGAACATTTCATTTTTAACATAGGCCACATATTTTCCCAAAGGTAATAGTTACAAACTTTGAAAGACAGTCATATCAAGGCCAAGTGTGGTGACACATTCCTTGATCTTGGGAGGAGGAAATTGGAAGCTCAAGAATGTAAAGTCGTCCTCAGTTACATAGGGAGTTCAAGGTAGCCTGGGCAATGTGAATCTTGTCTCAAAAAAATAAAAAGCAGACAAAAACAGCAGGAAGAAAAACAACAACAGCAAACATCTCTCCTGAAAGTAAATTCAAGATGTCAACATGCAGGATCAGTTCTATACAAAGATTAAAAACCACTCATGAGTTTTCCTTTGAGCTTCCTACTGGCCAAACAAAGAGGAAACATGCTCACAACTGAGGTTGACATTTGCCTGGGAAGGCATATTGGAGGAATAAAGTACTTCCAAGAATTGAAGTAGGTAAGAAATTTCCATAAGGAAATGATATGTTTATTTTATTTTATTTTTGAGATTATAACTCAATTATAATATTTCCCTTCCTCCAAACCCTCCTATATACCCTTACTCTCTTTCCAATTATGAACTCTTTTTTCACTAATTGTTATTGCAGGAATATATGTAGTTTCATACACATATATATTCCCAAATATAGCCTGTTGAGTCCATATAATGTTATTTGTATATATGGTTTCAAGACTTACCTGGCACTAGACATCCAACTGGTGAGCTCTTCCCTGGGCAGGCCACTTCTTTCATTTCCATTTAATTTTTAGTTAAAACTTAAAGGATATTTCAATCTACAGTGACCTCAACAATGTTCCTTCAAATATAAAACATCAAGTTTCACACAGTTACATTTTAAATACTTCCATCAGTGGACATCAAAGGATAATGTTAGAACGAAGCACAGTAGATGCCATTACAGGGCGGTCAAGAGCCCCAAGACCAAAGATTCTGTACATGAATAGTCTTGTTGCCAGAGAAATTAATCTACACTAGACTCCAAAGCTAGCATTTCTAATCCAGAGGACATTTGAATCCCATGTGCCCTTCCTTATGTGGTAAAATCAAGATGTTTAATGAGGCTGCATCTATAACCATTTCAGATTCTTAGTTTACAACAAAGAAACATCACCTCATCTCCTCCATACCTAGATAAAAAGATCTTGGGGATAGTAAACATGATTTATTCAAGAAATGCATCGTAAAAATTACATTACAAAGGCTTATGTGAAATATACAAAGGCTTTAGGAGATAAATGCATAGAATAATCCACCATGAAACTTCTAGATAAATTCTATAACCCTGTTCTTCTGGTGCAAACATAAATGTGTTTCCGATAAATGCATTTTATTATGTTTTGCTTCATAAGACCACCCTATTATAAATTCAGGATGGTTAAAAGAAAAATTTAAGAACCTCTCTTCCTTTGGCAGCTAGAACAAGGTTTTTGAAACCAAAAACATATGTTTAAATTTAGCTCCACATGTGCCAGCTAGCTATTGACTGAACACTGACATGTGTTTGAGCTCTAGGGATCTCAAATCTCTCTCTGTTCTCTGCTTCACTTTTCAATTCCCCAGCACAGACTCTCCCCCCCCTCTCTCTCTCTCTCTCTCTCTCTCTCTCTCTCTCTCTCTCTCTCTCTCTCTCTCTCTCTCACACACACACACACACACACACACACACACACACTTACACACACACACACACACGCACGCACGCACGCACGCACGCACGCACGCACTCCATCTCAAGAATTCAGATATCTATCTACTAATGGTAGCTAGTGCTCAGTTGACTCTTTTCTTAATGGAAGAATATTATGGGATACTCCCTGTAGCCCCTCATCTTGAGAGGCACAAATGAAGGACTCTTAGCAAACCTGAGCAATCCCTGAGCTTGCTCATTAGCAAATTCTTTTTTTGCATACAAACTCTCATTTGTTAATCCATTCTCTACATGTGAGTGAAAATATCCCACTGGCAGAGTTGAAAACACCCAGGTCTGGAGACCTGTCTGATCAAAGGCCCCAATTAGATCATCCTGAAATTTGTCACTATATCTCTGGTCTGTGCCCCAGATAACACTTCTCAGGGTTCAATCAGGGCAGGGATGCTAAGTTAGGTTGGTTTCCCAGTGATGCAGGACTTCTTAAAAATCTGTGGTGTGTGTGTGTGTGGTGTGGTGTGTATGTGTGATGTGGTGTATGTGTGTGGGGGGGGTGTATGTGTGTGTGGTGTGTGGGGGGGTGATATGGTACGTATGTGTGGTGTGGTGTATGGTGTGTGGTCTGGGTATGGTGTGTGTATGTGTGTGTGGTGTGATATGGTATGGTGTGTATGTATGGTGTGGTGGATGGGTGTGGTGTGTGGTGTGGTGTGTGTGTGTGTGTGTGTGTGTGTGGTGTGTGTGTATGGTGTATGGTGTGTGTGTGTGTGTGGTGTGTGTGTGTATGGTGTATGGTGTGGTGTGTGTGTGTGTGTGTGTGTGTGTGTGGTGTGATATGGTATGGTGTGTATGTATGGTGTGGTGTATGGGTGTGGTGTATGGTGTGGTGTGTGTGTGTGTGTGTGTGGTGTGTGTGTGTGTGTATGGTGTGGTGTATGGTGTGGTGTGTGTGTATGTGTGTGTGTATGGTGTGGTGTATGGTGTGGTGTGTGTGTATGTGTGTGTGTGTATGGTGTGGTGTATGGTGTGGTGTGTGTGTGTGTGTGTGTGTGTGTGTGTGTGTGTGTGTGTGGTGTGTGCTGGTGCATTCACAGAGCTCTGAGGAAGATGTCAGGCACTCTGTCCTATCTCTCTCTTGTTGTATTCCTTTGAGATTAGAGATCTCAGTGAACCTAAAACTAGACCAACAGCCAGCAAGCCTCTTGCGTGAGCCTCCTGTCTCCACTGCCTACCACCCCACATTCTGCCTTTTATGGGGGTGCTGGGGATTTGAACTCGGGTCCTCATGCTTCCACAGCAAGTGCTGTTAACTGCTGAAGCTTTTCCCAGCCCCAAGCCTTTCTTTTTCATCTTACTTCTGCCTCTCCTTTCCTCTCCAGTGGACGGACACACACCCTATCAGACGGCTCTCACCTTTCTCCAGTCCCCTGTCCGTATTCCCTCACAAAAGGCAATCTCCCTAGTCCCCCTTGCTTGTTCAGTTCTGTCTGCTGACTCTACCTTAGGGGTCCAGAGCTAACATCACACTCTAGTGAAGGAGAATCGTGTTGCTGCATTGGGAGTAAAACCTTCCCACAGTGGAAGACTGACTCTAAATTACTCTTCTGCTGGGAAAGAGTGTGCCAGTTTTCAACATCATGTTGCCCCTCTGTGGTTCAGATCACAGTTTGAGCCAAGTCCAAGACCTTTATAAATGACTTTCAAAATGAAAATCTAATTCATTCTCTTGTCCAAGAAGCCAGAATGTTCCATTTAATCCCAGAGCCATTGGTAATCTGTTCCAATAATGCTGGATTTTGCTCTTTTGAGTAGATCTTACCTATAAATTCTGTTGATTAGATTACGGTCTGACTAAATATGTTCTGTGGCCTAAGCCTCAACCTCCATCTTCCATTTGAGGAAGTATGGAAGTACGTCATCTTACATTGTTGCTAAATGAGATTTCTAGCTGAACAGCATGGAATGGTCAGTGTAAATTGAAGACTGCTCTGGAAATCCAGGCTTTGCAGGATTTTCTGAAGTTAACAGGAGTCTACCCCTACTCTATCCAAATCTGGAACCACTGAAAACACAGAATGGAATTCAACAGAGACCAAAAGGCCTGCCTTTAAACAGTTCATAGACCTTGTCTCTGATACAGCACAGATAGAACTGTGGGGCTGGGGCTGTGAGCCCCAGGATGGCAATGGAGAAACTGAGGCAGGGAGAAGATTACAGATGGAAGAATGGCACTATCTGAGACCAGGCCAGCTCCAAAGTTAAGTTCCCAGCAAAGGACCATGTGGTGTCCACCTCCCAGTTGAGATGAAATGTTCTTCCCCTGTCTTGGGACACACTGAGGGAGGAACAGAAAGAGACATTGGAATTCTTCTGAAGTGACAGCAGTCTGACTGTGTGGGTTGTGCCAAAGACTCTAAGAGAGGAAAAAGAGCTTGTCATAAAACTCCAAGTCCCGGGCTGCCCGTGTTGGTCAGTAGCAACAGCTCTGTATGTCAAGGCCATAGCATCACCTGGCCATCTCAACCACAGGCCAGCCAGAACAGATGCTGAAGAGAAAAGCAAGCAAGCCCTCTTCTCTCCTTCATTTCATTACTCTTCACATGTTTCAGAACAATTCATTCAAGATTCACATAAAGTTAGCTATGGGCTTTTCTAAATAGAGCTCTTACATCTTAAAAATAAACCCCAGGCTTTTAAAGCACTGTAATTATCTTGTCTATTATCTCATCTGCTGCTTCATCTTTCATTCCCTCCCTTGAGCTTCTGTCTGTATGGGGTGTTGCCATTTTTGCATAGCTTTTAAAGCAAATTCTGGATATTTTCAGAGGTGGGGGAGGGGCAGGAGAATAGATATGTCATGATTTGTGTTACTTACTCATTTTTTTCCCCTGGAAGTTAACTCCTTAGGCCCAGGATGAGTTCTAGATACCTGGGCATTGGCATTGGCATTTTAATCATATCATTTTATCACTGTGGTCATACTTAAAGATGAATATGCTTACAATTGCCTGTAGTACGACATTTTTGCTTTGATTGAAATCATAACTCTAAGGCATGCATCTTAGGGATCCTGTGATTCATGATTTATATCATGAATTTGGAGCTTAGTGAACTCTTCACAGCACACTCAGCCTTCAGATGTGGAAAATGTGTAAGAAAAATACATCTCAGAAAAAAGTTATGTTTGACTAAATACTACATAAAGAAATGTAAATTTATGCAGAGAATTTGGTTTAAAAAGGATCAAACACTCACGAAAAATTTAGAGATTACAAAATTTATGAAATAGAACAAAAACACAAAATAGGGAAAAATCTTTTAAGTTATCATTTGATAAGGCCATTGTCAATACTCTACTGTCTTTATAATACTTTACAACACACATATAATGTTCATAAATTTTGGATCTTAGAAACTAAAGTTCTATACCTGTTTCATTTAACACTGTTATATGTATTATTATTTCATTTAACACTATATATATATATATATATATATATATATATATATATATATATATATATATATATATAGTGGAGGTGGATGTGCTCATGAGTGCAGGTGCTCTTGGGCAATTGTGATTAGTACCAGACTCTGGTCCTCTGCAAGTACACACTGTACTCTTAACTACTGGGCTGTCTCTCCAGCTTCACATCAAATGATTTTTAATGTATATATATATATATATATATATATATATATATATATATGAATTTTCTTGAATGTTTTATTAGTACATTTTTATACATATAATTCTTGTTATACCAAAATTTTATTGGTTATAAACGATGAATGTGTCAAGATGGCTGAGTGGTCTAAGGTACCAGACTCAAGCTCAGTTTCCACATAAATGATCTTGTTATAAATGTTGTTATATAAAATTTTTATTATATTGTATTAGTGGTTACTTCCATAGGCTCAAAATTACTAAAATAAAGGAATTAATGTTTAGAAAGCAAAGACCTCTTGATCTTAGCCCATGGGCCAAGAAGTGATGTAAAAAAAATTCACATGAACAACTATGGACTTACTTTGGGGAATAGTTTTATAGCAACAGGATCAGTTGGAAGCCAAGTGAATAGTCAAGCTGTCCCTTCAGGATTGCAGAATCAGGGCAAGAGCTGATGGGTTTTGGATATTTCCTCTCAGCCACAGTGAGGCCTGATGGTTAGGACTTCTTCAGTTCAATTGATGTCTTTATGCTAAAACAATTTGTCAGGACTGTCCTTATTTATATTGCAATCCAGATTGTTCCTGGCTTGCAATATTTACCATCTTTGCAACACTTCAAAATGCTGCATGTGCCCAGATGACTCGGCACAGTCAACAAAGAGAATCATTTTATTTTCCCAGCTGAAGGGCCATAGCTGAGCTGGAGCTTTCAGAATGAGAACATGTTCCTGGGAAGCAGGGAGAGAGGTGATCAGATCAAGGGAACTAGAGAACTAAATGTTCCTAAGAGAGAACAGAGCATCTTGAGGATTGAGAATGACAGTTTCACGTGTCAAAAACTGAAGATGACAGGAGGTATTGGTTACTTCCATTTAGTTAGTTAAGACAGCTCGTTCTGTAACTGATGGTTACTTCCATTTTCCCACATTCGACACATACCTCTGATTTAATACATACTCTTCACTGTTGTATTATTTTCCTGGTGTTTTTGATATGTTTCCATTTCTCTTGGGAACTGAGGAGTATATGTATCTATCTCCTCCTCTAGTCCTCACTCAAATGTAGGTGTAGACTCAAGTGTGAATCCAAATTCAGATTTATGTACAGATTAAGAAGCTAGCAAGAAAGAGTCCAAGGTGACACAGATCTGGAAAACCCACCATCATCTTTGTAGATTACCTGAATATCTCTGCTCATCTACAAGGCCACAAGAATGTCAGGCACCCTGAGGTGAGCTCTTTGGAAACAAAATTAGATTTCTTCTTCCATGGTTGTCTCTTGTGGGTTTATAGACTCTAAAAGAATCCCTCCAGGAGACAATCTCAAGCATACAGATAATGGAATGAATATTATACAAATGCAGAGGAAGCAACTATGGGATGGAATGAAGAATGTTCAAAATTCTCAACTCAACTAAGTGATACCTCGTCTATTACTTCAGCAAACATTTATCAAAAATCTGATATGTTATGAAACTCTAGTAGATAGTGTGGATATAAGGATGAACATCTAGAAAGGTCCTTGTTCTATTTTTTGAATTCACAGCATAGTACAGAATAGAAAATCAACATGCACAAAAAGGGTACAGTTTTAAGGGTTGTATGCTAGAGGATGGAGAGAGCTGTGGATGTGGATAGGGAGGGATGAGATGCTGTGTTCACTTGGGGATACCAGAGCCGGAGGACATCAGGAGAAAGTGATGGGAGAGGGCAGACGAAAGGAACAGAGGGAGCAGGGGAAGGGAGTTGAAATCTGGCCACATGCCAACATTTAGAGGTCATTAAGAAACACTTTAAGCAGGTTGGGAAAGAACAGAGAAGTAGCCAGTGAGGTTTGAGACATGGAGCTCAGTGGTTGGATGATTTATTGCCTGTGTAATTTGTAGTTCAATGCACAAGTTTTTTGAGAGTGAGAGGGAAGTTATTAATAATTTGCCAAGACAGTGTGCGAACTGGGACTCTCATGGCAAACAAGAACATATGGTCACCCCCCACCATTGTTGACCTTGATAAGACTGGTTTCACTGGAGGTGGAGTGATGGCAATCTGATTCGTGTAGGCTGAGGGTAGACTAAAAGGTGAAGAAAAGAGGAAACACTTCTTGAAAAGAAATTTCACAATGAAGAAAAGAGAAAAAAATACAGGACACAGCTAGAGAGGACACAAAAGCACAGGAGCCATTGTTTTAAATAGATTTTAAGCATCATTGTGCACTGGGGTGAAAGATCAAGGATTGGAGAGTCTCTGGACAACAGAGGGAGAGGAGCAGAGCCACAGAAGGTTTTGTGAGTGGGATTCTGTGATCGCTGGAGTGCTTCCAGCAAGGGGAGGGAGGGTGTGTGGACATGGGTGGGCACAGTTGCTACATTTGGCAGGGAGAAAATGAAGTTGCTTCTTAGCCAAAGCAAAAGAGTCTACTTTCCGTGGAAACCCTTCTTTCCCTCCCATGAGGAGTCACAGCTCACCACTTGGGGGCAATTTTCTTTACAGGCATTAAGATATGTGTGAGCTATGGCTTCTGTCCCAACGTGGAGCCTTTTATGCTTCAGCAGCCAATGTAGAAATCCTCCCAGGTCCAATTTAGATAGGGCGAAGACAATGAATATTATGCTGGTCAGCAATTTCCTACCACAGAGGCTTTGGATGAATGTGGACATCCACAGTTGTAGCTGTCTTTTCAGAATTAAAATTAAGAAATAAAGAAAAGAGCCCAGGACACATGGAGATCCAGGTGAAAACAAGTCTTTGATCAGAGCCACAGAATGTAATTTCTAATGGAAGCTTTAACACTCAAGAATTCTGGGACCCTGGGGAACGTGTGGGGCCTTCGCTGCTTTGTGTGAAAAAAAAGAAATAGATATCCAGCAGAACAAACATTGTGGAGTCACATGCATGTGGAGTCACACACGCACGCACGCACGCACGCGCGCGCAGAGTCTCTCTCTCTCTCTCTCTTTCTCTCTCTCTCTCTCTCTTTCATAGGAATTCTAGGACAATGTAAGTTTATTGTAGGGATGAAGAAACTAAAGCAAGTGAAAGAGTATTTCCAGTGATTTAATGTCTAGGGCTAAGGTAGTTCTTTTGACTTGGTGAAGAAAATCAGAATTAAACAGCTTAGATTCCAAGTAGCATTCTTTCCAGAGTTGAACCCTCTTAAATCTGCTCCAAGGCAGGGATAACAACAAAGTCTATTTTCTCCTACTTTTCTGAGACAAACTTTTCTTTCCCCAGTCAGCCAGGTAAAGTTGCTTAAAGAGAATTTACTCATCTGGCAGTGGTACCTGAGCAGCCCTCTCCAGATGTGCCTTTGGCTATTGCAGACATTGGCTCAGTCACAGTGTGGATCCCGTTGGCATCCTGCAGTTAAGTCATGGCTGGGAAGGTGCTGCCAGAGGACTAAGACCACCACCTAGGACTTCCTGCAGCATGCTCCTCCCCTACCATCTACAGTGCCTTCCTGGGTAACCTGTGAGCAAGATCTGCGGTCTCTAAATTGGTTCTCTTCATTGTTATAACTGAGTTCTTAAGAAGAGGCTTTTCAAGAATGGCATAGAAATACCAATTTATGAGTGCAATGTTGCAAGATTGAAGAACTAGCTACTATTCTTAGTGACTGATCATCTGGATCATGCTGATAGTGACCAGGTTCACCCTTGGTATGTGATACCTGTTGCATCCACACTTACTCCTTGTTAGTGGGGTGAAAACAAAAACACGTGTACCAAAACCAGTTTATCTTGTACCCATAAAGCCAGGTACAGAGAAATGTCTACCATGTGACTATTTCCCAGCAATATCATTGGTTTTAAAGTTGAAACATGTTTATTAAATTTTCCTCGATCAACACAACATAAACTTGGAAAGAATACAGTCCCTGAAAGATGCAGGGTTCCATGTTCAGCTCTCAATTAAGATTTATTCTTAGACACTTAAAACCTGATACAAGTGGAGATGTTTCCTACATTTCCTGCCATTCAAATTTTCTATATAAGATGGAGAGATAAAAATCAGCATGATGGAAGCCATAATGTATTATGGAGCTAACTAGTTTTGATGGCTCATAGGATCTGTGGTCTCTCATTTTTAGAGGCCTCTTTACTACTTATTCTATGTATTAAAATGCACTTACATTACTAATTAAATATAACATACGTAGAAGAATTGAGTTGAATTCCCCTTAATTTGTTGACCTCATGTCACAGTGTAGACACATGGAGTCAGCGCCTTGTTAATTTCAGCCATGTTATCTTTGTTGTATACTATTGAATTAATGAAGTATTTGTTTCAAACATTTTTTTAGAAGTTCAATTAAACACTCATGGGTTTTAATTTTGCTATTTCCATTTCTAGTTTTGGAGTCTATGAGTTTTCTCTTTTTTCTTTTATATGCTCTTGAAAAACTCATGGCCTGGATTTAGGCAAGAACCTAAGGTTTGAAGGATGTGTGAAACTCTGGCTTTCTAAAACTTCAGAGAGCTTGCAGCAGAATAGAAATGTTCCTTTCTGACACCCAAACTTGGGGTTGTCAGGTTCAGCTTAACCCTTGTTTTTTAAAGATTTATTTAGTTTCATTTTGTGCATATTAGTGTTTGCCTGCATGTATATATGTACATGTACATGCCTGGTATCCACAGAGACCAGGGAGAGTGTCAGATTTCCCAGAATTAGAGTTATAGATGTTTGTGAGCCACCATGTGGGAGCTAGGAACTAAAGCCAGGTCCTCTGCAAGAGCAGCAAGTTCTCTTAGCCACTGAGCCACCTCTCTACACTTTTTTAAATGTAACTTTTTCATCCATAATCTGAGCTTTCTTCTTCAACCATGTTTTCACAGATGTCTATCATGTCAAATACAAATTTTATAATTAATTTTTATTTTGCCCTATTATCTGAAGGTCTTGCCTTCACTAGAGAAGCAGGTTACCAGACTTGCTGAAAATATAATCAACCAAACAATTAAAGACAACTTAATTAATCAATGAAATAATTAAACAAAATCTCGGTTCTTTTGTAATAATTTCCTATGCATGTTTGCTGTTTGCATATAAATACTCGGCTCTAGCTACACTGTCTCCTAATTTTCCAACAAAACCACTCTTCTTCCTCTTCTTGGAGTACAGGAATACTTCCCGACCCTTGTTTGTCCTTTAATTTAGCCTTTTAACAGATATATGAAGTACCTGCAGGGTGTTAGACTTAGAGTCACTGCACACTCAACAGTGCATAAAGTAGCCCTCGCTCTTATGGCACCCTTGCTCTGGGGAAGGCAAATGACAGAACGCATGAGCTGGGAGGGAATACCCCTGGTTTCTTGGAAAAGCTACGAGTATGGATGACAGTGAGGAGTGGGAAGCCAGAGTGGTCATTAGGCCTGGAGGAAGGGGGAGGTGGTGCAGGGAAAGCTTACTTCCAGTAGAAATGTGAATAAAAACATCAGGTAAGAAATAGTTTTGAAAATGTTATTGAATCCATAGTTGTTAAATTTAAGATGATAAATCCTAATAACATAATTTAAACTCAAGTGATATGCATTTTAATGTGCTTACATTTTAGTATTTTTTTTCAGCTAGCTTATTCTGGGAGATAGTTGTTTTTAAAAGCATGTGCTTTTAGCTGGGCCTAGTGATGCACGACTGTGATTTTAGGCAGGAGGATCTTTGGGGTCCAGAAATCCAGGGCCATCTGGTATCTAAGGGCATGACTCCTTGCTTACTTCAGGCTCTAATAGGAATTAGCAGAGCTCTCTCTCGGATCTGATTTTTATTTTCAATTCTGACCTTTTGTTCATCACACATTTTGTTCATTAGTTTTTATTTTTTGATAAAATTTCATTTAGCTGTTAGTGATTTTGATGCCTACATTTTCCAACCATTTCTTACATTTTACATGCAAGGTGAATAAGCCTTTGCATACTTCTCCCTCTTCTAACCCTAGACAATGATGTAGCTGAAGAAATGTAGCCAAATTCAATGTCTGTCTTCCTAGTTGATGTGGGAACGGAGAGCTGTCTCAGCCACAGTAGCAAAGGGGATGGCTAGGAGGAAATGAAAGTAATATCCACAGTCAAGAATGGGCAAAGGTTGAGAGAAACCAGATGTGCAGCAATGTTCTCTGGCACGAATTCACTCTACATTCTTCTCTTCACCATGGATCCCAAGAGTGACCACTTCTTCCAGGAAGCCTTTCCAGGCCATTTCACACAGGGCAGAACCTCCCTTCTCCAAGTTTGCTTCAACTTCTCATTGGTGATCTCTGCTGACAATGACTGTGTCACAAATGTCATTGTTTCTCTGATTATAAGCACAGGAGATGCTCAGTAAACACTTGTTGAAAGGACCAAAACCATCAGTGATGTTTAACATTGCTCTAGGGAGTACCTGCAATAATCAAGCCCACAAATAAAGAATTTGAATCTTCTTCCGTGGATATAATTTTTAAGGTTAGGACATTCATCTATCTGTCCAACATGGCACAAATGACTTCTTAGGGCCCTTTCCAATGACATGATTAACCACCCCTTTCTGGGAACAGTTTTATATATGTTGCTGCTAATAGCAAGAGAACTTCTCCTGGGGCCATTTTCCCTTTTATGTGATTACACTGATATTTTAGAGTAAATGAAATTACTGCAGCCCAGCTGGGAAGTTCTTTTGAATTTATGAAATGCAGAGATTGCTATAAGGACTCTAAAGTTGAGGAAGGTCTCTTATCCAATCATCAATAGATAATTTTGGTTATTATAACCCTCCTTACAAAAGTTCCACTGTGGTTACCAAAGTCCAAAATTTGACATCATTGTTGCCCTTGACAACTGCATCCAGACAGCTTCTCTGGGAAATACTCGGGTTATAGTAAAAGATAATTACAATTGTAAAAAAAATCTTAACTTAATATGTCTGAGTGTGATTTTGTTAGAATTCCTTTTGTGGTGCTCTCTTGATCCATTCTACTAGAAATTACTATTATTATTCATTATTATCATCATAACTGTTATTTTGGACAAGGGGCTTGCAGTAAAGATCCTTACATAGGGATTAGATCAGTCCCTCACATTCTCTTTCTATTCCCCCATTGTCCTTCAATGATGGACACAATACTGAAGGCGGAGAGCACCCACCTGATAGGCCCTATGTTAGCCACATCTAGGCTCCTCAAATAAAATTGTTAATATGTTCATGCTACTTGTTCTCAATCCTTTCTGATTCAGAGCTGATTGTACCGTCAGCCTGAGCAGAATTCATTATATAGAAGAGGAGTGCTTTGTACAGAATTGTGTGGCATTGACTTTGTAAGAGAAAGGAGGGCTTGCAGGACTCCAAGCAGGAAAGCTGGGATCGTTACTGTGTATTTGATCAAATTGGCATCTGCTTTTCAGGAAAGCTGGGGCCCCTTGTTTAGGAGGAACTGGAACAAAACCTTCACGCACTGTGCTGGTTCCAGGGCTTTCAGCAATTCCTTGCTGGAGAGGCAATGTCAAACTCACCAATTGGGCTGTGTGCAAGCAGGGAAGGAAGGATACTGCCTTTGTCTCTGATATCATCTTTCTCTACCTGGCATCTCCACACATGATGGTGAAGATGCTCTAAACACAGCCACTGGGACCATCATCAAAAGTGACTGATGCACAGTAGCCTATGCTACTGTTCTGTGGGAAAGAGACCCAAAGCCACTTGCTGCTGCTGCTGCTGCTGATGATGATGATGATGATGATGATGCCGGTGGTGGTGGTGGTGGTGGTGGTGTGTGTGTGTTGGGGAGTCCAGTGTGCTGCTTCTCTGGAGATGGCTGTGGCTAACGGACTCAAAGCAGAATCACTGTGCTCCACATCAGGGAGAAGGGCAGAGCACAGGGACATGGAGCTAGACAAAGTGCCGGGCTGTCCTTCCCTGGAGCTTACAGTTCATCAGAATCAAACAGAGAAAAACTGAGATAAGAATAAAGAAAACTATCTTTCCAGTACATGTCCCTCCCTTCCAAACAGGCCTGAAGACACCTATGGCTAAAGTGATGTCAGTGTTAACAATCAACTTGACAAAATATACAATCACCTGGGAGAGGGGCCTCTGGGCATGCATGTGGGGAATTGTCTTGATTACATTAATTGATATGGGAAGACCCATCTTAATTAAACAAGGTCTAGGCTATAGAACCAAAGCAAGCAAGTTGAGAATGAGCGTGTGAGCTTTCATGGCTCTCTTGTTCTGACCACAGATAGGATTTGTTTTCAAAAAAAGACAAGTGACAAATGAGTCTCCTCCCGTAGGAATGCTGCTTGGTATGTTAATATGATCACTGATCACGAGGGAGATGAAAGGGGCACAATGAAGGTGCGGGTCGCCTTTTCATTGGTTCATCAATGAGGGGAGTAACATTTTTCAGACCATCATTTACAAACAAGGGGGACTACTTCCTTCTTGTGGTGCTGTTCACCAGGCAGGGCCTGCAGTCACAGCACACTTCCAAGTCTAACTTGTGTTAGCAACAACTGCATCCTCCTCCTACGTGCTGGACAACCAACAAGGCAGTGCATCACGCTCTGGTTCAGAGTGTTGGCTGATTCTTGTGCTGTAACTCCCTGCTCTGTGGCTTATATAAGCTAATCATGTGTCATTGCTGAGGGCAGAACTGGAAATACAAAGTGCCACACCTCTCCTCTATGAAGAGATGACACACTCAAAGCTTAGCCTCATATAAGTGTAAGGTAGTAAATTAATTAGGAAGAGATAAATTTGAAGTATACAATATGCTTTTCTTATAATTTAGTAACTGGACATTTGTACAGTTTAACTCTTAATTGTCTCATTCTAACCACCAAATATGCAAAACCCTTGAAATGTAAACTTGTGGTTTCTCTGAGTGACTATAAACCCCCTTTCTGTACCACTGTAAATAAGAGTATAACTGAGATAACGGAATGGAGGACTGCATTATAGTATACAATGCTTTTCTGCCTGATAGCTTTCTTCCATTTCTTCTTCCTAACAAAATCCAGTTTTACTAGGTGCATGAAATGCCAAATTAATAAATGATATTTCTTCATCTTCTATTTATATAGGAGTACCCTATAAAAGAGTGTTGAGTAAGACAAATTAATAACATTAAGTGGGACTTCCATAAAATCTTCCTAAAGTGGGTAGGAGGAAACAGATGTGTGCCTTCTGTGATTTACCCATCCATTTGTATCTGTCAGTTTAGACTACAGTAGGCTGCAGGGACAATTTAATCCCAGCATCTCAAGTCTAAACAGAAGCACACTCCTCACTTGTGTGCATGGCAGGCTGTATGGGTTGCTCTGATCCATGTGTCACTGAGGGACACAGTGTGACAAGTCCATCCTTCAGCTGTAATATGTGGAATGCAAGGGTTCACTTCTTGTCAAGGCTGTTCTTTCTTTTACACTTCAGCACAGAATGGAGGCACTTCATTCCCACACAACCCATTAGTTGAAATTATTCAAATAGCTATGTGAATTGAAGGGTGGACTAGGACCCTACCTTCATTATGTAGGAAAAACAAACATCTAATTTGTGTAAGGTCATTATTTTTAGATTTCTTTTATAATCAAATGCAATTCCTAAGGGACAAATGGGCACTAAATTTTCTAAGTGTGCTGTGTAAAGCCAGTGGCATGCAGGTTGTACTGTAGTCAAAGTCTGCTAGAGGTGTATACAAAGACAGTAAGTGGAGCCAACTTGAAGAATGTGGAACAAACCTACCCTGTATTATAATGTAGCATAACTCTAGCGTACAGTTGGCCTTCTGTATCCTTGGGACCCACTTTGTGGATTCAATTAGATTGAAAATACACTTTAGAGAACTTACATCTGTATTGAATGTGTATAGCCTTTTCTGGTATTATTCCCTAAACAATGCAGTATAAGATAATTTTTGAATGTTTATATTGTATTAGTTATTACAAGTAATGTAGAGATGATTTTTAAAATTATACAGGGGCATGTCAAGGCTTTATAAGGGACTGAAGCATCCTAGATGCAGGCATCCTTGGAGTTCCTGGAATACTAATTATGGATAGTTGCAGACCACTGAGCTCTTAGAGAAGAGGGAGGGAGAGCTGGGTGTGGTGGCACACCTGTAATGCCAGCACATGGGAGGACAAGGCGAGAGGACTGTCTTTGGTTCAAAGCTAATGTGGACTACACAGGGAGACTCTGTCTTAAAAACAACCAAAGAAAAATAAAGTAAGTCATGAGTATTACCATGTTTACATAAGAATTCATTTTAAACACTAAAATAGTTTTCTCTTTTGCCTTCTGGAGTATAAAACATTTACCCTAACCTGTCCTGTGAATCCATCTCTGAGAGGAGATTTGAAATTAAAGCCAAGGCAACATTCAGCCCTTGACATTTGGAATCCAATTGTACAACAAGACAATACCCTGCCAGTCAGGTTATTTTTTCTTGATATAGGATTTTTTTCAAATTCCTCCATGCTTATTTAGCATACCAAGGCCATGCTTGACTGTAAGACTGGTGTGGAGTTAGAACACACAAAGATATGCTATAGAATTAATAATAGAAAACTCACCCATCTAACCCCTGGCAACATGAAGAAAAGCAGGAAGGAAAAGAGAGAAAGGTTTATACCTAGACAGGAGTGTTCTTTGCCATCCATGGGGTTAGTCTAAGAAACAGGAAGCACACAGGAAGTGTGTAGGAAGCACACAGGAAGTGTGTAGGAAGCACACAGGAAGTGTGTAGGAAGCACATAAGAAGTATGCAGGAAGCACACAGGAAGTGTGTAGGAAGCACATAGGAAGTGTGTAGGAAGTATGTAAGAAGCACATAGGAAGTATGCAGGAAGCACACAGGAAGTGTGTAGGAAGCACACAGGAAGTGTGTAGGAAGCACATAAGAAGTATGCAGGAAGCACACAGGAAGTGTGTGGGAAGCACACTTCGTGCAGGAAGCATGCAGAAGGCCCACAGGCAGCAAGCAGCCTGAAGTGTTCAGGAGGCACGCAGGAAGCGTGTTTTACAATCAATAAGGCCATGTTTAACAGTGCACAAGTTAACAGCCCTGCAGCTTAGCACTGCCAGACGGTTCTTGATTCTTACACTCTACAGGCAGATGCTGAGTGACAGCATCTGGGCATTCCATGGGTCAGCCTGGTAGAGGGGACTGCTGAGGTCAAGAGCACAGTGAGAGGCTGAGTGGGGCCTGAGCGCTCAGGAGCTGGGTGGCAGGACATGAGGAGCACAGGAGCAACGGTGGAGGTAAGGAATGGATCTGAAGGAAGCCCCATAAGGCAGTGGAGAAAAGACTGTAGGAGCAGGTCTAGAACCGCTTCCTGGAGTCCTGAGTTTGCCTGGGTACCTCTGAGGGTGCCTCTCCCTTACCCAGCATCACCTTCCACAAAGATGCTTTTCCTGCCCCTAAACACAAAAGTGCCATCTAAAATGGAAGAGCTTGGGAAAGCACAGCCTCTGAGGCCAGACTAAACTAAACACCAGAGACTAAACTTAGTTCAACAGAGTATTTAAATTATACAGCTATATTTAATAGAGGCCAGATTACATAGTTTTTCTATGTTCCTCCTATCCGGCTGGCATAATGTATCTAGTGCTCTTCAGGAAATCATAGGTTATGGTAGAGTCAAAGAACTCATGTTCTGGGTAGTGATATTAAATTTTGTGATCTCACTATAGAATATTTCTGTCAGCCCCTTTCCCCCTTTTCTCATACACGGAGCTTTTATTTAATTAGCTTGCCAAGTAAAAGGTTTATTAT
Source organism: Peromyscus eremicus (assembly GCF_949786415.1). NCBI lineage: Eukaryota > Metazoa > Chordata > Mammalia > Rodentia > Cricetidae > Peromyscus > Peromyscus eremicus. Next base: position 34,147,981 of record NC_081416.1, on the reverse strand, counting down.
GGCATTTTTACATATGCTCTGTTCTTTATAATGCTCGTTAATCCTCCTCATTCCTCTGCATATACTCCTGACGGTCCCCTCCTTCCCCTGAATGGCCCCCTTCTGCTTTCATATTGTACATTTAATTACCCTGTCTCTCTTTATTAAGACCTGTGTCTTCACTCTCATAGTCAATTCCTTTTCTAGTCTCATGACCTATACCCACACATGCATACATGCATATACACTATGTATGTTAAAATCTAGGAGTGCATATAAGAGAAAACATTGGTATTTATCTTTGAGTCTGGTCTACATCCCTTAATATAATTTCTAGTTTCATCCATTTTCCTGCAAATGTCATGATTTCAGTTTTCTTAAAAGCTGATTCAAATTCCATTGTGTGTATCCACTATATTTTCTGCATTTGTTCCTTTATTTATAGGCATCTAGGCTGGTTCCATTTTCTAGCTATTGTGAAAGGGAATTATACATGGACGAACAAGTATCTCTGTGGATATTGACTTAGTGTGCTGTGGATATGCATCCAAGGGTGATACAGCTATGTCAGATGGCTCTATTTTTAGTGTTTTGGGGTTTTCTTTTTAGATTATTTGATTCTTATTTACATGTACCTGTGTGTAACTGTGTGTGTATGTACACATGTGCATAAGTGACCCTGGAGGCCAGAGGAGGACATTAGATCCCATAGAGTTGCAAGCATTGTGAATCTACTAAACAGAGTATTGGTCATTGAACTCTAGCCCTAGGTAAGAGCAACAAGCCTTCTTAACCATTGACCTGTCTCTCTACCCCCCCTATTTTTAATTGTTTTTGAGAAACCCTTTGCAATCTGCAGATTGGTAAATTGTCATCTGCTGTTTGAGCTCACTGAAAACGGACTATTGGAGCAGTGTTGCCCCTCACATCAGTTCCCTCCTCCCAACATATTTCTTTCAAAGTGCCCTCCAAGGCCCTTTGTCCAGGAATGGGCTGCCCATCCCACTAACCCTGTTACAGGGAGAGGGAATACCGGCAAAACAGACCAAGAGTGAAATATTACATCCTTGAGAATACCTGGAAAGTGAATCATCTCCAACCAAAGTTAGTATTGCTTGTCCCATGGTATAAGAATGTCTGTGGTGATGACGAGAAACCAGAAGTTCAGAAGTGCAAGCACAGAAATATGTTTGTTTGGTTTTTGAGACAGGGTTCCTTGGTGTAGCCCTGGCTGTCCTGGAACTCACAGAGATCCACCTGCCTCAACCTTCTGGGTGCTGGAATTAAGGTGTGCACCACCACCACCTGGAAATCTTAACCATGGAGAGAACGTTTAGTAGTTGGGAACTCCCACTGTATCTCAACTTCCCTAGTCAGTTCTGCTGCGTGTTTGTAAATCAAAAGCCCCTGAATTGATGATGTCATCTTTGCTCTCTCTGTCCTGATTCTGTGATGTTTCTGTTATCTACTTCTTCTTCATCCTGATTCCATGATGTTTCTGTTATCTACTTCTTCTCCGTCCTGATTCCATGATGTTTCTGTTATCTACTTCTTCTCCATCCTGATTCCATGATGTTTCTGTTATCTACTTCTTCTCCGTCCTGATTCCGTGATGTTTCTGTTACCTACTTCTTCTCTATACCTACTACTTGCTATCGATGCTTTAACTTTTGCTTGCTATATACTTAGTAAGTTCCTTCATTTGAAACAGAAAGTACAGCTGTCATAGACCATTCTCCTGACCAGAGAGGGTATCCCCATACTGGTTTCCATAGTGGCTGAACCATTTTACTTTCCTACCTGCATAAGCTTCTCTTGATAAGATTGGTTTGCACAATAGGCTGTGGGTGCCGCCCAGAGTGCCAAGTTGTCCTCTCATAGGAGTGAGTTGTTCCCTAGTAAAGAGGTTCACTTGTACCCCATACACCAGCCTTTCACTGCTGTCTGATTATCACTCGATTGTCTATGATATACCAACTAACAGACACAATATTGTTTGCCAGTAATGAATGGAGGAGGGACCTTTCCTATCTCCAACACGTATGCAGAGAAAGAAAGAAGAGGAAGCAGGGAGCAAGGGAGGGGAGACGTAGGGTTTGTCAGCAAGTTTACAGGGCCTAGTATAAAATAAAAATGCAGAATTCTTTCTTCAAAGATTATGAAGAATTTTAATGCAGCAACAGCAAAATATCATACTAAGGGCAGAGAGGTCTTTGTAAGTGCAGGGTCCTATGCAGGCTGTTCATCTACCTGTGGTGTGTGTGTGTGTGTGTGTGTGTGTGTGTGTGTGTGTGTATGTTTGGGGAGGTGTGGGCGGTGTAGGCTTGCTGGAGGAAGTGCATCACCAGGGGCAGGCCTTGAGGTTATCCAGCCTTGTTCTTCTTCCAGTTCATCCTCTCTGCTTCGTGTTTGCAGTGGAGGATGTGAGCTCTCTGCTTCCTAGTCCAGCCCCTCTGCCTGCTGCTTGTTGTCATACCTCTCTCCTATGATGGACTCATCCCTCTGGAACCACCAGCCAGAATAAACTCTCTTCTTTGGTTATGGTTTTTCACAGCAATGCCAAGTAACTAGTACACATAGTGTGTTTTGTATTCCTCAACCAGATTCTCCGGAGTTGAGATGGATCTACGTATGAGGACTTGACCATCATTCACTAGGATGGTGGTGAAGGACAGGTGAACACTGACTCAAATTTCCAATCAGGAGTGGGGGGCACATTACTTATTTTCTCTGTATCCCACCTTTCTAATATGCAAAATTAATTTTTAAGGATTATTAAGATGACTTTTCAATAATTTGGTTTATACTTGCAAAATGCTAGATGTTGTGTTATATAATAAACACAATCAAAAATCAAACTTCTGGAGGCTTTACTGTGTGAGAAATGACACATAATTCCATTTCCTTTTTTCAGAACTGAAGAGAACTGTAAACTTTTTTCAGGAGACCACTTGTGACCACAGGGCTGTTTGTGCCAAGAGGGGCCTGGCAAGGAGGAGTCTCCTGTGTTAATGGATGCAAACAAAGATTCCTTCTTTGGAATGCAAAGGAGACTTGGGGCTGTTCGCTTGCTTCTTCACTGACAGTTCCTGTTTTGATAACTATAAAGTAAATAAGTCAAAACAACAACAACAAAAAGCCAACCACAAGAAGCCAGTAAATTCTTTCAGTTGTCATGGCTGGTTAAAGGACTGGTGTGTTGTAAAGACCAAAACAAGAAACATACAAATCCTTAAGATATCTGATGTGATTATGGTGAGGCAGGACTAAGGGGTCACACTGCCCAGCAGCTTGTGTGCTGGCAGAGCTGGGTCCTGTACCTTCTAGATGGGAAAGAAGACAGTCAGCGGCAGGATGAAGGGAGGAAGGGGAAAGACAGAATGGCTCGTGCATTTGCTGGTTTTTCACGGTGTCCTGACGATGGTGCATTTGCTGGGTATTTGTGCACTGTCCTGAAGATGGTGCATTTGCTGGGTATTTGTGCACTGTCCTGAAGATGGTGCATTTGCTGGGTATTTGCATGGTGTCCTGAAGATGTGCATTTGCTGGGCATTTGCACACTGTCCTGACAATGGCCTTTGCATTGCTTTACTGAAGTCATTAATTTTCTTTTTATCATCACAGCATCTGGTATCCTTAATTTGTCTCCTCCCTCATTTTGCCTCAGCTCTTCAAACTTTAAAGGATTTCTTTTTTAATTTATTTAACTTTATTTTATGTGCATTGGGGTAAAGGTGTTAGATCCCAGGAACTGGAGTTACAGACAGCTGTAAGCTGCCATGTGGGTGCTGGGAATTGAACCTGGGTCCTCTGGAAGAACAACTAGTGCAGCTCTCAGACATTTGGTCTTTCCAGAGCCTTCTGCACACACACACACACACACACACACACACACACACACACACACACAGCATAGGATATTGTGGTTTTGAAGTTTTTATTTTCTTCCTAAAAATTATACTTAAATGAATATGCAACTGTGTATCCACCCCTCCATTGATCAATATTTAATGTCAGCAGTAAGAAAAGACAGATAAGGGGATGGGCAATTTAAGACAGTACAGACCTTTATTTGGAGGATGGGGACTTTCAGAGGATACTCTGTAAGAACCAGAGCCCCACTGTCGCTTACAAGATGGGGTTGTTGTAGAGCAGGAAGTGGGGGAAGGGGTTGAATATTTCTCTTCTTGGCCTGCAGTTGGCCATTACCAGGAGTGACCACACTCTGTTGAATAATGTTAGGTAATTGATAAACATCTTTCCTGGCTGACCATTGCTTGGGGTCCACAAAGCAGGACAGTTAAGAATCCAGAGGAACAAATCAATGAACTTCTAGAAAGCAAATTGTTGGAATTACTAGATTTGTCACTGTTCAGCCAAAATGGAGGGGTTTTCAAAATGGCGTGGCTCTGGCTAACAAGTACATCTCTTCAAATCTCTTGAACCACTAGACTTCTGATCTAAGAGAAGCCTAGAGCCTGGTGAGGTTAACATCACTCCTTACCTCTTCAACAGAAAGTGTCACAGAGGTGTGGGGAGTGGGTCATCTGACATAACAGCTACTGCTCTCCAGAGGTGGAATATCAACCAAGAAGGTTTCATTTCCCTTTCTCCATGAAAAATGTTGATGGACACACAGTGAATGGAGCATCCATGGGAGATGTATAGGGTTAGCAATGAAATATGAACAACATGAAGTAAGGCTGGTCCAAATCATGTCTAACCATTACACTTCAAAAGAAGCAGCCATGGCAGAGGGAACTCAGGAAGCCACACAACCCTCACAGATCTTTGCTCCATAACAACTCTTTCTGCAGAGACAGTGAGGATGGGAGATCAGAAAGCTCACACATGCCAGGGTTCTAGAATGAGCAGCTTGGGGATGGTGTGTATCTCTAATCACAGATCTCTCTTTAATCAAATCCTCTCTTTAAAAAGTAAAAAGAACACCCCTTCTTTTGACATGAGCTCTGAAATGCATAAGAAGTACCTTGTAAAAATTTATAGCCTTTTTGAAGGGTTGTTTTTTTAATACTTCCAATTACAGATTTACAGCAGAGTTCTTCCTAGGCCTGACTCGTGTGTTTAATATTCAAATGACTCTTGTAGGGAGCCATCTGTTATATGACCAGGCATGGAAATTCTTTCCACAGCTTTACATCAGCCTATGCTGATGTTTGTCATGCTTCAGATGTCCTCAGGCACTTGTGTTTCCATTTAGGGGAACAAGGTGAAGGACTTGAAGGCAGGACACGATGTCTTCCTGATTATTCAGTGGCTGCTACTGAAAACACCGTGTTCAGCATATGGCTTGCTAAATTGTCTTTCCCCCCAACTACCCTCAATGTTTTCTTTTACTGTGATAAAACAATATTCTGAGAAAAGGACATTTTGTTAATCTTTGAATCTCTTCTAAGAATATGCTTTGCTCATTGCATTAATCAACACATTTTTTCCAACAGTGCTTTATCTTTAAATATATGTATGTATATATGTATATGTGTGTATGTGTGTTCAGCTCACTGTCCCCTGAGTACCATTTCTCCAACTGCTGTTATATTTAAACTGAATCTATTTTACTAAATAGGTTTCATCCTATGTACTCATCCTGGTTGGAATCTGCCTGCAAAGTGTAATGGGGAGGATTTGAGAGTCTGCGATCAGGCTCACTAAGGAGCAGAAAGGTTGATTACTCATATCTGATAGGTGGAGTGGAGAGTGTGGGTCATACGTGCCACTGGTTTGCTATCTCTACCCAGTGCTTTTCTTCATCTCCCTACTCCTGCTCATTAATAAGCATTGTGAACTGCCCAACCTTGAAGCAAGCACAGAGTAAAATTAACTCCTCTAGGTGGGAGATGAACCTGACCTGACAGTAACATGAACAACAGCAATAATAGCAGCTATAACTGTTGAACATTTGCTGTGTTATAAATACCACTGTTGCTAACGTACAAGCATTCAATCATTTCATTTACTCCACGTGAACGTTCTACGGTATCGATATTACTCTTCCAGTTTCAGAGAAAAGCAGACTAAAGTTCTAAGAGGTTGCATAGCTTTACCGAGTTCATTCTTATCTATTGTTATTCTTACTGTTCTGGGTCTTGTCTCCCATAACCACTCAGTCACTCCCCCCTCACATGCAAATCCCAGCTCAGCTGCTCCCTCCACATGAATCTCCAGTGCTAGGGAGACTTCCCTGTTAAAGCAGAACTGTGGATGGAGCCTCTGAGTTAATGATGAGCTCTTCTCTCTGTGGGTGACATATTAGCCATATGACCCATTATTGGTAATTCACCCAAATTATCTGTCAATCTTATTCAATGAAAAATTTCTCTTTTTAATTTTTAGCAAATTGTCTGGATTTGTCATTTAATAGAGCTGTTATATATTCCATTTAAGTAATACATTCAAAACGTTTAACTGGCTCTAACAGGCACTTTTCTGCACTTGGTCACTAATTCTCATGGTCTTTCCATGTGGTAAAAATACAGTGAGATAACTCGGTCGTCACTTCATTCTGTGTATGAGTAGGAAGGACACAATATTACTTCTTTCAGTGGTGGCTGTGCCCACTTCCTATCTGTAGTTCCTATTGCCAAGAGGACCGATAGTTTGGCAATATTGATGACTGGCTTTTAAATTTTCCAGAAGGTGTTAATCAGTCCATGACATGGCCCCATTTAATTTGCCTGAAGGTACAGAGGCCCACTATAGCACTCATTACACCTTCTCAAGAACCAATGGTATTTTACTTCTTATAAAAGTAAGCATGAATACCGGAAGGAAATACTTCTGTGGTTTGTAGGCAAGATTGGGCAAATGGTACCTGCTGTTTATGTGCAGTCAGGTGCTAGGAAGGAAGCCATCCGCCTAACACCCCAGGTGCTGTTTGTTGGTCTGTTTGCAAGGCTGTTCATGCTATTTTGCCTAAGCAAAGCTTTTGTTTGCCATGGTTAGGTTTCCTTTGCTTTGAGATGTTAGCACCATGAGAGGGCTGGCCAGTTTGTCTTTTTTGAGGCAACACTGGAGAAGTGAGAAATTCAGACCCTTGTAAGATGCGAAGATAGTTGCTTTTGCTAAAATGCGTTTTGGGTTTAATCTAGGTTCAAACTCTTTCACCCAGCTGCATGGATAGAAGTGTGAACACACCCAATTCACACCAGGGTTCCTTCACTTTCCAGGAAAGACAATGTCTGATATTTGGCCTACAAAGCTCAGTTACCTTTACTATTAAGCAGACCAGTTCTCCACTCTGTGGTGTGTGTGTGTGTGTGTGTGTGTGTGTGTGTGTGTGTGTGTGTGTACTGAAGAAAGTTAATGAAGGAGGTCTTCATCAGCACTTTCCTGCATTTCCATTTTCTCCAGGAAAAATTACTGTATTTTGGTGTATTTTCAGTGGAAAGTTCAAACTGTACCATTGTGATGACTTCAGTGAGGCACCCAGCTCCTACTAAACATTGCTGTATTTTCTTAATTCCCCAGTCTAGCGGAATCCTAAAGGTTTTCCTCTTATCCCCTCACCCCCACTCCCAGTTCCAAGAGTAGAGCATTCTTCTTCCAGGCCCGAATCAGAGCTGTCTAACAGTTTGGATAATAAAAATAAAGCCCTTTTTGTTGTTTGCCCCACATATTTGGATTTCTTGGCAATTAATCTCACTTTCAAACTGAACTTGTAACGCTCCTTTCTCCATGCCCACAGATGCAGTGGTTAAACTCGCCATCAATCTTCTCACCCCCCCCCCATCCACTATTCTCTCTCCATTCCTGCACACACAGTATGTTGAAACAAAACTTCCCATCTTCCTACCACTCAGACTGGCACAATTTTCTGAAGATGGGATGTCATCCCAAATCATGGCCACCTAAAAGTCAACTTCTCTACTTCAGAGTGCTCTGCCTTGTGCTGTTTTTCCTCAACACAACCCCAAATCCCTTTGCCTGCCTGTTCCCTTTAAATTCCACAACCAGATGCTTAGGCTGCACGGGGAAGGGAGGGGCCTCAACTCCTCCAAATCACCTTGACCTCTCTTGCTTTGCATTTTTGCTGGTTTGCCAATTGGATTGATATGAAAAAGATTTAACGTGAATGAGGTCTCATTCTTCCAGGCTCTTCAAAGTATTAAAGAATTTTTGAATTAGTTTAGTGCCAGCCAGTTCTCAAAGATAGACTTAAAATCTCTTAACCTGTTTTTATCCCTAATACTTTTCCATTAAAATCTTTGTATAACATGTTAGTACACTTAGAATGTTTTCTAGAATTAAGGACTAATTATAAGGCTTAGAAGCCACTTTTGGTTTATGCTTCAGGGGTGGGGGTAGGGGTGGGGTCTATATTACCATTTTGGTTTTCCACTGTATACTGAGGAAGAGTCCAGGCCAAGAGCTTTCCTTTCCCAGGCGATGGAAGTACATCCCTTAAACTAGAACACAAAACTATAGACTCAGTCCTTACGGGTGCCGCCTCCCTTTTCCCACTACCAAGGTCACCCTTATTTCATAGCTAAGAACTCAGTTCACACTCTACTCAATGTCCCAGTTGATAGGAAGCCTGGCTTTTTTTCTTTTAATGTTTTTTTTTGTTTGTTTGTTTTTTTTTGTTTTTTTTTTTTTTTTTTTTTTGAGACAGGGTTTCTCTATGTAGCTTTGGAGCCTACCCTGGAACTCGATCTGTAGACCAGGCTGGCCTCGAACTCACAGAGATCCACCTGCCTCTACCTCCTGAGTGCTGGGATTAAAGGCATGCACCACCATTACTGGGCTAGAAAGCCTGTCTTAATCCATCTTTAGCAATTGTTCTTGTAGAAGGGTGGAGGCCATGAAAAATGATAAAACAAATATTTAAATGGTCCTACTAAACAATGTCTTAAATATCTGATGGTCTCAATTCTTCTCAAAATTATCCACATAGCAATTTCCTATGGTCTATTGTCAACTACATTCTTTAAGCATTGTATGGACATTTAATTACAGATTTATTCACATTTTTTTAAAAAAAAATTATGTGTACCTGTAGACTAAATTCTAAACGGTCTTATTAAATAAGAAACACAGAGTGAAATACAGAGCTAAAAGCCCAAGAGATCAGAGCACTAGCAAATAGCCTTTAGCTTACCACTACTGCTGTCCTTCCTTTGAGAGAGAGACCTTCTCCTGTGTGACTGTCTTTTTATTGCCTTTCTGTTCTGCCTTCTCATTGGCTCTAAACCCAACCACATGATTTCCTCATCACTGCCTGTCTATACAGACCTCCAGGTCTTCATGATTGGTACTGGGATTAAAAGTTCATGTCACCGCTTGGCTGTGTTCTTGACCATACAGAGACTCTGCCTGCCATGTGATCGGATTAAGGGTGTGTGCCACCACCACCAGACTTCTGCTAAATGGCTTGCTTTTACCTCTGATGCCCAGGCAACTTTATTTATTAACATACAAATAAAATCATTTCAGCACAAATAAAATATCACCATATGTATGGTTGTTTTGCTAGCATGTATGTCTGTATACCACATATGTGCCTGGTGCCCCGTGAGGTAAGGAAAGGTGTTGGATCCTCTGGAACTGGAGTTACAGATGGTTGTGAGCCACCATTTGGATGCTGGGAATCAAACCCGGGTCCTTTGAAAAGACCAGCCAGGGCCGGGCGGTGGTGGCGGCACACGCCTTTAATCCCAGCACTCGGGAGGCAGAGCCAGGCGGATCTCTGTGAGTTTGAGGCCAGCCTGGACTACCAAGTGAGTCCCAGGAAAGGCGCAAAGCTACACAGAGAAACCCTGTCTCGAAAAACCAAAAAAAAAAAAAAAAAAAAAAAAGAAAAGAAAAGAAAAGAAAAGACCAGCCAGTGCTGTCACCCTTTTAACCACGGAACCCTCTCTCCAGCCCATACAGTCTTTGTTTTTTGTTTTTTTTAATTCTTATTTACCTCTATTTCAGAATCCTTTGTTAGATCATAAGGTATCTTTTGAATTCCAAAATAAAGCATTTTTTGAGTATAAAATTACAGTCAAATAATACTGAGTCATATTTCAGTGCACCAAATGGTAAAAAGACTACAATCAGTGAAAAATGTCGTAAAGCAACAGGTACAAAGAAATCATTGCATTATCTATCTATCTATCTATCTATCTATCTATCTATCTATCTATCTATCTACCTTCTATCTATCTCTTTATCTTCTATCTCTCTACTATCTGTCTATCTTCATCATCATCTGCCTTTCACACACATACTTAGAGAAAGCTACCTACACTAACTCATTAAAATCCTAGGAAGGAGTAGGTTTAGTACAGCTCATCTTGGTCTCTTTTTCTCCAACTTTATTTTACACAGAGGATGCACTGCTTGCATTAAAAGTGTGTTTTAAAGTCAAGAGTGTCTCTTCCTCTTCTGCATGCATGCTGTAGACAACTTCTAGGAGGACAATTTTAGAATCTTTCATTGTTAATGACAGAATGGTTAAGACTATTGCTTTATTTCCTCAATCCTTTCCCTTTGGAATTTTTAACTGATAATTTACCGAAGTCAATGAGGAAAACAAGCGAACAGAAGGACAAGAGAGAATCAGTTCACTTCTCTGAATGCACAAAACCATCAGAGAACACTGAGCTCTTGGCCAGCTGTCTGCTCAAGCAAATGGTAGAGTGATGCATCCTGTTTCCAACATGGAGAGAAGGTACATCAGGGATGGAAAGGATTTAGAAGCCTCTTCCCTCAATCACTCTGGAGCCCCTGCCCCAGAAATTTGCTTTTAAAAATCTCAAATTTATTGAAAGGATGTGTAGGATCTTTTAAGCAATTCCTATAGTTCTCCCCCAAGTCTATGTGGTAAGAACAAGGAAGTTCTTCATTTTACAAATACAGAAGCTCTGATACAAAGACATAACCATTTGCCTGACAGTTCCACCAGTAAGCCACAACATTGGGGTTGGAGTCAGCGTTGTGGCCAAGACTTGTACTAGTTATGCTGTTCCTTATTGCTTTACATTCTTCTGTGGAAATGTAGCCTTACCACTATTTCAACCTCTAGCAATCATAAATGTCCTCATCCTCACTGATGGCCAAGTCCATCTTCAAACTCTGTCCTAAAAGAAGTTGTGTTGACATATGTGGGTGCCCAGGCAACAAAGCAGAGGGGTGGTCCTGTCTGCCTCCCTCCTTTTTGAAAGCAGGTTGGAGTAGTTAAGGTGACAATACAAAGAATCATACTCTTCTTTAAATGGTTATATCGAATTTCAAAGTTAAGTACAATAAGTAATAACAAAATAAACACTTCTAACAATGTACTGTACACAAGATATGTGAATACACTCTCTTATTCTGTCTCTCTCCGTCCCTCAAAATATCTTACTATCCTGTCCTCACTCTTCTTGTTGACTGTGGGTATATGAAACTCCAGAAAACAAAGCCATAAACCAAGGGAATTACTGGAGGTGACTTGGAGGGCCTGGGAAGCAGCAGTGAGAGGCTGAGAAACAGGATAATGAAGGAAGAGAAAGAGGTAAAGATGATGCTATGTGTGTTGGACACAATTGCAGGTCAATCCTCCCAGAATGCTTTGAGGAATCACAAAGAGCTAGCCTTAGAACTGTCCCACTCAAGGATGGCAGACCTGAGTTTATACATCAATGGCCATTTCTTGTCACTTGAAGGTGTTCAGTGGGAGAGACAAGTCCCCAACATTTCTGCAAGCAGACTGGCTGAGCCAGAAAGTTTTTGTGATGCAGAAATCCACTGGTAGAGAAAGAGGAGCTCAGAATGCATGGGACACTACTGACCTGTGTGAGAACCACTTGCCAGAGCTGCATGAAAACTCAAGGTGGGCTGAAAGCGATGGGGAGGTGGAGAGGGGCCTAGAACCATGCCTCCTATGGTGATCTTTAAAAACAAGATACAGCCGGGCTGTGGTGGCGCACGCCTTTAATCCCAGCACTCGGGAGGCAGAGGCAGGTGGATCTCTGTGAGTTTGAGGCCAGCCTGGGCTACCAAGTGAGTCCCAGGAAAGGCGCAAAGCTACACAGAGAAACCCTGTCTTGAAAAACCAAAAAAAGATACATTTCTTTCCTGTTTTGTGGAAGGAAAACCAGTATAACCAGGAAATCTCAAAGACTGATCCCAGGCTAGTGAAATCCTCATCTCCGGGGCATATGAAACATTCTCAGGCCTTCCTAGACCTGAATCAGAAATTCAGACCGAACTACCAAGATTTGTGATTTAAAAGCCCTATGGTGACTTTAAAAAAAAAAATAGATTTAGTTATATGCATGGGTGTTTTGACTGCTTATATATCTGTGCACCACTTGTATGCCTGGTGGTCACAAGGGCCTGAAGATGGCATCAGATCCCCTGGTACTGAAGTTAAGGATGGTGGTGAGCCTGCCATGTGGGTGCTGGTAATTGAACCTGGGTCCTCTGGAAGAGCAGAGAGTGCTCTTAACTGCTGAGACAACATCTTAAAATCTTGAGCATTTGAGTTTTAAAGGTAGAGAAACACCATTCACAAGTCAGTTTATCCTCTGGAGAAGACTGAGATCTGGACCTTTTCCATTGTCAAATACCTAGCATCCAGCTTTCTCCCAGGTCAGTGTACAAGCTATGGAAATGTTAAGTTGCTATAACAAAAAGGACCTAATATGACAGAAATGTATTTTTCTCTCGAGTAGTGGTGTAGTCAGTATATTCTTGAGGTGGGGGGGGGGAGAGTAATCCACACAATAAAATCCTATAGGGACCCAGATTTCTATTTACTTATTCATTTATTTACTTATTTATTTTCAGATTCTGACATCATCTGGGGTGAATTTCCTTATCTGGGTGGCCAAAGCTAGGTCACTGTCCTATCCAAAACTTGACCAAAGGACGTTGGGGAGAGAGACAATATCCAAACTCTAGAGCTCCTCTTATTTTGTAAGTGACATTTAAAGGGTTTACAAGCTCTAAAATTCTATTGTCGCATAACTGGTCACCAACTGCAAGGGAAGTTGAGAAGTGCAGTCTCTGACTTCACATCTTTGTTCCCAGGAAAGGGGGCTCTAGAGGACAGCCCGCAGTCTCCAGGAGGGGCAGTTCAGACTTCCTAAAGTCCGGAGGTGTCACCGCTGTCATTGGGTTCTGGTTTGCGTCTTCTTAATCACACCTGTTCCAGGAAGGAGTGGACTGTGAAGACGTAGGCCAGGTGGCTGAGTTAGACTGGCCTACTCACGCTCGGGAGAGAAACGTGATCCAGCAGGATCCTTTAAACAAATCCAAGCTGCGGCATTACAGCGAGCTCCCTGCCATCCAGGAGAGACTCTCACGTGAGGATGGAAGGTGGGTAGAGCTGTCCTGAAGAAGGTTTAGGTTGAAATTCGGCATCAAAATTTCCAAGTGTAGAAAAGGGAAGGAAGGGAGGCAAATAAAGAGAGAACCCCAAAAGAAGTTGAGAGAAGTCAAATCTGTGTTTAACTGAATTGTCTTGGCTTGGGAAAGGGATGGTTAGGTCTGCTCCTCTTCCGAGATCCAAATACACCCAGACAGGTCAGTTGTCCAGCAGGTTAATTCTAAATTTTGCCTCCCACAGGCTGAAATTGCATGATCATAGTCTGCACCCTCTGGCAAGATCAGGAAGAGCCTGAAGGCCAAGTCAGTGCTGAGTGCTAAAGGATCCCAAGGGTCCTGGAACAGAGACATGAAAGTCCCACAAGCTCAAATGTTAAAAGCTCAGCAGAAAGTGCCAGGTAGAAGACTGGGTGAGAACGGCCCATAATTAAACGAGGTGGAAATGAAATCAAGATGGGCAGCTCCTGAGCACAGTGCTGAAGGTTACACGTAACTAATGGACAAGGTCGGTTGGTGACTTGAAACATTAAAAAAAAAGTCAGGAGAAGTTTGGGAAAGGGAAGCCCAGACACGAAGCTTCTCCAAACATTGTCTCTCTCAGAGCCAAAGGCAGAGAACCAGATCCCTATTATTTCTTGAGTAATATGTCAACCTCAGTGCAGTCTCTGGGCATGGATTTAAAGTAACAATTTAGAATAAATCATAATTAGAAAGCTAATTAACTGAAGCAATGCATAATAAAAGACATAGGCCTTGAATTGTGCGTCTGAAGCCAGCTGACTTTTGCTTTTGTATATTTTTTTTCCTTCTGGAAGAAGGGACTATAGATTATATCTAAATATATCACAGTAACCCTAATAAACAGGCATGGGCACAATTAAGCCACTCGACATAAAGCAGAAAGCTTCCCCAATGTCAGCAAGCAGCGGTGTTCTTTCAAATTTAAAGCTTCTATAAACCCTAAAAGGAAACACTAATCAGCAACCCTTTATCCCTTTAATGAAGGCCGGCAGCTCTCATATATATTTTTTTAAATCTCCCTTTGCTTTACAGTACACAGAAATAGCCTCTGAGTATGTTGCTTTCTCTATGCTCACCATAGAATTAGCAGAAACCCATAGCAAGTTCCTTGCTTTGCAGATCTTTTCTTTTAATAGATGAGAAATCTTCAGCAGTATTTGAATATGCTCACCTGTGAAGATAACATGCTCAGTTTCAGAGATGCTAAAGAAATAGGCTGTTACCGATATTCTTAAAGCCTTGGTGCACTCCCGAGCTTTACGGCTACACACAATTTTGTCCTTGACAGAACAGCAAAATGGGTGGGAGTTGTCTTTGTATTCCACCTTTCCTTTCATGTCATCACCATTGTTATTGTCATCATCATCATCATCACCATAATCATCATCATCATCATCGTGGTCCTTGCCATCTTTGCTGTTCACTGTCCTTCCCATGCACCTTCCCAGGCTCTAATACTTTCTGATGATGTGTGGCGTGGTATACATGACCTAGAAATTTAGACTCTGGAGTCACACAGCTTGAGGTCATCCTGTAGTTCTGTCACTAATAAGCTGAATTATAGATGCTATTTAAGCTCTCGGATTCCCTATCCCTCGTGTGTAGAAAGAAGAGAAAATGGCTGAGCTGGTTATGAAGGTTGTGCTAACATTAAGCCTTTTAGAATAGTTCCTGGAGCACACGAAGCACCATGTATGTGAAATGTTTTTCATCACTTCATCTGATTGCTCAGCACGTCTCCAGCTGTACCCCAACCTTGACTCAGCTACAAGCACTTCAACCTTACTATATCCTGCCTGCCTTTTCTGCTGGGAGGCTCAATTCCCTGTATGTATTTCTCTCAGGCAGCTGATGGAAGGAACAGCCTGAGCATAGACTGGAACAGGGCTACTACATTCATGCAAATCATGTGCTGACCTTGTTGAAATGTAGGATTGCTTTAGCTGGCCCAGAGCCTGATGATGCCTGTGCTGTCCTGTGGACCACATTGGGGAAAGGAAGAGGTTCAATTCATCAAAATCCAGGTTCCTACCCATTTGAGGGCTTTTGGACTTTATGACAATTTCTCAACTTCATCCAGTATATTTAAGCTACAGATTCTTTATTGGATTGATACAGATATTAAATTAATAAATAAATACAAAACCTTCAGCAAAGTTTCCCACATTTAACAGCCAACTTCCAATGACTGGTAGCTATTAAGTTGTTAAGAACAGGTTGCTAGACACTAATTCCCAAGGGAAATTTCATTTTGAAGAAAGCTACCTAGGCAAGGGGAAATTCACTGCTTTAATTCCCAATTATATTAGCAAATAAAGAATGATCAAGTGTTACTTCAACAAACTTCCAGGCTACCAAAGACAAAAATATACAAATCAAGCTCTGTAATTTCCAAAGTCCCCCTTTGACTCCAGCATCACAAAATCTATAGCCCAAGGATGGCTGTTTGGAGCCCAAATTAAGTAATATGGAAAGTTATTTCCCACCTAAATTAATCAAACATTTAAGCGAGTGGTTCTCAACCTGTGGGCCATGATCCCTTTGGGGGTCACATATCAGATATCCTCATATTAGATACTTACATTATGATTCATAACCGTAGCAAAGTTATAGTTATGAAGTAACAAGTCATTTTATGGTTATGGTTCACAACAAGAGAAAGAACTGTATTAAAAGGTCGCATTAGGAAGATTGAGAACCACTGCTCTAAACAAGTGTGTGTGTGTGTGTGTGTGTGTGTGTGTGTGTGAGAGAGAGAGAGAGAGAGAGAGAGAGAGAGAGAGAGAGAGAGAGAGAGAGAGAGAGAGAGGGCAGCTTTAAAGACATTGACTCAGATGGTGAAGGCCAGGGCTTCCTGAGAGAAGGGCGAAATGATGAAATGAAGCCACACCTATTCTTATTCACCTTACTGATCGCCTTGTGAGACTCTCTGGGCCACAATGTAAGAAACATGATCTAGATATGATCTAGATGGAGCCTGGAAAAACCCCTCTAGGAATGGAGGCAGAGCTAAGAATCTGCAGAAACCTTTTTGGCCAGTTTTCAGAGACAAGTACCAGAAGGGGCAGCTATGCATAAAAGATCTCTGGTATCCTACAAAGCAGTGGTTCTCAACCTGTGGGTCATGAGCTCTATGGGAATGGAACAACCCTTTCACAGGGGGTCACAATATCCTGCATATCAGATATTTACACGACGATTCCTAACAGTAGCAAAATTGTAGTTATGAAGTAGCAACGAAATAATTTTAGGGATGGGGGTCACCACAGCATGAGGAACTGTATTAAAGGGTCTCAGCATTAGGAAGGTTGAGGACCACGGCCATGAAAGGTCATTCTGGGAACACAATAGCATATGGTTTGGGGTATGCTGATGAAGAAGCTGTCTGGGGCTGGCACAGCGCCAAATGAGAGGACCAAAAGGTACAGAACTGTCACTCTCACAGGGTCAGGAACTCTGACTAGCTCCATGGCTACACGGACAACCAAACAGTACACATAGCATTGCGCAGAGTACCCCAAAGGTTTACCTCTGCAGTGGGCAACAGTTATACCTAAACCAAATGTTGCTCTAGTCCCACCTCAAAAGAAAATCATAAAAGCAAGACCTCAGAGGATCAAGTGAATTCCAAAGTAATGTGATTGCATCATAGAAAAAAACATTCAACACTCAATGAAGTAGAAATGATGAAGCCTGGCATAGAATCAGATTATGAAGCATGAAAAAGAAAGCAAGAAAATAAGTATGTAATAAAGAGAAAAGTCAACTAATAAAAATCAATTCTGAAATGACATCAATGTTAGAATTAATGGAGAAAACAGTTATATGCATCTAGATGTTAAAAAAATTTTTTTATCATAGGCACAGAGATATAAAAAGACCCAAATTAAACTTTTAGAGATGCAAACTATAAGTGACTCAGATGAAAAATGTGCTGGATAAGATTAATAGCAAGTTAGATATTGTAAAAAAAAATCAACAAAGCTACAAGTCTATGAGTAAAAACTATCCACACTAAAAATGGAGAGAAAAAGAAACTGTAGGAAATGAACAAAGTATCACTAAGGTACGGGACATTTTCAAATGGCCAAAAGTATGTACAGTTGGAATTGAGTTCTATCCACTGCAATGAAGAAGAGAAACAGTAAAAACAGGGTCATTATGATATTTTCTTATTATTTTAATTACTTTAAAGAACAATTGAAAGGGATAGAAAGATGGCTCCATTGGTAAAGTGCTTTCCTCTCAAGCATGAGAACCTGAGTTCAAATCTCCAGTACCATGTAAAAATGTCAGAACAGCCACCTCTGTAATCCCAGCCACTGGTGAGGTGGACGCAGAAGGATCCTGGGGCTTGCTAGTCAGCCAGCCTAGGCAACCAGTGAGTTCCATATTAATGAGAGAACCTGTCTCAAAAATTAAGGTGGAAAAGCAATTGAGGAAGACACACAATTTTGACCTCTGGTCTTCTTATGGAAATACATATACACCCATGTACACACACAAAATACAATTGACAATGTATGAAATTTGTACCACTGTAGATAAAATGTGATAATGTGGATTAGAAAGGTAGAGATGGACATATATTATTATAAGGCTCATCTACAGTAAATATTATAAGATCATTGGAATGCCTAGTATGATAAGTTAAAGATGTTTATTCTAAGCCCCCAAGGCAATAGATCACTGAAGTAGTAAGTGTTATAGCTAATAAACTACAAAGGAGAGTGGAATAAAAATTTGATTAAAAAGGAAGGGGAATAATAGATGGGACAAATAGAAAACAAATTACTAGACAATAGACTTAAGCCTTAACATATTGATAGTTGCATAAATGTAAATGGCCTAAACACTACAAATCAAAGGTAAAAGACTATCAAATTGTGTAAGAAGCAGAAAGCACTACAAATAAAGGGAAATTAGAAATCACTTTAGAATTAAGTGAAAATGAAAGCACAGCTTTACAAATCGTATCAGTGCATTAAATCAATGCTTGGGAGAAATTCTGTAACAGTAAATATGTATACTGGAAAAAAACAAAGGTCTTAAGTCAAAGGTCCCAGCTTCAACCTTACAAATAGGAAAAATTGATCAAATTAAACCCAAATAAATGAAAATAAAGAAAATTATAAAGGGATGTCAATCAATGAAATAGAAAACAGAAACTAGAATGCCATAGAGAAAATCCATGTAATAAAAAATTAATTTTTGAAAAGATCAATGAAATTGATGAATTTTAGCCTGACTAGCAGACGCAGTATGGAGAAAAGGAGAGGAAGGACTGTGAAGTGGGAACAATATATAGGACATAATTACTGGTCCTATTCCATGCTAAAAAATTCAACAACTTAAAAAAACACAGCCCATAAAAGACAACCAAACTTCACTCATGAAAAGAATAGATAAGAGGGATTGCCCTAAATCAATTATAAAAGCTGAGTTTATAGTTAAAGACCTTCCCATGGAAAGACTCCTGAGATTAAATGAGGTCATACTGAACTCTATCAGTCATTTAAAAAGGAAATTAATGCCAAAGTTACACATACACACAAACTCAGAAGATGAAGGATAGACTAATTTCAGACCTATTCCATGAGCTAAGCACTACCTTGAGATCAAAACCAAAGCTACCATAGAAAACAAAGCAATAGTAAAACCATGGATAAATATCCATCACAAATATAAATGTCAATCTGAAAATAGCTTAGCAAATCAAATTCAACCACACAGAGAAAGGGAAATAACTCTATGATCAAGTGGAGCTTATCAGAACCATGTAGCATTGATTTAACATTTGAAAATCAATATGATTTTCATTATATTAACAAACTTGAAATGAAAAACTATAAAACCACCTCAATAAATGCAGAAAGCATTTGAAAAGTTGAACATTTGTTTTTGATTTACAAAACATAACTTCTCAACAAAATAGGAAGAACATTTATGAAAAATTAACACCCAATGTCATCTTTGATGGTACTCTTCTCTCTAAGGAGGCAGATCAGGACACTGATGTACATCCTCATCTTTTCTTCTCAAAGGTGTACCAATGGTTCTAATCAATGCAAGAGGGCAGTAAAAAAGGCGTCTGATTGGCAAGAAGAAGAAAACCTCCCTTTTTTTTATTCACAGAGGATATGGCAATCTACATAGAAAACTCTGGGATTCTATAAAAAAAAAAAAAACTTCCTTGAACTACTATGTGACAGTTGAAAAATTAAATAATGTACTGTATTTCTATGAATCAGCCTCAAGTGATCAAAAGCAGAATTTAATAATAATTCCACTTATAATAGCATCAACATGCACAGTAATGAGGAATAATTGAAAATACATTCAAGGTGTGTAAATTAAAATTATAAAATATTATTATGAGAAATGAAAGATTAAGTTATTCATGGGTTAAGACCTCCTCTTGTTAAGATATTACTTCTCTACAACTTGTTTGTTAAATTTAATGCAATTGGTATCAAAATCTCAACAGAATTTTCCCACTTTTGGTACAAAATTCATATAAAAATAAAAAGGATTGAGGATCCCAACAGAAGAACTTTGAAAGCAAGCTAAGTTGGGAGGACAGATAACAATAGCTGATTTCATGACGGATGCAAGGGTACATTCTCTAGGCTTCATTCCTGAGTCATGTCAAAACTCTGACTTTAAAATATTTTAAATTTGGTTTTACCTGAAACTTTTGCTCCTAGCAATGAGATGTCTAACATTTTAATAATTTTATTTCTTTTGAAGTATTTTTATTTATTAAGTCCTTGAGGATTTCACACATTATATTTTGATCATATTCACCTCCTTCCCCATCTCCTCCCAGATTCACTCCCATTTCTTACCCATCCAATGCTGTGTCCTTATTTTCTGTTTTGTTTTGTTCTGAAACTCATCCATCCAGTCCACATAGAACTGCCCATATAATACTGTCTATGTGGCCGTCCATTGAAGTATGCTAGGACCATCAAGGATCACCCCCTTAAAGAAAACTGATTCTATTCCTCCCATCAGTTATCACTTGCCAAAAGCTCCTCAGCTAGGACTGGAACTTCATGCCCACCTCACAACTTCACGTCTCCATCCTGAGATTCTGTATGGTTTGAGCTTGTTCAGGTCTCAGACACGCTGTTACAACAGAGATCACATGAGCAATTGTTCTGTTGTTTCTGGAAAACACTGTTCTGGTGTAGTCATCCTGTCTTCTCATTCTTACAGTCTTTCTGACTCATCTTTTGCAATGATTTCAAGCATTGGGACAAGGGTGTATGATATAGATGTCTTATTTAGGGCTGATTATTCTGAGATAAAAAAATTAGTAACTCAGCTAGAGCAGACTGTCAAAATGATTTTTATATGAGTTGACATAAAATATGGCTAGGTTCTAGTCTTTCTTTTGGATTTAGGTCCTTACTGATTACATTTTACTCCTATTCCATCAGTCTTAAAAATATAGCCCATTATCTTGTTCCATGAAATCACCATGTAAAGACAAACAAGATAATTAATTCCATAATAACTCATAATAGCCGGGCGGTGGTGGCGCACGCCTTTAATCTCAGCACTCGGGAGGCAGAGCCAGGCGGATCTCTGTGAGTTCGAGGCCAGCCTGGGCTACCAAGTGAGTTCCAGGAAAGGCGCAAAGCTACACAGAGAAACCCTGTCTCGAAAAACCAAAAAAAAAAAAACAAAAAAAAAAACCTCATAATATAGCTTACTTACATTTTAGATAAGAACTACTTCAGATGAAAGACACATTTATTTTTGACAAGAATTAGAAAGCTAATTACATTTTTAAAAACTTCTCTTGTAGCTGGAGTTACCTCCAGTCCCGCACGGGCCGGCAGCCACTCAGACTCAAATAAACACACAGACGCTTATATTATTTAAACTGTTTGGCCTAATGGCTCAGGCTTCTTGCTATCTAGTTCTTATCTTTTAAATTAACCCATTTCTATTAATCTATAAGTTGCCACGTGGCTTGTGGCTTACCAGTACTTTTATATCTCACTTCTCCTGGTAGCAGCCTGCAGCGTCTCCTGACTCAGCCTTCCACTTCCCAGACTCCTCCTCTCTCTTTGGCCCACCTATACTTCCTGCCTGGCTACTGGCCAATCAGCACTTTATTTATTAACCAATCAGAGCAATACATTCAGAGCATACAGAACATCCCACAGCATTCTCTGAAGTCTACTGATTTTGCCTTGATCTAAGCAACCAGCTCTATTCTTGATCCCTAGGGCAGCTTCAGCATTGGCTCTATGTCTATCTCACCTGTTACAGTCCATGCACAGCTCAGATAACAGAGTTATCCATCAAAGACAGAAGTCCAGCCATGTGCTTTGCTCCATTTTGTATTATCCCTTTGACTTCTAATTCTTCAGAGGCCAACATAACTTCTGACCTCATGTGCTGCCATTTCCCTCCATTTAATGTCTACACCCACTAGCCTGTGACTCCATTCCTGAGACTTGCTGGGCTTATTTTTGCTGTAGGGCCTTTGCACCTTCCATTCAACTTTGTTACCCCCATACATCATCAACAGAGCTGACTCAATCACTCTCTGAGTCTTCACTCCAATTGGCTTACCTCAGTGAGATCCAACTTCAACTATCATTTTAAAATTGAAACTCAACTCTCATTCAGCCTATTTTATAAGGCAGTGATTTTTTATACATTTTCTTTCTTTTTTTTCTTTTTTTTTTTTTTTTTTTGGTTTTTCAAGACAGGGTTTTTCTGTCTAGCTTTGCGCCTTTCCTGGATCTCGCTCTGTAGACCAGGCTGGCCTCGAAATCACAGAGATCCACCTGCCTCTGCCTCCCAAGTGCTGGGATTAAAGGTGTGCGCCACCACCACCTGGCTATGTTTTCTTTGAGAAGAGTATCTAGCATAGAGTGGAGATTGATAAGTATTTTATTGAATCAGTGACTGATTCCATATTCCTAAAGCCAGACATAGATGAAAATAAGTAAATGACCTTGCCCTGCCTAGATGCAAACAGCTCAAAGTGATCTTCCCTAAAGAGTAAAGAACCAGAATTCTCATTTTAATCGAGTTAGGGTGAGTCTAGGTGGTCACCTCTGGTCATATTCCAGAAACTGGGGCAGCCAAGCTCTTAGCATTTGAACATTCTTCTTGAATTATCTTCACATATTATTATTATGGCTCTATTGCTTGTTCTGAGAGAGGCCCATATGTCTCCTCTCTCTTCCCCACTCCATCTGTCTTCTCATTGCATGTTCTCTCTCACACTTTCTCTCTTTGACCTTATGATTTGAATAAGTGCAAAATGTCTTTGGCACAATCCAAAGTGAATTAAAAGCTGAAGGCTTTCTCTGTTGATACAACAAAGAGAAGCCAAGTAAATCAATTAGAGGAATGGGGTGGAAGAAAGTGTGGGATGGGAAGTTTGTTTGCTTGTATTAATATATTTGTGTGTGTGTGTGTGTGTGTGTGTGTGTGTGTGTGTGTGTGGTGTTTAAACTTCACTTCATCTAAAAAAAGAACTTTAACAGAGGCAAGGTTATGATTTGTTCTTTTTATTTTAGTGTAAAGAAGAGAATCAATATTTTGAAACATCTACAGTTTGTGATTGGTGCCTGAATGCATATGTTAATATATGTATTTGGTACATATAGAATGTACGTAAAAACTATTTTTAAATGAAAGACTTTTTACATTATTGAAAATACCTCAAGCAAACTGAAAAGTAGAAAAACCATAAAATTATCAATCATATTTTTTAGCAATTAACCATAGTTTTTCATCTATTTTGTTCCACAAATTTTATCTATCATTTTTATTTATCTACAATTTAACTGCATAATCTTTTGTTAATCTGCTTAGACATAAATCCTAGGCATCAATACACACCACTCAACTCTTTTAGGAGTCTTTCCTAAAAATCAAGGATATTCTCCTAAATAATCACAATAGCATTGTGACACCTGGTCTTAGTTACTTTTCTATTGCTCTGATAAAACATCATGACCAAGGCAGCTTCTAAAGGAAAGCATTTAATTTGGGGCTTACACATTCAGAGGGTTGGAGTCCACAATGGCAGAACAAAGGCGTGGTGGTGGGAACACCTCAGACTCACATCTTAATCCACAAGCAGGAGACTGAGAGCACACTGGGAATGGCAGGAGTCTTTTAAAACCTCAAAGCCCACCCCCAGTGACACACCACCTCTAATCATTCCCAAATAGTTAGACCAACTGGGAACCAAGTATTCAAATATGAGTCTCTAAGGGCCATTCTCATTCAAACCACCATAAAAATATAATTACATCATATTCAATCCATATTTAAATTCCCCTAATGGAATTCCAGACTTACCAAAGGAAGAACTCATCAAGGTCTATATATTCATGACTACATGCCTTATATATCTTATGGAATATGTCCCTTCAATTTTTCCTTTCTTCTATAGTATTGGCTCTGTGAAGAATTCAGATTAGTTGTGCTCTGCAGATAAACAACAAAGAGACCCTGTTTCCAACAAAGCAGAAGGCAAGAGCCAACACCTGAGGTTGACTTCTCACTTCCACATGTATGCTGTGCTATCCATGTATACATACACATGTCACACAGATATCACACACACACACACACACACACACACACACACACACACACACACACAAGGAATGTATACTCTCTGACCTCAATCTAGACTTACACGGTGCCAATGACAAAGACCCCAATCTTCTCTGTTCTAACAAGTTCTTATGAGTCTCAGATTTGTGTTCAAGTTTGACAGTGCTTCACATCTTAAACTTAATTCTACTTTAGAATCCTAACCAACGTCCTAGGAAACAAAAAGGGGGTAGATAATACTTTCTGTTCCTCTGCCCTACGCATACACACAACACAAATTTCCCCATAAATAACGGGTAGACCTTGCCTATCAATGCAATAAAATGAACGTACCTTGAAACTGTCCAGGCATCTCATCACACCCATGCTGCTTTATACAGCACTTTATTTAATATACATTAGAATAGGTAATTTTGAAGTAATAAAAGGGTTTAAAGATGAGAGATAAATAATGGAAAGTAAAGAAGAATCTTTACTTTCATGATGAACATGGACATCAGCCACAAATGAAGGAATGTATCGGCCATTCATAAGGACTTAGTCAAATTTGAGTTTGTAGATATAAATATGTGTTCCACATTGAAAAATAATTGTTATAGAATGAAAGCTGTGAAGCACAGTTTAAAAACAGCTTTTCATGCCATATCTAAATCAAGAGATAACAAAATAAAGCCGGCTTCTACTGAAGAAACACTTATTTAATTTGAAGTGTGTCGATGACCAGGTTAGTGATCCTCAGAAGGCCACCACAGTGCAATTACCAGGATGATTTTGCCATTTTAATTTTATTTCTATGTGTATGGGTGTTCTGCCTATATGTATGTTTGTGGTCCATGTGAGTTCACTGCCCTTGGAGGCCAGAAGAGGACATCAGATCCCCTGGAACTAGAGTTACAGATGATTGATAGGTACCGTGTGGGTGCTGGGAATTAAACCCAGGTTACCTGGAAAATCAGACAGTGCTCTTAACTGCTGAACCCTCTCTCCAGGCCCAATTTTGCCATTCTAAAGCACCTATGTTTTGCTGAGATGAGGTTATAACTGATTATGTGGTCTCAGATTACACACATACATGTTGCCTTGTCCTGTGTTATTTTTTTCCATATACAACAGACACGATATGGCACAACTGTTCAGGGAGGAAGCTTCTAGAAAGTCTGTACCATATTAGACAACAAGTCAGCCCCCTGTTAAAGCTCACCATTTTATAGTGAAGATATACTATGTTTATTATAATCTTAAGAATGATTCTATTAGGCCAGGCCACAGTGGCACATGCCTTTAATCCCAGCACTTGGGAGGCAGAGGCAGGTGGATCTCTGTGAGTTCGAGGCCAGCCTGATCAACAGAACGAGATCCAAGACAGGAACCAAAACTACACAGAGAAACCCTGTCTCAGGGGGAAAAAAAAGAATGATTCTATTAATCTGTGGACCTTATAGACTTACCTGCAGTTCAAATTCCATCTCCTCCCACTTACGGACAATCTGTACCCAGATGGTCCTATGAAAATCTAACCCACTTCAGTCACTTACAAGGTGTCGTCTATTACCTGGATGTTGATGACTCACCAAGTCACCACTGCTGTCGCTTCCCTTTCTTAGACCTCCGACTCACATATCCATGGGTTGCCCCATCAAACAACAAACCCAGCACACACCCATCATGTGCTTTTAGGGCCTCTCCCATTCTGATTTTATTATTTGACTAGCATTACACTTCCCCGATACAGTAAGGCTAATGCTTCAAGTTTCTCTTGGATCCCCAGTTGGTGATCAAATTGTTTCCTTTCCACCTTTAACAGGTCACTTGAACAAGCAATCCATTCTGCTTATGCTTATGGTCTCTGTTTGGATATGGGGTTTTGTTAGCTTTTATTTAGGCTTTTTATATAACTTTTTTCTCTTGACCTTTATAACTTTCTACGAATGTCTTCTTCCAGAAAATATCAGGCTATTACAGCAAGAATTCAGAGTCCTTCCTATATACCAACCACTTGTCCAAGCAGCTTCCATATACAATCTCATTGACTCTTCACAAGACACAGATATCAATCATTTCACTCTCTATTCCCACAAATATCAACAGCTCTTCATTGTTTCCCTCACAGAAACTAAAGCTACTTTAGTTCCTTCAAGATAGGCCTTTAGGACAAGTCTCCTACCACTGATTCCTGTTTTCTCCAAGTCCAACAAAGTAGGACGGCTGTCACTTTCCTAATGCATCTTTTGTTGCTGTTATTGTTTTTACCAACAACTCTACTCAGCCTTTCCAAACTTTGCCACTGTACACACTTTAAACTTCAACTTAAATGCCGTCTTTCCACCACCAACCTTTACTGTTTAAGACAAGCAAATACTTAGCGAATAAATACATTTTCAACAAAGATTTTGCTCCTATGCTCCCAGAGCACTGCACATCTCCAGCATGAGCCTAGAAGCCGTCTTTGAGCAAAGGTAAATTTAACATGCCTATTTTTTCTTCACTGTTATTATCTCTTTGAGGATAAAGACTGAGTCTTCATTTCTGTAGCTCAATGTACTGCCTCTTTGACATGAGGCTTAGATTTATCTGCATATACATTCCTTCATTTAAAAGAGTTGACAAAGACCTTCATGACCCACTATAAACAGCCAATAGCAATGCCTGTGTTATTTCTCACCCATTCCTTGTAGTCTAGATGGCTAAAGAAACCAGTTTACAAAAGATAGAAAGACCATGCCAAGGACCATGGCAATGTGCCAGTGTGATGAGTTCAGAGGGGGAAAAAAGCAACAACCCTGAATCAAGATGGCTGGAGAGATGTCTCAGTGTGTAAAGCTCTTGTTGTACAAGTCTGACAACCTAAGTTTGGATTGCCAGACTACAGAAGAGCTGAAATTGGGAGCGCATCAATCTGTGACCCCAGCACACTCATGGGTGGGAATATGGGAAACAGGGGAAAGAATCTCCTAAGGCTCCTAGGCCAGCTAGCCTGCCACATGCAGTGGGAATACTACAAAGTAAGCCCATCTCCAACAACGTGGAAGGCAATTGCCAAAGTTGGAACTTGTCTTCTGACCTCTGCATGTGTGCGAGTGTCCAAAGACACATGAACATGCCCCCCCCACACACATTAATTAATTAATTGCGTAGATCATTCTGAACCTCTAGAACTCACAAGTTCAGTGGAAGGAAGTCAAGAGTGATGGATCACAACCAGATTAAGAAACCTGAGGTGCCTTGTCAAGTGACGTCACTGGAAAAATTAAAGGTTCGCCCGGCGGTGGTGGCACACGCCTTTAATCCCAGCACTCAGGAGGCAGAGCCAGGCGGATCTCTGTGAGTTCAAGGCCAGCCTGGTCTACAGAGAGAGATCCAGGAAAGGCACAAAGCTACACAGAGAAACCCTGTCTTGAAAAAAACCAAAAAAAAAAAAAAGAAAAGAAAAGAAAAGAAAAATTTAAGGTTCACTAAAAATTTAATGCTTAAGAAAAACTTTAACATTCACTAGTTATTTAGTGAATTAAACTACGTATTTCTAGATAGCTGAATAGCATTTTCTTTACATTTGTGTGGTTCTTTGAGTTCCATGCCCTGTTATTAATCAGTTCTTTTTATCCAACTGTATCTGTGGTTAAACCCAACTTCTGCAAACCAGGATTTATTGAGTAGCTCTATGCTACTCAGAAAACAACTCTCATCATTAGCAAAAATTGCCATGAAGCTAAGCTGTCCTTCTAGGAGTGGAAGGGTCATGTGAGATGCACGAAATTAGAAGAGGCAGCCTTCTCCCAACCCACAAGGTTCTGACGCAATCCTCCAAGGAAGGATAAACTGCTGAGAATGATGTAAATCACATCTGCTAATCACACTCCCAAGACTCAGGGTTTTGCTTTTTTTTTTTTTTTTTCAACTCAAGAAGTGCTTCTTCTTTAAACTATTAGTTGAATTACTTATTTTCCTTAGCACAATATATAAAGAATGAAAGTTTCAAGGTTGGCTGCTCCTATCAGTATTTTTTAATTAATTATTTGAACTTAAGCCTGGCCTTTTAAGAAGAAAATCTAGGTTCAGGCATTTGATATGTAACTATTCCCCCACCCCACACATATTCAGCAAATGCCCAAGCTCCTCAATGACTTGCTTAGAAAACAGACAGGTTGAGAGTCTGTTATTACTAGGCTTCAGCCAGCTCTGCATTGTGTGGCTGCTAAATCCTGCTTGGACCTCGGGGTGGATGTTTATCCCTGTGAAGATGCTCCTGGTTGGACACTGTAATGAGCTCTACACTTATCTCTGGTTCATAATTCTACAGCCTACTGTATAACTCATATAATTCATCACTACCATATAACAGGTCCACGGAATATGAGGTCACACTCATAGAGGACTACACGTGCAGTCTTCCTAAGGCTCCCTGTGGTCTGCTCAAAATAATCTGTCTAGCTAGAAAGGGAGAGAGATTGCATGCAAGTCAATGGTTCAAGTTTCTAGAGCTTTCCCTATCCAGCTCCACCACCTCCAATCAGGCTGTAGGGATGGATACCGGTGAACAACTCTTGATTTGACTACAAGAATGCACACTTGCTGACTTTGAGTTTGAAGGTATTTTGGAAATGGCTTCCAATCCTTTATGCAAAGCTACTTTTCTGCCCTATTGAGCAGCTAGCATTATGCAGGGAGAGACTTTTTAATGTTGCATTTGCTCAGTCAAGAAACATACTTCCAGGGAGGAGGATACCATGCTAGATGAGGACATCATGGGAATAGGAAGAGGCAGGGTGCTGGGGAGGCTCGCAGGAATCCACAAGGTTGACCCCACCTTGGTCTGCTGGCAGTGGTTCAGAGGTTGCCTGGACTGGTCTACTCTGGTGACCAGCCTAGAAAATAACCTAATTGTCATCATAGAGCCTTTGTCCAGTGACTGATGGAGGCAGATACAGAGATCCATGGCCAGGCACCAGGCTAAGCTCCAGGAATCCAACTGATGAGAGAGAGGAGAGATACTGCAGGCAAGAGACATCGAGATCATGATGGGAGGATGTGCAGAGATGACCGGCCACACTAGTGGAAGCCCATGAACTGTGGACTGGTGGCTGTGGAGCCTCCATGGGACTAGACTAGGCCCTCTGGAAACAGAAGACGGTTGTTTGGCTCAAACTGTTTGGGGGGCACCCAGGCAGGGGGATTGAGATCTGTCCCTGGTCTATGGGCAGGCTTCTGGAACCTGGTGCCTGTGGTGTGACACCTTGCACAGCCTTGGTGCAGTGGGAAGGGGCTTGGACCTGCCTAGGCTCAGTGTGCTGGGCTCTGCTGACTCTCCATGGGAGACCTCGATTTGGGGGATGTGGGGATGTGATGTGGCTTGGGAAAGAGGGCTGGGTGGTGGGAGGAGGGAAGAGGGGGGATCTGTGGATAGTATGTGGAGTGAGTAGAAAATTTCTTAATAAAGAAAAATGATAGAAAAAAGAAAGAAAGAAAAAAGAAAGAAACATTCTTCACATACATGTGAGGGATGAGTGGACTTGAAGCACAACATAAAGACTGTTAAAATGCAGTGCTTCTAGACATACTTGAAAATGGGTACTACAGAAAGCCTTTGTGATTTGTCCTTCAACTACGCAGTAAACAATAGAATTATCCAGGAAACAGTAATATCACGACAAACCTTTGAAAGATGGAGCTCTAAATAGCTTTTAACTAAAATACAATGAGGTAGTAAACACAGGTAGATTCTGTAATTAAAATCAAAACTGATTTTGTGAATTTGAAAGAGAAATGTTAATGATTACACAGATTGATTTCAAATCTGGTTGTTTCTCAAATTCTTATTACTGTTTCATTATTTCCTCTCCTCCCTCCCTTCGTCCCCAACAGTTTCCTCTAGATTCTCCAGAGTGACACAAGGACCTCCACAAAGCCTGCACATATTCAGTGTGCTTGAGGAAGGCCGTGACAAAGTTGACAGAAGCCTAGATGGGAAAGCAACAGGTACATGTTTAGCTCCTCTGTATTAGAAGTATT
The DNA here is from genome assembly GCF_949786415.1 of Peromyscus eremicus. Classification (NCBI taxonomy): domain Eukaryota; kingdom Metazoa; phylum Chordata; class Mammalia; order Rodentia; family Cricetidae; genus Peromyscus; species Peromyscus eremicus. The sequence continues at coordinate 34,118,056 of NC_081416.1, read as the reverse complement.
GCCTGATTCTAGGCTCCGGGTGCGTTAGCAACCAAATTAGGAAACTTCTAAGGTTCCATCTTTGAAATCGTGTATCTCTGTTGAGCTGACTAAAATCTCAGGCTGCCAGCTTCCTCGACCTCATGGGTGACAACCGCTTTTTACAGCTATGTTAAAAACCACCCAAGGACACAAATGCTCCCCTCCACATCAGTCCAGTAGTCCCTGTGGGGAGACCACAATAGTTATCCTATGCTTGGGATTAGTGCTTTGTTTTTAAAAGTTAAGTCAGTTTTGTTAGAGAGCAAAGCATTCTTTGGTTTGTGGTAATTAAAAAGGAAGAAAGAAAAAAAATCCAACAGCCCAGCATTGAGAACACCAGTCTGAGAGTTTGAAAGGCTCATCTAAGCTGCTGTGGCAGTGCACACCGTTAAAACCAAGACTCAGGAGGCAGAGGCCAGCCTGATCTATAGAATGAGTTCTAGCATAGCCAGGGCTACACAGAGAATGCTGTCCTGAAAAAAAAATCTAATCCATGATTCAAAACCATAAATGCCAGTAGTTATGGTGCACAGTGACTGCTGTGATCAGCTGCATTTGTAGGATAATCTGTGAATACTCCACTCCATTTTAAGGCCACCAGGTAGCTGCCATTCCAGGTGATAACAAATGGGTGCTTGGCATTGCCACTTTTATGACTGGATGCCTGGAATACAGTAAAAATGCATGCATTTTTTCCTTCTGTCCTTCTTTTAGGTAACAAACTTCCTCCATCTCCTACAAGCTGACAAAATACGATCTGTTTTTTGGCTCACAAGTACCCCATGCTGGTCACACAGAGCTGTTTACAAAAATGCAGCTTACTTCACCACAGAGCTTTAGAGACAAGTGGCTACCTCTCAGTCCTGACTTTAATTTGGGTTACAGAAGAAGGAGGATTGACTCTTCATAACTCTTCCGACCAATGATATAAACACACATGTAATGTGAAGGAAAGTGAGTTAGAGATCTGGCTTTAGGGAGGCCACTGAATTCTCTCGAGTTCTATAAATAACACTGCTCATGCTGAGAAAGAAAACAGTGAATGCGTACACATTTAATCTCTCCTGACAGAGATCACCAAAGTGAGAGTTGTTTACAGGGATACAGATGCCCAAAGTCTGTAAGGAACGTCCTCGGGACAAGTGAGACAGGCATAGGCAGGGAAAACATCCCTCTGGTTTTTGGAGAGCAGAAGCAGCTGGGGCTACTGCTCTGAAACCCGAGGCTCTGGCTGCCTTACAATGCAGTGCTGAGTTTCTTCACCAGGGGTCATCAAAGGTCTGGGTTTTTCTTTGTCTACTTGTTGACTCACATTGCACAATGTATACTTAAGAACGCCTGAACGCCTCAGAATTGCTGACAGGGACATGCATGGTACTAGTACCCGCCACCACCCCAGCCCACGTCACCCTTTTTACATGGGCATCAAATGATTGTTCTCTCTAGATTTTTCCCAACACATTACAGGCAGCTCATCCATTAGATACTTCAAGGGAAATGCCTTTTCTAACTAACCCAACTTATTCAACACAGAGGCAATGTGGCATTTAATTGGATTTTGTTGTTGTTGTTGTTGTTGTTGTTTAAAAAAGCATTTTTCAGAGGTAAGTCTATCTTGCTATTGTTTCCCAGATTGCATAAACCAAATTATGTGCTTGGATAGCAAGTGAGTTGCAACTCCATCTTGTGAGATTTCACTCTGGAACTCAGAATCTGGGATCCCAGGCCTGAGCAGGCCCATGGGAGAACAGGCCAACATCATTTGCTGAGACTTTATTGGCCACATTAAACAAGGAAAGAATGAATAACAAGTTTTCAGTGACGATCTTTGGAACTGGCTGAAGGGCAAGGTCTCACATGTCTTGGTGATCCTGCTTGGGCCTGGAGGGAACACTGCCCTTTAGCAGCATGACGTACTTAATCTCAGCTTTCCCTAAAGTGCCCTGACTGTCTTGACAATGAGGCTATCGTGGGCAGTCTGATTCTTTCTTACTCACTCTACCATATAGACCAAATTGCATCCTTGAAAAGCTCCAAGATGAAACGTGCTTCAACAACAGCAAGGCACGGATTCCTCTTCTAGATGTTTCCCAAGGCTGCACAGCTCCTATCTAAGGATCAGACCCTCCTTCCTTCCTTGCAGGATGCAGGAAAACCACATTACGGAGGTAGGGTATTAATCTGTATTCCTTTTAGACTCTATTTAAAATGCAATATTGCACCACCCAAATCACCTGGTTTTAGAATGTGACAGTTGACCGTAGCTTCAAAATACAATTCAGCCCTTTTATGTCATGCTTTTGGAACCCCAGCTCAGTCCTTTAAGTCAGTTGCAGACAAATATGGTTATTGGTTTAAATATTAAGGCAACTCCACGTAGTTAAAAGGGAGGTTTATTTTGTGGGGTAACTTACAAGTGAAGGGATAGGTAACAGGGTCTGGGAAAGGTGAAGCGCAGTCCGGTGGTGTTCTCTGGAGAACTCTGCTCGGTCTACCTCCAAAGTCCAGGATCCAGGAACCAAGAGAGCCGGTGGGTGCATCCGGATTGGGTCTACAGGGTCCTCTCTCGGCTCCGCCTTGTAGGCATGACAGTTACCGAAGCCTCAATGGGGGTGGCACTTCCAGGTCAAAGCTGGACCGGCTACCCACTACATATGGTCTGTTCATTTATCCCTTTCTACCTCAACCCTTTCAAATAAAATGGAAAGAAACCTTACAATACAAAATCTGTGAGGCAATGCTACACTAAGAGGTGAGCAAGGAAGAGAATGAGAAGAAAGTCAGCTAGGACTGACCATCCAGTTGATGCGTTTAGTTCCCAGCCCTGTGCAGAAAGCCAGGCACCATTTTACCGTCTTGTCAGAGATGCTGTAAAACTGTGGAACACATGAGATTGTGGGTGTGTCCACAGAGGAGGGTTTGCTAAAGTTTGTTATGTGGAGAGGGATTGTGAAATCGATACAAGATGGGTGTGTGTGTGTGTGTGTGTGTGTGTGTGTGTGTGTGTGTGTGTGTGAATAGACAGCAGTAAAAAGCCAGCAGCTTTGGAAATCTCCACTCTGCCCCAGGGTAGAGCAAACGTCCAAGCAAATGGAGGAACAGCACAGCACTTAACTTTTAAGCTGCTACCTAGGACCCTTTAACCTCATGATGTAATGTGGATTTTACGATCCTGGAAAAAGTGAGTAGGGAAAGGCAAGACAAGATTGGCTGCTTTCTTCTTTTCTCCTGGTATGACATATTTCTTAAAAGATGAATGAAGCAGTACTTCTCCACTGACCTTCTTCTGTTTAATGTGAAATCACATAGCCCCACGCCAGCTCCTGTGACGGCACCACCTCTGTAAGCCTCCTCCAGCTAAATAGCAGGGACAGTTACTTCAAAGTGACATTTACACTGTCAATGGGGATCAGAATGGCTGAAGGGTAAGATAGCGATCAAGAGAGGATTAAATCCCAGAACCGAAAGGAGGCAGATATCTGTGAAAGAGATAAGAGAGCCTGGAGCTGTCCAGAGCTATTTCTATTCCAACAGCTGGGGACCACTGCAAGTTGCAGGTAGCGCTACCAGCTGGGGTGTGTGTGCGTGTTCGTGCACGCACTGGCTTGGTCCGATATCATTTAGTTGCTTCTTCATTCTCATTCATTTGCTGATGATCAGTTTTGCCATCTCCAGATTCATCTTGGGTCTACTCTACATACCCAGAAAAAGGTCAATCCGTTCCTAAGTATTGTATTGAGTCCAACAGATGACAGACACTGTAGGGAATGGAATTAATTTTTTAAACCCATAGGGCTTATCTCATTTTAGGCTGGGGGATTAAACACTTGGTAATATATTTCAAAATTCAGTCCTGTTCATAGAATTGTATATTTCATAGTTCTCCTGGGGTCGGGGCAGGGGAGTTTAAGTTACTATTTGAGAGTAATCAGATGTTTTAAAGAGGTTTTTAAAGAAAAGATGAGGAAACTGGTGAGTGTCTGCCTGGTGAGGAGGAGGTCTCAGTGGGCAAAGACTGCAGTTCCTAACTGCTAAAAGCATATTTACAGTAGACTAGGCCCTCTGTTTCCTTTAACATTAAAAACAATTCCATCCATTTTTGCAAAAACAAAAATAGCTGAGCATCTTGACTGTATCAGAGGGCTGGAGGCATAGCTTAGTGATAGAGTACTTGCCCAGTATGAGCAGGCTCCAGGTTCAAGTGCTAGCCCAGAGGCTGCTGGGGAGCCATAGTAACATGTTAATGAGTAGTCGTGTAGTCTAGGAATTACATGAAAAGAAGAGGGATAGAAAGAACTATCAATAGAAGAGCTTGACTAAAGGCAGACACTGAAGGCAACATGCCAGGAAGGTTCAAATCAAGGAAGTGCCTCCCATAAAAGAAGTACTCCTATCCTCAATACTTTCTCGCTAAAAGTTGAACAGAGCCCAGATGACCATCTTATAGAATATTATGTACAGGATTCCACAAACAGTCAGGTTAATTAAATTAAATAATTCTGAAAAATTCTTAGCTAAGCCCCATGGAGTCAGTAAAACAAGAGTAGACGGGAGGCACTTAGGAAATACAATAAACTCAGAACTAAATCAGACAGGAAGCAACTGAACTGGACTGCCTTGTTTCGTGAATTTTACTGAACTTCAGAATGAGACAGTTTCCCCCTCCATTGGTACACGGCTATCCACATCTTCCATTCTTCCTGTTCAAAATCAATGGGTTAAGAATGAACTTCAAAAATCACTACTAGATTTTTCAGTGAATTTTGAAGAAGGACATTATTAAATGTGAGTAAGCTGGGCTGACAAGATAACTCAGCAGATAAAGGTGCTTGCTGCCAAGGCTGATGAGCTGTGTTCTATGCCTGTGATAAAAGTATTGGAAAGATGGAACTGTCTCCTGTAAGTTGTCCTTTGACCCCCAACAGAGCACCATGGCATGCAGGAATACACACACACACACACAGAGAGAGAGAGAGAGAGAGAGAGAGAGAGAGAGAGAGAGAGAGAGAGAGAGAGAGAGAGAGAGAACTAAATGTATTAAATGCAATTATTTGCTAAAACTCTAAAAGAACGAGTTTTATTGGGATATTTATTTTCCAGTTTCTGATACATAAGGAATACTTGAAGCAAACATCTGGAGTCTGATATGTGAGTGTCATGGTGAGGTTGAGAATCCTGAGGTCTAATATTCTTTGCCACCATCTTCCATGTGTGTCTTTTACCTCATTATCCAAGATAGCTGTTGGAGCTCCTGCCTTCAATCCCAAGAGCAGGATGGAGGAAGGAGAGAAACAAACCACGCTTCCCCTTTTAAGCACTTCCCCTGAAATTCTCACAGAACACCTTCCCCCACCTAACCAGCTGTTTCCTGACAGATACAAATTCTAGGGAGGATAATGAATAAAGTCATCAGGGCAGGACAGGGCTGGTTTAGACTGAGCTCAGAGCATGCTATTGTCTTGATTTCTGTTTCCTACAAAATGTGAATGCATGCAGAGCTCAGACTCAAATTTTAGAGTAAATGGTGCTGAATAATGTAAGTAGAATTTTACATTGAAAAATGATACAAATATTTTTGAAAAGTATTTTAGTTCTTTAAATTTAACAAATGTAGATTATAGTACCAGTTATTCATCATTGTTTTTAAGAATAAATTAAGTGTTGATTATTTAATATGATGCCATTCTATTGTGAAAATAATATGATCTTTCTATTTGTCTTTTGCTATAAGATAATTGGGGGTCCCTTTGAAAATAGATATTATTTTTTTTTATCAAGAATTACTCTTAGACTTTTGACAGTCAAATTTCCATTAACAAGTCTTTCTAATACCAAAGTTCCAGATGTTTTACTTGAATTTTTTATTTTATTTTAGGTGAAGCTTGGGGAATCCTGCAGAAAAGGGGAAGAAAGGATTGTAGGAGCCAGAGGGGCCAAGGACACAAGAAAACCCACAGAATCAACTAACCTAGGCCCATAGGGGCTCACAGAGACTGAACCAACAACCATGGAGTCTGCATGGGACTGACCTAGGTAGTCTGCATATATGTTACAGTTGTGTAGCTTGATCTTCTTGTGGGACTCGGATTCTTTTACCGGACCCTACTCCTCATACTGAGTCGCCTTGCCCAGCCTTAATACATAGGGAGGTGCTTAGTCTTACTGCAACTTGGTATGTCATGTTCTGTTGATACTCATGGGAGACCTGCCCTTTCCTGAATAGAAATGATGAGGAGTAGATTAGGGGGTGGGAACAGGGTGAAATGTGGGGGAAGGGACTAGGAGGAAAGGATGGAGGGGAAGCTGCAACAGGATGTAAAATAAATAAATTAAAATAAACAAATAAATAAAAGTTAATTTAATATTTTTACATGTGTTCTTATTTTATTTGAATATTTTATTTTTATCATTTTCATTAATTCTTTGAGAATTACATCCAATGTATTTTGATCATATCCACCCCCAACTCCTTTCCTAAACTCCTCCCAGATCCACCCCAATTTCCCTACCCACCTCCAACTTCAACTTCATGTCTCTGTTTTTCATTCAGTAACCATTGAGTCCAATGAGTACTGCCCATCCTATACTTCTATGTTTGGGGCGGTGTACTGGATGGAGCAAAGTTGAACTACCCAGGAGCCTCTGTCTTAAAGAAAACTGACTCTCCCTCCCCAGAACCTATCAACTTGCCTATAACTCCTCAACTATGGATAGAGGCTCATGAACCCCTTCCCACTCCATGCTAGAGTGTTGACTGGCTTGGTCTGGCAAATCTAACAGTGTGGGTCGGCCCTGCCATATCCAGAAGACATGGCTTGGCTCCAGTCTATCCTGACCCCAGCTACTAAAATCTTGTTCTGTAACTCTCTGTGTAGAGCAGGCAGACTTCAACCACCTAGCAGGTCTCATGGCTATTTCCTGATTGCTGGGATTAAGGTGCTGCACCTGACGATTCATATTGCTCATGGTTCAACTTCTGCCATGTCCTTATTTATCAAGAACTTGGAGTATAATCAGGCAAAATTTCCAACATTATTTAACTCTGTGAAATCGCAGATCATTTTTAAGATTTTAACCTCCATTTGCAATTGAGTTTTACTACCAGATGTTCAGGATTCCCTGTCTGAGATAGACTCAAATTCACAAATATGGTGGATATGTAGAAATGCTGCTTAGTAGAGAAGGATGTTCAAAATGGACACTATGAGAAGTGGTAAGTTTATTAAGTATTTTTGTGTTTTAAAAGCTCTTGAGCCAAGCGGCGGTGGCACACGCCTTTAATCCCAGCACTCGGGAGGCAGAGCCAGGCAGATCTCTAGGAGTTCAAGGCCAGCCTGGTCTACAGAGTGAGATCAGAACAGGCACCAAAACAACACAGAGAAACCCTGTCTTCAAACAAACAAACAAAACTCTTATTTCTATTGACAATTTGATAAATATAAGATTTTAGATAAAGTCTTGAATAATGAGGACTTTCTATTTTTATGTTATACTAAGGTAGTTAGGAAACTAATAAAAATTATTTTTGTGCATAGTATAAAAGCACTTACCTTGTATACATATAGGATATTATATATAATTATATAATAACATATTTATAATTATATAAAATATATAATGATACATAATATATATACACATTCACATAGACCTTGAACTTTACCTTGAGCCTTACTAAATACTATGCTAGAAGTATTTTATATTCTCTTTCAAATAATACAAACCTATAGAGTAAAATTTTAATTCCCATTTATAAATCATAAAACCTGGAGAATATAAGCAATTTGTAAGTACAGAGTGTTATAGGGTTCTTATGTAACCCGGATTGTCTGACTCCAAGACCTTTGTTATTTACCCTAAAACCATGCTATGCTTCATGGTTTTTATCAATATGTTTTTAGTGGATTATTGTCATTAATGGAAAAGAAAGACAGGAAAGAACGTTTCTTTCTGGTCAGCTTAACATAAATGAGTGCTTCGCAGAAGGCAGAGTGTTTGCATCTTCATGTGTTTCTTAACACCTACACATATAAATTAAGATGCTTTCACACTGCAAGCCAGCAAAGCCCTTGACACAACTGTCTTGAGATCAATGATCATCCAGACATAACCATTAGGCCAGCAAAATCTGAATCAGCTGGGATCCTGGACCAAGGAGACAACTCAGTCAGTAAAAGCACTTGCTGCCAAGCCTGATGACCTGGGTTCGGTTGCCAGGATCTGCATGACTGAAGGTACTATCTGTCTTTTGTAAATTGTCCTCTGACCTCCACACACAAGCTATAGTATGCACAGGCCCACACACATGTACACATGAAGATAGATAGGTAAATAAGTAAAACATAATTTAAAAATGTAAAAAAAAAAAAATGAGTGATCTGGGGTCTTTGGAAAGGCAGACTCTCTGTCTTGACCATACTGATCAAGTCTCTGGGTAGAGTCAGACAGAAGCTTGGCTTTCACATTGCTTCAGGTGGTTCTGGAGAGCAGAGAGCTTTGCATGCCTAACTGAGTCCATAAGGGACCTAATTTTCTCAATAAGCAGAAGGACAGAGGCAAGAAGTCTCTGGATACAGCAGGAAAGGCCACATTCTACCTCTCCTTTTTACGACTTCCTTATTTCTGTGCATTTGGGCAAGCTACCTTTTCCTAAGGCTGACTTGCCTCAGGACCATCACCGTCGGGGCAGAAATGAGCCATTTATTCTTTTCCCAGAAATCCTCTCAACGGTTTCACCCATGTTGCAGCTTTCAAAGTCCTACTATCTGTCCAGGTCTTCAGTCAATTACCGGAACAGAATGGGACCAACAGGACTGTCTGAAACACTCTAAAATCCATCTGTTCTCTGGGCAGGCCAAAGATGATGACAGCTGAATCCAGGAAGGTCTCAGGGTAAGAAGACTGCAGAGCAAGGAGGTGGTGTATGGAAACAGACAGTGCACAGTCACCAGCAAACATGTGGATCCACACCGCAGTGAATTCTTCCACTCCAAGAGGACATCAACCCGGAGCTCGCAAACTTGTTTTAATAAACCAATCATCCTAGATTTGAAAGCTTCAGGTCAGGGCCAACAACCTAGGCATCATAACATTTTCACATTTTGATGATTATGGTCTAACATTTAAAAGCAACTGAGCATAATAATATATTAAAGAGGCTTTAGCAGCATCAGTTAGAGATCTGTTTCATCTATTTTAGTTAAATGTTCTGTATTTTTACACCAGAGCTCTGAGATAATTATAATTAAAAGGACACAAAACTGTGACTAAAATATGTATTTCCCCTCCACAAGTCTTTGTGCTTCTTCAAATGACAGGTGTTTCTTAAGAAAGTAAATTCTATTCATTACTATCTTTGCTATCTCTTCTATAGCAAAAGAAAAAGAACTTGAATTTTAAATAATGACTTTTTAAAAGAGAGAAACTCTGGAGTGATGAACAGATTGCTTTGATAGCTGCTTTGCTGAACAGCGCTCACAGTTGTTTGGAGACAGGTAGGGATACATCAAACATTTCATTTTTGCTTGACTAGCACATGAAGCTATTAGCCGGGAAGATTAGTAATTACCAAATCCTCTACTCAAGCAGACATGAATGCCACACAGCTCTGCAACTGTTTAGTCGTAATATGGAACTGATCTCCACAGATGTAGTAAACTATAGTTCATATCCATAACAGACTAGAAAATATTCCCACAGCCTGCGTTTCATTGTGGGTCTGTACTCCAGCCTTCCCCAGCCCTCTCGGTCCTTGAGTCTTTCAATTAAGCGCTTGCCTCATTTATATTCTACATCTGATCAAGCACCAAAAAATGTGGATTAGTCACATTCCTACATAAATTTGAACATTATGTAACAAGTGTCCCAGCCGTTTGAGAACAACTCTCAATGTGGTATTTTGGAAAGAGCCCTGGGCTGGCATACTGAAGCTCACACTGACTCCATCAACTACCCCCAGTCTGCCTGGAAATTTGTGCTGACCCACTCCCTTTCCTCCTGGACCTTAGATTTCTAGGGCAAATGTAGGGGGGCTGGCATTCATTGTTTCTGAATTCCCCATCTGTTCTATTGTCCTGGGCACAGGATGATTGGCATGAGAGGCAGACTGGCATGGTGTGAAAAAAACCCTTTCCTTCACGTCTCGGCTCAGCTACTTATTAACTGCGTGACCTCGGGCAAATTATTTAAAATCTCCAAGAGTGTTTTCTCATGGGTAAAGAGATAATATCAACCTCACTCTCAGGTTGTTATGTGGTTGAGAAAATACACTGGGAGTATCTAGCATGGCTGGTGCTATATTAATGGCATAATTTAAAAGAAAAGGAAGAAAGACACCCTTTTTTTCTCCCTAATCTTCTCTAAAAATCTTAGAGCAAAAAAAAGAAAAAAGTAAAATAAAATAAAAGGTAGCGAGGCGAAAGAAATGGCCTGGTGGTTAAGAATACTTGCTGTTTTTGCAGAAGACCAATTTCAACAGCGAGCACTCACACCATGGTCCACAATCATCTATATAACTCCAGTTTCAGGGAATCAACTGCCCTCTTCTGGGCTCTATGAGCATCAGGTTTGCACATGGTATACATACATACATGTAGGGAAAATGCTCATACACATAACATTTAAAGAATCTCTGAAAAAATTAAAGATACATAAATAAAAGAACTCTTGACCCAACATTTGGTCATCTACTCATCCATTAACCCCTTGCTATGAAGAAATTGGTTGCTGCTGACATGTTTCTCCCTGCCTGAGATCTGTGCATCTCTAATTTAAATTCAGAATTCAGGGCTTGCTAAAATTCAGGTTGCAAGGTTGCAAGGTCCAAGCTTCAAGATTTGAAGTGCAAGAGAACTTTGATTTCTTAACATTCATGTAGCTAAAGTTGCTATTGGAGAGGATCATAACTGATCACCATAACTTGAAAAGTTTACAAAACAATGAAAGTTCTAGACCTTTCCATGGAAGTTCTGATTCAGGAAGGAAGCCTGGATCCTATGAATCTACCTTGAATGCTCCTTATGTTCAGCTATTTTGGTGGCACCTACTGTTCCCAGCTCTGTGTTCCCAAAGTCACCTAGTGGTTTTATTAATACAATAATTTTCTCTTGACTCTTAATCTTTCTGGGTCTGTCTTCAGGTTCACTGTCAAGTGTCACCAGAATCACTTTCGCCTTTCCTGACTATGTGATTTCTTCTTAAGTTGATCTGGGCATTTGTCTTGTCAGAAACAGGAACTCTGGATGCCTTATGAGCCTAGGTTTCCACCCTTGAAGACACTGATCTTGTGTGTGTGTGTGTGTGTTTTCTTTCACTCTGATCCTTTCCCCAACACACCGAATAAGCTCCTTCATGCAAAGATTGCATTCTATGCAAAGCACGTTCTAGAACAGAATGGCAAACAGTAAGTGATCAAACTAAGCTGCTGACCGCACAGAAAACCAGTCATGACCAGCTCCACAACCATCCTCTCAAGGCCGTGCTTTTCACAAATGTTTCTGTAGTAATAACTGACATTTATGGAGCTAACTTTATGGCCTTTTGAGTGTGAGGCACTAGTCCAAGCCCTTACTCTGTATCAACTGGCAGAGTCCAGTTAATGAGCTCAAGGCATCTTACATTCATCAAGGCCTTGTTCTCCTCATTAACTTCAAGTGAAAATAGCCATGGCCATCCCTAGAGGTGAGTGAAAATGAAGAGACAGATGAAAAGGAAGTGAGGAAGAGGAAGAGGTCACAGGCTGAGGGACTGTGTGTGTCTCTGGCTCTGAGCCAGCAATTCCTAATCTCTGTAGGAGGATTCCTACAGTGCTGACTCAGCAGCCCGGAACTAGGCCCTTCTGTACAGTTTACAGAAACAAGCTACCATCACTTTAAAAATGAGGAGAGGCCCTGCTCCTTGCTGCAGGCTGCATTGGGTGAGCTAACTGAGGCAGTGCTGGAGAGCTTGCCTAGGTGGTGATGGTGAGGGAAAGCTGGCGAGCTGACCAACCCAGCTACCACCCAGGCCCAGAACCAGGGCTATGAGTTGATCCACCCCAACAGCCACCTCATCTATGAACTGTTGGAGCAGATGAAGGGAAGGAACCTACAGGCCCTAAACAGCAGGATCTCCATGACACAGGACCACAAGAGCCCCACTGAGAGCTCATTGTCAGTGGCACAGCAGAAGCCAGAGGCCTCCAGCCAGGCCAATGACTTGTGGCAATGGACACTTGCAAGAAAAGATGAGTGGACTAAAGGGTGAACTGTGTGACTCAGTGGGCCACTCTACAGCTTCCAGGACAAGAGTCTTCTCCTTTTTATTTATTTATTTTTTAATTTTGTTTGGTTGGTTTGGTTTTTGGTTTTTCTATTAAATTTGGTTTTGTTTTAGAGGGAGATTACAAGGGCAGAGGGTGGATGAGAGGGGACAGGGAGATAAGTGGGATTGGAATGCATGATGTGAAATTCACACAGAATCAATAAAAGTTTTTTAAAAAAAATTGAGACTTTACTGTCTAGAGAAGGGTTAGAGTCACAGCAAAACTAGACAATAAGGTACGGAGAGTCCCTATTGCATTTGCCACCTTCCCCAAACCCCAAACCTTCCTCCCACTCACATTCCTCACTACAACAGCATATTTGTCACAACTGATGAGGGCACTGGCCCTTCCTAATCCTGGGGAGTCAGCCCCGTGTCCTGGGTTTCCCTCTTGGTGCTGTGTATTACAGGTCTGTCTAGATAAGGACATCTGTCCGCCACTGCACTCTCACACACAGCACTTCCTCTGCCCTGTGCATCTTCTGTATCACACCACTCATCCCTTCTTCCTCCAATCTTCATTCTTTCATAAAGTACAAGCATGAGGCAGAACTTTAAACCAAATATGATAGCATGTGGCTTGACGCTATAAATTACAACATGCCTGTGCATTTAACCTCTATAAGCCTATTTATTCTGTGCAGTAAGAAAGAGAGGAGGGTGAGGGAAGGAGGGAGGGAGTAAGAGAGATGGGAGGGAAGGAGGAAAGAAGGAAGGAAGGAAGGAAGGAAGGAAGGAAGGAAGGAAGGAAGGAAGGAAGGAAGACACTTGAGAAACTAACCTTGAGTATAAGGAATTTGGTAGGGGCACAGCCCTGAGTAAGGGGAGTTATGGAAGTTCACAGGGTTTGTCTTATGGTGTCTGTGGATACTCATGATTTGGGGAGCACTTGGTGGGAATCGAGGGTTCAGTATGTCTTGCAATGGGCAAGACTGGTGTACTGAAGGACTGTTCTCTCTTAAGTGAATTTTCAAGTCACAGAATTTTCAGTTTGAGTAGCCAATCATGTAATTAAAAGTTGTTTATGATAATCCATTTGAAGATCCTTGCTTGCTTTAATATAAAAACATCAAGTAATTTTCTGTGGTTGTAATATGCACTGAACTTTCTAAGTGAAAATTGCCATGTGTTATTATTCATCTAATTGGAAGTATAAGTATTAAGAGTGATTTATCTATTTTTATACTTATATGTAGAACATACTCATAAATATATAGTGTATGCATACATACATAAACACACACATACTTGAATACTAGGCACTATTGAATTATATGATGTATTTTATTATATATTCATATCACCTTTTTTTTTCTTTTTAGTTTTTTGAGACAGGGTTTCTCTGTGTAGTTTTGGTGCCTGTCGTGGATCTCGCTCTGTAGACCAGGCTGGCCAGGCCGGCCTTGAACTCATAGAGATCTGCCTGGCTCTGCCTCCCGAATGCTGAGATTAAAGGCATACACCACCACCACCCAGTACCTTTATTTTTAAAACATGAATAATAACTTGAATAGAGTGATACTAGTCAAATGCTACTTTATAACTTCAACCTTCTGGATCTGAAGGGTGTGAAAGCATTTCGCTCTTATTATTCTTATTATAGTGGAGCTATGCTCATACGTTTACACACTAAGACACATTATCTGGTTCTAAAATCACTGTCTCTTCGTTGCCCTTTGTACTACAGTTAAAGTATTACACTGACATTTTTGAATTTGTGTTCTAAGATAAGGTGTTTCACCTGGAAGTTAACTTCAGAACAGTGAAAGGAATAACACAAAACAGCCAATCTACAGGGAAGCCAGGACCAGAGGGATGCAGAAGTACCGTAGAAAGAAAGGCTAAGGCTTGCTATGTGTCCTCACACACAGGAAGCTGGCTGAATTAGAATTAGCTGAGGATGGATGGTCCTCTGCTCTTTATACTATCTAGGGCATTCCATGAAGCACCACTCAGCTTTGTTCCTCTGTCCTCTAGTGCACACCCATTAGTTAGGACTTGGCATGGTACTCTAAGGACAGAACAGAGACAGTGTCCTCAAGGGTGAGTCAGCTACGGTGTAAGAGCTACCCCTATAGAACAACAGCTGCTGGTACAACTGGACCCCTAGTTTAATACACATGCATACATTTGTGTCTATGAGCTTGCTGACAACTCCAGCATTTCTTAGTACTCTGCTAAGTTCTTAGAGCATTTACTGTAAGATGGTTTAATGAGGCTGTGTTTAAAGTATTATTCTAATTGTAACCGCCAATGGAGATACCCTATCCCTCAAATGTGTCATAACGTTTGTGGAAATGTGTTTGAATATTTAAGAGAGTAAAGAAAAATTTTGTCATGGTTGTTGTTGTGTTTTTTGAGACAGGGTTTGTCTGGGTAGCCCTGGCTGTCCTGGAACTAGCTTTGTAGACCAGGCTGGCCTTGAACTCAGAAATCTGCCAGCCTCTGCCTTCCAAATCCTGAGGTTAAAGGCATGCGCTAGCACCGCCTGGCTAAGAAATTTTAAACTGAAAATCAAGATGAGTCTCCTTTTCATGCGTTAAGTGCTTACAATTCGAACAGTAATGTGTTCATCCTAACAACAGCTGTCTGAACTGGGGCAGACTACCCGAGATTACTTCTTCAGAGAAACACAGGCTTGGGTGCACATTTGGAACTTGTTAATACATGCAAAACTAGGGAATCAAACCCATATCATGTGTTTCCATAGCCACTGGCCTCACCAGGGAACTTCTTCACTGTCTCTGGCCCTCATGGATCTGTCAGTTTGTCCAAACAGTCTGATTCCTGATCATAGGAAGGACACAGTAAAAGATGCATTCTTGGCTCTACCTTTTGATATAGTCAAAGAATGACATGATAAGCCAACAAATACTAAAAGAACATTGGAAGGCACCACTCTACCTTCCCTATCTGGCTGGGCACGCCACTTCTTGCATCAAGAGGTGGTATCCATTTTCCTCTCCCTTTAATCAAGGCTGCATTTCTGACTTATTTTGGCCCACAGGTTATAACAGAAACCTGACTGTTATCTCATTGCATGGGATTTAAGAGAACAACCAAGAACTTTCCATTTCATTCTGTTCAAGATCTGAGCTACTCTACCAAAATTTTCACTTGCTCCTCTAGATAATGAGGTCAAAGCATCCTCTAGCTATCCCATCCTCCTCAGCTGAGACACCAGGCATATGATGAAGCCATGTTGAGTCCTCCAACCCCCAGCGGACCTGTTTCTAGGCCATGCTACCCAGCAGAGATGAGCTCTGTTTAAATCCCTAGTCAGCAGACAAAAAGCACAAAGTGCCTTATTTTTTATGCCATTAATTTTGGGTTTGCTTATATGGTACTACACGTTAAAGGTAGAAATATCATGTGGATTTATGGAGGACAAAGGGTTCTAAAGGTGATGTAGAAGGGATGCAGAGAAATAGAGTTTGAACTGCACTTTGAAGGGGACAAATGTCTCTGAGAGCCACATTTCCATAGCCCTCCCACAACCACCCTCCACCCTAAGACAGGGGTGCTTGTCTTAGAAGCAAAACACCACAAATGACAATTGATTAAAAGTACACATAAAAGGCCCAATGACCAGAATCTCTGTCACATTGACAGGGTGATGTGCCTCAGAACCTTACTCCTCCGTGTGAGCAAGCCCCCTTTCCTCCTCACCCCACTCCTCCCTGGTTCTTCCTTTTCTTCATTGACGTCTTCCCATTTCTCTTCAAAGGTGCCCCTCAGCCTCCCGGAGCACCTCTACTTCCTGCCATAACAACATGCTAAGATTTTCCCCCATGTATTAATTTTTATGACTTCCAAAAGGAGTGGTTTTTTCCTAGCAGGTACCCTTGAAGGGCTTGTGGAATTATATGGTACCCCGTGTGCAATTAATTTGTTATAAAGAAGAAAAAAGGTAGGGGTGTGTGTGTGTGTGTGTGTGTGTGTGTGTGTGCGTGTTTCCTGCAAGGGAAGCAATAAAAGTCAATGACTTTTGCTAACTTTCTTCTCACAATTTCTAATGAGTCAACATGTGTTGAGGAGAAATTAGTCAGAGCAGAATAGATCCTATTATGCAGTCCCACTCTTGGAAGCATGAGTCAGAGATTCCTGTGCAGCGCTGCTGTGAGCACCTGGCCCCATGAGCAGGGCTGGGGTAAAAGAGCTCTTTGTGAAAACTTACAAAAGTAGCAGAGAATCCTTCAGAGTGCAAATGAGAAAAAGAACAAATGCCATGCTCAGGTGTTAGTTCTATTATTATGGAAAAAATGCATGGCATTGTTCTCCCCTACCCCTCTACCTGGTGAATGGTCACAATTTGTAACTGGTCTGATGACCCCCTACTTTACTACATAATGCAAACGGAAGTGAAATGAGCATTCAGCATGGGAATCACAGTAGATCTGACTACTCACTACACACACACACACACACACACACACACACACACAGCCTACCTTTGACCATTCATTATATTCCTCATGTGCTTAATTTGAGTTATCTTGTATGTAAATCACTGAACTGGAATAGGGGAGGGAGCCCAGGATGGATGAGACATTGTCTGTTTTCTCAGAGGTTGGGAGCTAAATAGAGATAATATCATAGTCAGAATGACCAAGGTACATGAGGGATGCTTTGCAAAGATGTGATTTGTGAGCACCAACATGCCTTCAGATTCAATAGATATTTCTAGTTGGATTTTGTTAAAATCTTACACACAGTATTCAACATGGAATCCAGTAAAAAAAAAAAAAAAAAAAGTGCATGTTATCCTCTTCTATTTGAACAACCACATACATACTGTATATATTTCTGGGACCCCCAAATGGGAACTCACTGTCTAATATATTCTGGCAGGACAAAGTCTTTAAAGTCTGAGGATCAAAGGTTGTAGTCATATCACAATGAAGCTGGAAACACATCATATCAAGGCTGTCCACGACCTTTGCTACTACATATAGTTGTAAATATTCCTTATAAGATTTATCTTTCCACTAACTAATATTGTCAAGGTAGGGTAAGAGTGTATTTGGATAGTCACAGTTTTAAACACTCAAAATCTTTGACTTTTTTTTTTTTTAACAAACAAGATTGAATTAGGCAGTAGAAGGAGAAACATATGGGAGGGCACAGAAGTGGCAAGCAATTATTTTTAAGTTGGATATATTCAAGTCTCGCTTCGGCAAGGACCCAACCAGTAAATATCACTGTGGGAACGCTAACATGGAAACTGGTTTCGTCTTTGTTTATTTTGTATTGAATAAACATTGATGGAGAAGCTGCGTGCAGGGTATTGTGCCTCCTACAGACCTGCTCATCCATCTGCCTGGTCAACCTTTCTGTGGAGATAGAGTGCCAGGACCACAAACTCAGCGTGTCCAATTGAAACTCATCTGGCCTCAAACCTGTTCAGTCCGTCTGTGTTTCCTAGCTGGGTCCATGACGTCATCAGCCTCCCAAATGCTCAAGTGAGCCCTTGTCATCACCTTCAGCCTTCAGCACCTCCACTTCAGCTCC
Source organism: Peromyscus eremicus (assembly GCF_949786415.1). NCBI lineage: Eukaryota > Metazoa > Chordata > Mammalia > Rodentia > Cricetidae > Peromyscus > Peromyscus eremicus. Next base: position 34,100,224 of record NC_081416.1, on the reverse strand, counting down.
CCACATACTATCTCGATGGCCAAATATGATCACATTACTCCCCTGTTTATGTTTCATAGTCCCAGCAACTTTCGCCTGGATTGTTTAATCACCTATTAGGTGGTCTTTCCATGCAAAGGGCCCTTGCTAGGGTTTTGCCACTGTGCATTTTTCTGTCTGGAAAACAGGGAACAGGTTAGCTATGGGGGAAGAGAGCTCTTTCTGCTCTTGTTGGTTTGAATATGAGAAAACAGAAGAAGCAGAGCCTGGACAGGACCTCTCAGCCACTTGAGTTCTGAAAACAAAGCCAATACTCTTTGTCTTCATCCCTGGGGAGACACTTAGATTTGGTCAGACACTAATATTTTCTCCCTTCCTTCCAGTTAAATCCACTTCTCATGGCTTATTGTTACCCTGTCACAATCTAGGGTACTCTGATTAAAACTCTAGTTAGTTATATGCCCTGTCAGATAAGGAATAAATAGATTTCTTTTAGATGCTAAGCTCAATCCAATTTTCTTCAACTGGCTAAGATCTTTGAGAAGATAGCTTAAGTATTTCCTGTGAGTCTAAGTCCAGTTACTTCCCTCACACTTCGGTAAATGTTTCCTCAAAGTATCTCTAGTTGGAACATTCTTTCTCCATGTTTATGTTTTTGAATCCCTATTGAAACTATGCTGCCCTTCTCAACAGCTCTTATCAATGTAAAGCTCTCTTTGCTCTAACCCCTTGTTATCAGGTTTAATTCATAGCTTCCCTCGGTACAAGAAACTGTGAACACTTTAGCGTACTGGTACAGCACCCTACTGTAACTTTCAGCAGTTTGATGTATTTCCCTAGAGTTTTAGAGACTTTGCCTCAGTCCAAAACAGGATTCATGGCTAAGGCACAGAAAAGAACTAGTCTGCTTAGGAGGCAGGGTAGGAGATTTTATTAAAAACATTTGAATGCAGGCTTGAGCACAAGATTTAAGGGATAAAGAATCACTAAAAAAGAAAGCTAGACATAAGTATGAGTCATAGCCCACTGATTTCATAACAGCCATATATAGGATTTTGAAGATATTATCTATCTTAGTTACTTTTCTATCACTGGGAAGAGACATCACAACCAAGGCAACTTACAGAAGAGCTGATTAGGGCTTATGGTTTCAGAGGGTGAGTCCGTGAGCATCATGGCAGGGAAGCATGGCGACAGGCAGACATGGCACTGGATCAGTAACTGAGCACTCACAACTTGATCCACAGGAATGAGGCAGAGAGAGAGCTAACTGCGAATGACAATGGCTTTTGAAACCTCAAACCCACCCCAGTGATACACCTTCCACAATGTGCTAATCCTTCCCAAACAGTTCCACAACTGGAGACCAAGCATTCATATACACAGGAGCCAGTGGAGGGACACATTCTTATTCCATCCACCACACTCTTTTATCACTGGTTTGCTCTTGAGGGGCACCAGGTAGGAATGCATTCTATAAGTAAAATTCTAACTCACAGGGACACAGAAGTCAGGTGTCTTTACTGTAAAGAGTTCTGTTGGAGATTCTCAGACAATGTCTGTCTGGGGAACAAAATGAGGTCCCACCCAAAGTGATGTACAATCAGGCCTTAGGCATATGTTATTGCTACTTTAACAGAATGCATTTATATATGAAAACAATATTAATTCCGTGTCTACAGCCCAACAGTGAATGTTGTTAAGTGTGCTGAGGTACTTGTCTATCAGCTGGAGAGATGATTGAATGGCACTCCAGGGGACAGGTTCTTCTCCCTTTCCATGTTCCCATTTCCATCTTTCTAGCTTGCTCAGAACTACTAGAGCACATACATGTTGAGTTTTCTACTTTGCATACCCCCTTTCCTCCTCAGTAATGAACTCCGCCTTGTACTCTCTTCCATCCTGAGTCCTTCAATTGTTGCAATCAATAAATAATTCTATTTTCCTTTCAGTATATTGTTAATCTTTACCAGCATTTGATCCTAGGCATTCTGTTGTCTCAGTCATCACAATAATGAAGAACATTTGCACAGTTCTCATTATCTGCCAGGTACTATTCTCAACACTGCCTGAATTATACCATTTAATGTTCACAATAACTCCATGAGTTTAGGCATTACATACTAGGACTCAAGTTCAAACAAACCAAATCCAAAGTCAGCACTCTTAACTCCATACTACCCTTCCTTGTACAAGACTGCAAGGGAAATATTGTGGCTTCCTTCATTGCACCGAAAACAAAGGGTTCAAACTCAGACATTGCCTGATAATACCACCTTTAAAAAGATCTGACAATTCCAAGCATGGTGAAGAGGGCAACAGGATAGACTCCTGGGGCACAGTTGGTGGCAGCGTGGAGCAGAGGCATCAGTCTGGCAAACATTTTAGCATTGTCAAGTAGAGCTGAAGGTACACTAGATTTATAACCCACAAATTCCATCACAGGGACCATAGAGAAATCAGTGTCTATGTACCCACAGCATAGGATTGCCTGTCCATGCCAAGGCTGCTCTGAGGGGACCAAACAGCCGAGAGGGCTGTCAGTGGAAGGATGGATGAGCATGCTGGTAGATTCATGTTTGTGACTATTTCACAACAATGAAAATTAATGAATTATAGCCCTCTCCCCAATCACACAGGTAAAATGCACAAAGAAAAGGCTGGGTGAATGAAGCTAGACAGGACCGAACACCATGTCTGATTTCAATTAAAGAATGAAAGTGGGCAAAAGAAGAACTGATTATGGAATCATATTCAAATGATGAAGCTGAAAATTAGCAGCAGAATGACTAATACAGAAGTCACACTAAGGGTGACACTGGGAAGCAGGGAGTCTGGAGAAGGTCTGACAGAACTTCTGGGAAGTACAAAAAAAAGGACTACTTTTTGACTTGGGTATTTTTTGACTTGATACATAATTGGCCTTAAAATAATTGGTTAAATTCTCACGAATATAGCACTCCTCTGCGTGTCAATTAAATTTCACAATAGATAATAATTTATTCAAAAGACAAATGGGGTAACTTATTTCCTGGGACCCTTCCTGGTAATCGGGAGCAGACTGTCTGTCTGTCTGTCTGTCTGTCTGTCTGTGCCCCTTCCTCCTGCTCTCTCCCTGCTCCTTCTCCTTTGTCTCCTTCTTAGTTCCCACATATAAATCTGTAATAAATAAATAAACAAGTAAATCTCCATGAAGGAAGACCCTGAGAGCAGCAGGGAGAATGAAGACTGTGAGGGGACAATGGGGGAGCCACAGCTGGTGTCTCTTGGGTCGTCACATCCTGGTGTATAAGATGATAGCACACACCTGTATCTTCAAAAGAAGGAGAGGGAGGAATGGGCACTCCTGTGAGGCCCTCACTGTCACACCAAGGAACTGAAAGGAATGGGTGTGAACATCAGAAGGTCCCCAACCCACAGTGTCTTGTAAAGGTTCTAGAATTTCTGTAGTTTTTAAACAGGACGTAATCCTTTGTGCTGCCTATTCTTTGACTCTGAAAGCCCTGCATAAAGCTGGGAGAAGTCTTTGTCTGACATCGCCACCCAGAGAGGATAGCCCAGGACATGCTGTTCTATTTTTGGTAAGCCCTGGAGAAAGTGAATTTGTTTCTAGAGACCAGGGTGGTGGTGGCCAAGCTAGAAGAACACATTGACTGGAAAACTAGCAAAGGAATCAACTTTAAATAAAAGAGTTCATTCTTTCTGGCCCTCCGGAGCACAGAACAATGCAGCCACCGGCTGGTGAGTCGTGGCCACTCAGCCTTGGACCAAACCACAGAAGCACATTGCCTTCAAATGTAGGATTAGGGCAGCGGTGCTTTTGAAAGAAGAACCTGCTGGTCACTCCTTCCAGAAATCTTTCAGGGGTTTTGTTTTCCCTTTCAAGAAAGCAGGGGAACAGCAACATTCCACACATTCTCTCATAGAAATGATTGACTAGCCTGCAGGGTAACAAGCCTTTGCTACCTCGTCTGGTACAAAACAGGCCTCACATTGGTACAGGCACACAACCACTCTCCAGGGGGTGGGAGGCTGGCAGCTTCTTCCACGTATTCTCCGCAAACCCAGCAGTCCTCACACAGGACAAGGGCTTGTGACTTCCAGGCATTCAACTCCCTGTTCATTTCCTTCTCCACTCCTTTCCCTCTTCTGTCTTGGGCAAACTCTGCACACTGGCAGGATGACCACCAAGTCAAGGTCATTACCTCATTTAGAAGGAATGCCATGAGGGAGAACATGAGCAGGCTGCCAGTGTATGAGGGTGATGCTTTTCAGATTGTCTCCTAGCAGGGATACAACAATTCCCAACAAGCATCTTCCTTTGCTGTGCAAATAGATGTAGTTTGGGCATGGACTGGTGTCATGATCTCTAAATGATGAAGAGTATTATCTGGAAACTGTATGTTTCAGCGCTGTGGGTTTGGTAGCACTTAAGATTTATTTGTTTGCTTGTATTGTAAAAAGCTGTAAGCACTGAAGAACTTGAAGAATATGAAAATGCAGTTCACCCAAGAGGATAAAAGCATTATTCATCACACCACTACCAGATAACTACTTAGGAATGGAGTGTGTTTGCTACCTTTATGCTATATTATAGTCATTTGCTTTATCTAATGTGTTGACTGGAAGCTCTACAATACACCTAAATAAAATAGTTTAAAGGCCTATATTTAGTTAGACATGCTAATTCATCTCATTTATAAATGTATAGAATTTTAGGAAAGTAGTCTCTAATCCAGTCATATCACTCATCTTGACTACCTCAGTTTCTCCTTCTGCTCCATCTCAGCTGATGGTTCTCATTATGGGTCTCATAGGATCAGAGTTTGGTCAGATGTCATCACTTACACCAGGGACGTTGCTTTCTGTATTCCAACCCTTGTGTTCCCAGCCACTCACTGGAGCACTCCAGCCGCCAATGTGAAACCTGACTTCCGCATTTCTACAAACGCAATTTCTGAGCTGAAAAATATCTTGGGATTCGTAGGAAGAGCGTGTGACAGGGATCCAGTCTACTGTCCTAACACAAGCACAATTCCCTATGGTGAGTTAGGGGCTTACTTCTTATCCGCACTTGCTAGAGGGCCCACAGCAGGAGGTTCCTATGCTGTACATCAGGGCAACAGCTGGATCCTAAGGTCTCCCTGGCATTTAATGTGTCCCTGAAGAGTCCCTTCTCCATGCCCAGTCACCTTCTTCCTTTTTTAGACTGCCTTCCAAGATCCACTCCAGAGTCATGGATTTTGTCAGATGAATCTGCTTCCTCCTTCTGTTACATATCTCTGTTACAGACATGGATCTTGTAGTGGGTAGACATTCCAGCTTTGATCTGGAAGTTCCAACCCCCATTGAGACTTCGGCAACTGTCAAGCCTACAAGGCGGGGCCAAGGGAGGCGCCTGGAGACCTGAGATCTGGATGGGCGGGGCACTCACTCCGTTCCAGGACCTTGGACGGTGAAGGTGGGCCAAGCAGAGCTCCAGAGAACACCGCTGGACTGCGACACACCTTCCCCAGACCCCGCGACCTACCTATCCCTTAACTTGTAAGTTACGCCATTAAATAAATCTCCTTTTAACTACGTGGAGTGGCCATAATAATTTCACCAATAGATCTGATTTACTTGTTCGCTTGGTAACTTAACCTGGCAAACTACCCCACATTCCACTATGTCCTGTAATCTTTTAATATTCTTTCTTTTCTTTCTTCCACTGCTGAAGATCAAACTGAAGTCCCCCACAAATGTTGAGCTACATGCCCCCTCCCCGGCGTTCATTTACTTCTACGGCCTCTGTTCATCTCTTTCCCAATCCTCACTTCTCAGTCTGAGCCAAGGAGCCAATTACTTCCCCAATGTGACATCTTCAAGCAGAATCTCGACCAGTGGCAGAGCTGCCCCCCTTTCCCTTACACTTCCACCTTTGTCTTCCTCTGAGGCTTTTGGGGCTGCCTACAATGGGGTCTCTCTCCTCTAAGTTAAGTTGGTTTATGGCTTCCAATGTTGTAGACACAAAAGGAAGAAGACAAAGAGCAATTTTTTCTATATTCAAATAAGTTAAATAAAAACAAAGAAAATGCCGTTATATAAAAGGTTACATTGAGATAAGGCTAGCTTCTAAAGTCAATAACAAAACCCCTGTAAATCACTGTAAATCACCCAAAGTAGAGTTACACTGAGCACACTTCAGTTTGCTATTCACTTGGTAAAGGAAGGAAGTACTGAATAATCCAGCTGTTGATATCCAGACATTCCAACTACTCTGTCTGTCACATAGCAATGAAATCTCCAGCAATGAGTTCATAAATAGGCCAAGAATGCTGACATGCTTCTACCTTCCTGCAAGATCTGGTCTACAGAGCTGCAATACCAAACATCTAACCTTAATCTACATGAGGAGAAGTATGCTTAGGGTATAGATCAACATTTGTGGGGACTTCAGTTTGATCTGCAACAATGAAAAAAAGAAAAAGAAAGAATATTAAAAGATTACAGGACATAGTGGAGTGAGGGGTACTTTGCTAGGAGTTAAGTTACTAAGCGAACAAGTCAATCAGATATATGTCTGTAATAGAGAATTTAGCCATTTACATACATACATACACACACGTTGTAGAAACTACAATTAACCTGTTGTAGCTACATATTTTTACACTCCCTAATTATTTATTAATTCTTTTTCCTTGGAATGTATATGTCCCTTCTTTGGAAATACAAATTTAAACTTTTTTTTGTAATAAAATCTAGCAATCAAACTCTGAGATAAAATCTTACTATGTAACCCTGGCTATCCCATAATTCACTGTGTAGACCAGACTGGCCTTGAACTCATAGAGATCTAACTGCATCTGCTTCCTTGATATTAAAGGTGCATGCCACAAAATATAAATATAAATGTAATAGAATTTCTATTAGAGTTACGTTTTCAAAAAGCAAATTCCAAAATAAAATTAATATTAACCTGTGTCCCTTTATTAATGTTATTGTGTGCTTTTTCATCCACAACACTTAAGATTTTTATGGTATAAGGTTAGGGAATTAAACTTTCTCTAGAAGCGTTATCTGGTTTCATTGCCATCTTTTTCTTTTTCTTTTTAATAAATGTTTTTGAAACATCCCTTATAACATTCTAAGCTCCTATTCTGACATTCCAATAACTTGCTTATTTCTACCCCAGATCATATTATCTTAATTATCAGAATTTTATAAAACATTTTATACATAGGAAATTTATTTTCTACCTGTGTATATATTTCAAACCCCACCCCACAATCTCTAGACTCCTTCACAAGGCCTATGCCATTTAAATACTGTATTTATTCAGCCTGCTTATGGGCCTAACACAATAATAAACAGTAAAAATAATTTTCTTGAGGCTGGGTGGACGGCCCAGTGGCTGAAGGGCTTACTTCCAAGCCTGATGACCTGAGTTCAGTTCCTGGGACCTTCACGGTAGAAGGAGAGAGTCAGTTCCCCAAGGTTGCTCTCTGACCTCCATATGTGCAACATGGCAGGCAGGTGCCCACACACACACACACACACAAATAAAAATATATAAATACAATTTTTTTAAATACTTCATTTTTGAGGCAAGGTGTCACTATGAGTTTGGCTTGGAAGTCAGTATGCGGCTTCAGCGCCCGAATGCTATAATTATGGCATGAGCCACTACACCTGGCTCAAAACGCTTTTGCTGTGTATACTATTGTTGCTTTCAAAGCATTCTTTGTATGCTTTTCTTTTCTTTCTTTCTTTCTTTTTTTTTTTTTTTTTTTTGTTTGTTTGTTTTTTGAGACAGGGTTTCTCTGTGTAGCTTTGCGCCTTTCCTGGAACTCGCTTTGGAGACCAGGCTGGCCTCGAACTTACAGAGATGTGCCTGGCTCTGCCTCCCGAGTGCTGGGATTAAAGGTGTGTGCCACCACTGCCCGGCTTCTTTATATGCTTTTCATTACGTCCTAATTTCCTCAGAGGAGACAATAGGTGTAAGACAGGTTAGACTAACGGGCAACGCTCCTTTATGTCTCAAAGCCAGGACACAGTACATCCTCAGAGAAACCTGCTGGCCCATATTGCCTTCAGTTGCGTTCAAATAGGTACAAGCTGGAAATCAACATGAGAACCATTATTTGTGATCAGTCAGTTAATATCTCGTGGGAGTCAAGTATATCGAAGATAAAGAAGCCTTGCTGTAAGGTAAATCAAGATGTGAAGCCACATAATTAACAGCCAGGTCTTGTCCTGGAATTGACCTGGCTGAATGGCACAAACATATGGTGCCCAAGAAGCAAGGGACTGATGAGGGGTGTCAGTTCCCTAAGGCTACTGAAAGAAACACACCACCTCAGTATTCTAAAACAACACACGTGTTCACCAACAGCTCTGGCGAAGAGAAGTCTGAAATCAGTGTCACTGGGTGAAATCTCAGATTCATCATCCTCCTGAGACACTGAACAAAAACTCCATGTCCTTGCCTGCCTGCCTTTCTCCAGAACTGTGTTCTCTGCATCTCCTAGCACCCGTCCCCTCCCTATATCTTCACAGCCAGCAATGGAGAGTCATCTTGCATCCATCCTCCTGCTGGTTCCAGCGTTAGTCAAATCTCCCTTGGCCTCTTTCTCATCAGGACACATGAAATATCTAGGGCTTACTCCAGGTAACATAATGCAGTGTATTTGTTTCCAGATCCTTAACTTATGTCTACAAAGCCACCTTTGCCTTATGGAAGTTCCGAGTTGGACTCTCTCAGCATCATGGTTCAGCCCACCACACTGAGTGATGCAAAACCATCCCCACGGCAGACTTCAGAGCATGGAGACACCATTAGTGCTCCCTCCCAGATAGACAATTCCTTCACTCACACAGTAGGGTATGGGGAGATCTAGAGGTTATAAACACTGGAATACTTCAAAGCTTTACAGTTTTTATTGTTGGCTTTAAAAGCAGGTTCTAGATTAAAAGAGTAGATTTACCTATATCTGTTAGCTTTGAAGACTTCTCCCTTCTTAGGCAGTTGCTAGAAACCACACTCAAAAGGCAGGCAGGTTTGCTACCATTGAGCTACAACTCAACCATAGCTGTTGAGCTGAGACCCAACCTTTTGTTCTTCCAGGTCTAAGCCCTGCCCTCCTAGAACTTACATTCTAGTTGCTGAAGAATAATACACACACACACACACACACACACACACACACACACACACACACACTCATGCTCCTACCTCAAATAAACATACATGTAAAATAATATGTATTAGAGCTATGACCTAAAAAGTGGGGTAACAAATAGAAAGTGGTAGAGAGAGCAGTCCTGTTTTCTATAGGGGTGTCAGAGATAGAATCTATAAGATTTCATCAGAAAAGGAATAAGTCAGATAACTAGTGAGGGGTAGGATCTTCTAGGCCGAGAAGCTAGAGCACACACAAGCCCTGATTCTTAAGTGTGCCCCCATGTCTAAAGAACAGTGACCGGATATGTCACATTTAATCCCTTCTCCAGGCATGCCCCTTCTCCTATACTTAGTCAACTTAGCTCTTTACATGCAAAAGGAGTTGGGACTGGCGTTCCAAAATCAGCCACTTTGAGATGCAGACTTTTTTTTGTTTGCTTATGTGTTTGCTGTTGTTGTTTTCCCCAAAGGCAGAACCTAAATTTCCCTGGAGACAATAGCATCATCACCCTCAGTTTTCAAAAGTCAGGATGTGAGAGTGTTCCCATCACAAGAGATGGACATGAGAGATGGTCAGAGATGCACAAATTGCCTTTAGTAAATGACCTCCATCTTTTATGATTGCTCTCCATGCATTTCCGGGTCATTTCCCCACAACACTGATCCTAGAAACATCAAACCCCTTCACTGTCTCAATCAGTTTCCCAGACCTGATTGTTAAGACCGTAGACACGCCTCTGAGTCTAATCATATCTTTCAATTTCTACTTTTCTATGAAGTCCCCATTCATAGGAAAATTTTAACATAAATAAAAACATGAATTCATTTGCTTTCTGTCATTTTAATTCACCAGGCACTAACTCTAAAAGGGTAGCTGAATGTTTTCTCCTCTCTGACACATGACATTATCGTAATTTTTCTAAAGTAATTTTTATTAATTACCTAGTAGATGATGAGTAACATTCTAACTATGGTTTAACGTTAACTGCCTTTAACAAACAAGCAAACCAAAGTCAGGAGAAGTGAAGGAAAGGTTGGGCTGGAACTGAATCCAAGCAGTTTGGTTCGGACAGAGCCCGTCCACACCATGCCGCCGCCTACCATTTCCTCAACACTGGAGCTTCAGTTTTCACCCTGGGTGATTTCCTCTCCCCACAGTTATTCCTCACACTCAGCTTGTCCAGCCCCTCAGTGCCCTCCCAGTTCTCCCTTCTTTCTCTACAGCCTGATGGCCTCTGTCCTGCCCATGAAATGTAGGTGGCTACTTATCCTGCAATTCCATGTGTGATCTTCTCTCTCCAAGGGAATCTATGTCCCCTGACCTCACGCTCCCACTGTGGCAGGCAGAGAGGTAGGCACACAATGTACATGGGGAGTACTGATGACTATTCTTCCTCAAATCAAGAATATGTGCTTTTGTTATATCTCAAAAACCAATGATTCAACAGCTGATGTGTTAATTACATGGTGCTTGTATGGTTATTTATTTGTCTTTTTTTTAAAGCCTCATAGATTTGAGAAAATATAGCAATTAAAAATCTCATTCCAGGCCTGATAAGATTGTTCAGCAGACAAAGGCGCCTATCATCAAGCCTGAGATGATCTGAGCTTGATCCCCAGATGCCACGTGGTAGAAGGGGAGAACGGACTTGGTCAAGTTGTCCTCAGACCTCCACAGGTACAGAATAGCATACTTTCACAAAACAAATAAATAAAAATAGAATTAAAGACCCAACACTTGTCTTGGATTTTCATTTGATGATTTCTGTGGTTTTGCTCAGCATGGTGTCATGGAGAGGGAGTGGACAGACATCTTAATCACATCACTGCTGTATCAGAAAGCTTTCGGACACACCATCAGCAATCAGTAAATTTCCATTTACTGGGCTACTTATGTGACTTTTAAAATAAATAAATAAATAACTTATGCGTAGAAACCTAGAGTAAAAGCCTCAGGCTCTTTGTTAAGTATTCAAAGCCTGCTGACCAACTGTAAAAACAGGAGCCATGCTGGGTGGGAGATGTCTCTGAAGCGCACAGATAATGTCATCTGCAATTTATTTTCTCCCCACAAAGGGAACTAGAGAAGGAAATGTTTTAAAACCAAGCGAGTAAAACAGACGCCCCGAATCTCCTGCAAGAGTGATTAAAACTAAGAACTGGGCACTCACAAGAGCTGTTCCTCTAGCAGCTCTGGGGCCCTGTGCTCTCTGGAAGCTGGAAGTGTTGGCAGCTCTACACACGTGCGTGGCAGGTGTTCACACACATTTGGGGGCAGGGAAAGCTACATTTCATGGCTTATATGAGAAGACGTGTATTATTTTAAGAAAGATTTTGGTACTGGAGATCAAATCCAAGGCAATGTGCGTGTAAGGACATACTCTACCACTGAGCTATCTCCCTAGCAGGGACTATTGGACATAGACCTTTGAACTTTAATTAGTAAACACTCGATGACTGTGCTATATCCAGTCTATGCCACTTTCAACAAATTTTAGTTTTAATTTTTGTGTACAGAGTGTGTGTATTCTTGTGTATACATGTGCTTATGTGTGTGTAGGTCAGTGATGGAGCCTTTGTATAGGAAGGCCAGATGTTGGGTGTCTCTCTCAGTCACTTTACCTTTTATCTATCTATCTATCTATCTATCTATCTATCTATCTATCTATCTATCAGTCTACGTACCTACCTATCTATCTATTTATCTTTATTTATTCTTGAGCCCAGGATTCTTACTGAACCTGGAGCTGGCCTAATTGGCTAGACTGAGTCTCCAGAGAGAGTCCCAGTATCTCTACCTCCCTAACACTGGGGTTACTGGTAGCTCCTTTTTTTTTTTTTTAACGGGAGTTCTGGAAATCAAACACATGTCCTAATTCTTGTGTGGCATGCCACTGAGCCATCTCTCCAGACCCTAAGTTACTGCTTAATAACTAAAGGTAGGAGTCAAGAACTCATTTCTTTTCTTCTTATTGCTATTCTGCCTCAGGCCCCATAATGCTGCACGGCTCTCCCAGGTGAATTCTAATCTCTCATACTAAGGAGTGAGACTGAAGTTACTATCAAAAGGCGGTTGACAGGCAAATATCAGAGTTTCGCTTTCCCCCTCCTTCTCCATGCCCCAAATACCACACACCACTGCAGATGTCTGCTCCCTTACAAACGTTCTTGGTTGTCCTTCTTTCCTTCCGCTCCTCCCGACCCCACCCGCTACTTCTGAATTGTAGCACATTGGCTGCATCTTCAAAGCAACGCTCAGGGTTTAATCTGAACAGTTCTCATGGAAGCCTACGGGAGGCACACAGCAAGAATCCTGTAATATCTCAGAGGATTTACTCCTTTTAAAGTTCCTTTAGACGAAGCCTTTGCAAAGGGATTTACAAGAACTGAAGATTATTTAGTGATAATGGATGAGAAATACGGCTGGAAGTGTAAAAGGCAGCCACATTCCACCGAAAGAATTCCTTCTGAGCAATGTCATTATGGGGCGAAGAATGCCAAATGAATTTAATCATTAGCTTCTAATTGAAGGCCTTGGCGAAACTTGATTCTCCTTGCTACGTTAGCGATTTTCTCTCCAGTGGGACTCTGACAAGTGTAAACAAAGAGTAGATGAGGGAGCTCCATTAATCACAAAGTTGGGGGGCGGGGGGGGAGACAGGCCTGGGCCAGTGAGTCCTGGAAAGAAGCAAATGGCCATCTTTGATTTTTCTCTCGCCCCCAACACTTCCCCCATGAGTTCCCAGAGGGCCTCCTAATCAATGGGTCTGGGCTGGTGACAGTCGAATGGGGCTGTTTAAGCGTACCACCAGGACAGGATTCTCTGAAACCAAGTGAGAACCTAATAATGCTTCCAGATTAAAACTGACCTTTGTCTTCCAGTGTTTTCCCTAGAAGAAAAAAGAAATTTGTAATTCGGTCGCACACCACATTTCAAGGCAAATGCTTTGTAGCCAAATAAACGTTTCTAGGAACGCTAAAGGGGCAGGTATTTAACAGCTTTGTATTGGGATCCTCACAGTTTCAATTACTCAGAGTTCATGAACCAAATCTACTGAGTTGTGTCATTAATTAAACATTAATCCAAAATTGTCACACTTGAACCTCTAACCCTGCAGTGTTTTTGAAATGCTCAACCCTCTTTGGGTCTTATCCCTGTGATAAGTGAGTGACTGCTGGATGCCTTTCTTTTGGTAACTGGGTACAGGCATGTCTTCCTGGTTCTTGAGTTTATCTTCCTAAATATTTGGACTATTTCTGCAGAAATAAAGCTTTAGAAAAGTAAATAGAGTCCACGAAATTGCCTGGAAATGGTTTAAACATCCTTGCTGTGAGTGCGATGTCGCATCTCCTAAAGGCGGTAGAGGTCCTGGTTAAAACATCACTAAAGGGGCTTGAGAGAGGGCTTAGCAGTTAAGAGTGCCGACGGCACTCGCAGGGACCTGGGTTTGGTTCCCAGCACCTGTATCCGGTGGCTCACAACTGCCTATAACTCCAGTTCCAGAGGATCCAACACCCTTTGGTCTCCATGGGCACCTGCAAGCACCTGGTTCACAGACGCTTATGCAGGTACACATACACAGAAATTCAAAATAAATAAATATATCATTTAAAAATGGACGCTGAATGTTCATAGTCCTGTGCTCTCCTACAAATTCTTGTTTATTACATAAGGCTGCAGTAGAAAAGTTTACTTTCAGGTCTTCCAATAGACTGCCCCCTGCACAACCAGTTCCTGGAAGGCTGAACTGAAGACAAAGTCCCTGTCATTCCCGTGACAGCACAGCACCTCCCAGGAAGCTGCTTTGGTGTGTAATGATGCCATATTTTTGTGTTTTCCAAAAGGAGGCTAGCGCTGAATGATGGCCCTCTGTCCTTCTGCAGGAGAACTGGAACATGGTGGGATGGACACAAGAGGCCTGGTCACTACAGCTCAGGGTAGAGAACTGAGCACCAAAGCCATTGGGGTTGGGCCCTAGCCTGTGGAAAAAGCACAGTCTCTCAGAAAGAGCACGCAGTCTCTGGTTCCGCAAAGCGAACATACATCTTTTAAGAGCTTTATTGGGGGAAGACAATACATCTATTGTGTGCTCGGATGATCAAGAATCACAGAGTAAATTCACTCAGACCTTACAGAAAGTGTCTGTCTCAGAAGGGTGACATCAAGCCGGCTGAGGATGACTCAGAAGATCAGTGCTGCTGAGGTAATTCTCCTTGACCTTGGATGTGCGCAAGCAAGAGCACTGGTCACTCTGTTAGCAGTCAAGCAGCCCTCTTTCCCGGGTTGCCTGAAACCAAGCCCCACTCCTTGTCACCTTTCTTTGTTGTATAAAGATTTGTGTGTGTGTGTGTGTGTGTGTGTGTGTGTGTGTGTGTGTGTGTGAAGATTTTGCTTGCATGTATGTACATGCATGGTGGTACCTATGGAGTCCAAAAAAAGGAGCCAGATGCCCTCAGACTGACATTTGGCATGAAGTTACAGACAGTTTATAAACTGCCACGTGGGTGTTGGGAACTGAACCCTAGCTCTCTCTCTGCAGGATGAGCAGGGGCTCTTAACCATTGAGCCTTTTCTCTAGGCTCAAAAGGGCCTTTCAATCCTAAGTACAGACACAACTCAGAGCTTCCCAGGGTCCCTCACCCACCATGCCATCTTCTTCATTTCCATCTGTCTGGCTGTCTGTTTGTTTGTTTTCTGGCTTTACCACAGAGACAAAAGCCATGCCTAACTGCCATTTCCCTGTTCTCGAGTGGTGCAGCAGAGATGGGCAACTGACCTTCGGAATCCAAAGGATGTTTGGAATTCAGAGGTATTTTCAGAGAGGAAAAAAAAAAACTAGAGAAAAAGTATGAATCTAAGCAACGGGGCTCGAGATTCAGTTCAGAAGTCCTGCACTTGCCTAGTATGTGTGGGACCCTGGGTTCAACCTCTACTACCAAAATGAACAACAACAAAACTGGACAAAAAACATAAAAGAGAAACAAAAAAACTAAAATTCTGAGCAGATCCCGTGAGGCCATCAACACGTGTACAAAGGTTGAAGAGCCCCGGGGTGAACCACACCATTGACCAATAACATATCATCACTGTCTGACTGGCACAGTATTTCTTTCTATGACATTTTCTTTCCAAATTTTAGTGAGGTAAGCAACATAAAAGAATAGCCATTTTAAAGTCTCCAGTTCTGTGAGTTTTTTATGTGTACTCACTGCTATCTAATCCCACAGTATGTTTTCCATGAAAAAAAAACAACCCACTGTAACTGTTAGCAGTTCCTCCTAACTGTACCTCCTTTCCCAGTCCTCGGGCAACCACTGACCTACCTCTGTCTCTTGGGGTTTGCTTCATTAAATGACATGTCACATTGTCTGAGGCTTCTTTGACTTAAAATGATGTTCCTAAATTTCATCCAGCCTGTAGCATGGTTTAGTACTTCATTCATCCCTTTTGTTGGCTGAAAAATATTCCATTGTGTACATATACTATATTAGTTAATTTCACTTTTTTTTTTTTTTGAGACAGGGTTCTGTGTAGCTCTGGCTGTCCTGGATCTTGCTCTGTAGACGAGGCTGGCCTTGAATTCACAGAGATCCACCTGCCTCTGCCTCCCCAGTGCTGGGATTAAAGGCGTGTGCTACCACTGCCTGGTTAATTTCACAATTTTATCCACATTTTCATTTACTCAGTCAATAACTATTTGAATTGTTTCCACTTTGCAACTACTACGAATAATGGTGTTCATTTACATGCAAGTTCTTATGTCAACATCTGTGTCCAGTGCTCTTGGGTTTACAACTAGGTGTGGATTTTTGAGTCATGTGATAATTCCATTTTTTTAAAGATTATTTATTTATTATGTATACAGTGTTCTGATGCACATATCCCTGCAGGCCAGAAGAGGGCGCCAGATCTCATTACAGATGGTTGTGAGCCACCATGTGGTTGCTGGGAATTGAACTCAGGACCTTTGGAAGAGCAAGCAGTGCTCTTAACCTCTGAGCCATCTCTCCAGCCCGATAATTCCATTTTTAATTAGCAAATTATTTTCTGTAACATCTGCATTTTATATTATGCATGAGAGTTCTTATTTTGGCCAGTTTGGGCTACCATAACTAGTTACCATAGTCAGCATGACTTACATGAACTATAGCTCTTTCTCACAGTTCTAAAAACTGGAAGTCCAAGCTCAGGGTATAGCATGGTAGGGTTCTGGTGAGAAACCTCAGCCAGGTTGTATACTGCTGGTTTCTATTTTCACAGAGAAACAGTGAAGAAAACAGTTTCTTTATACATCTGAGTTTCCTTTTGAATTTTTTGTCCTGATCCACGGGTCTATAGTATCATACTGACACAGTGCTGCCCATTCACCTATAGTACCATGCCGTTTTAATAATAGAGCTTCGTGTTATATTTTTGCCCCGGCCAGCGGGGTGTCAACGGGGGCGACCCACCTGTGGGAGAGAATGAGAGGGATGGGGGAGACACGAGAGAACGACAGCAAGACAGTGTGTTCTGATCAAGCTGCAAGTTTTATTCTCCTCAGCAAGGCTTATATAGTATGGGAGGGGGCAGGAAGGAGGGAAGGGGTGCACGACGTGCAGTACGTGCAGGTGAAGGGGGATGTGCAGGTGAAGGGCTACGTGCAAGTCGTGCAAGTCGTGAGGCTGCTAGGTGGTAAGGTCCACTGGTCAGGGCCCATTGTTCTGTTGCTATGCTACCTGACCTGCCTGACCTGTTCTTTATCTTTGGTTTAGGGTAGGGGCTTGTTCTCTGGCCTAGCTAGTACTTTTCCATGGTCCATGTTTGGTCCCTGACATATCCCCCTTTTATATGTATAGCAAAACAAAGAAAGGAGGCCCAAATGTTTTTGCCATGACGGGAGAGGGGTGACAGAGGCTCTATCCCTGATAAGTTCCATTATTGACTGTCGGTCCATGCAGGCGTCCCCACATGCCCCGAAAGAAGCTGGAACGATGCAGTTTTTACAGGGGGCGGGTTTGAATTCGGGAGGAAAGGGTATAGGGTCTGCATAACCGCCATGCAATAGAGCATATCATCCAAGGCACCCAGGATGGTGGAGCACTTTAGTCTCCCTGCCTTCTGCAGTCCCAGCTGCACCCTCAATCCCCTATGCAGTGGGCTCCAGCTCCCAGGCACAGGTGCATCCTCCCCTGAGCAGAGGGGCCTGTGCTGATATGGAGTCTGTATCTGGTTCATCGAGACCACGATCATGGAGATCGAGGCGATGGTAATGAACCTGAATTTGTTTTGCCTGAAGTTCGGCCAGCTGACCGCACACAAATTGAGTTAGTCGAGACAAGGCCCAAGGGCCGAATGTCAAGACAAGAATGAGGCCAACCAAGGGTCCCAGAAGGGATCGTAGGAGGGTGGTTAGCCAGGGAGATGCAGAGAACCAATTTTGGAACCAGCCTAGCTCTTGATCTCTTTCTTTTCTGCGCTTCTCTAAGCCTTCCCGGACCTTGGCCATGCTATCCCTTGCTACTCCTGTGTGATCAGTATAAAAGCAGCACTCTTCCTTAAGAGCAGCACACAGACCTCCTTGCTGTAAAAAGAGGAGGTCGAGCCGTCGGTGGTTTGGGAGGACCACCTCTGAAAGGGAGGTGAGGGAGGATTCAAGGGCGGAAATGCCTCGCTCAAGCTGCGCTATATCTTCATCTATGGAAATTCTAAGCTCTGAATAATGTTGATTAGATAAAACTAGGGAAGCTATGCCAGTACTGGTCCCTGCAGCCCCGACCCCCAGGAGGACAGCCAGAGTAACCGTAGTCATGGGTTGGGGCATCCTACGCTTTCCTCCCTCCAAAAAATTTTGCAATTGTGGGCAGTCTGACCCCACCCCAGAGAAGAAAAAGAAAATTTATAAGTGGGAGATATAAACTGTAGTCAGGTTGTATTCCTCCCAGTCCTTCTTGGTTTGTGGGCATTGGCAAATGTTGATCGCGTGCCATCACCGCTGGCGTGATCTCCTGAAGCTTATGAGAACCTTTTTAATAGACAAAATCTTAGAAATGTTAGCAATATAACAGTGGTGAACTTTTTCAGAGCAAAATTATGAGTCCTTGGAGCCTCAACAAAACATCAGAATAGCCAGAGAATGAAATCTGAAATGTGTCATTTATATATCTCTCAAGTCTCATATATATTTTGACAAAAATTAATAAAATATATTTAGAACAGAATTATTAGTTCTAATCATATTTCTATAAGTTTTGATGAACAGTTCATCAAAAGGATCTGGAATTGTATCAATTTATTCATATTCAAGGCTCAATATTTAAGAATCTAGAGGTAAATAACAGCCTGTATTTAGACTGGCAGCTTTAGAGCGCCTTTGTCCTGCAGCTGCCAATATATGGTGTGACCAGGCAATCCAGGATTCATAAAGGTCGGTCAATGTCCTATAAAGACATGTATCCTCCTCCTGACATTATGAAAACATCAGGACCTTTTTAAATACCAGTGAGGAGATCATAGAGGCTTAGGTGTAACTTTGTGACTTGGCCTGGTGGTGATGAGGAATACCTGTAGTGGGGCATATGAAAAATTAAGCACCAATTCTTAAGAGCTCTTGAAGTATGTGTAAGGCTGTTGTCTATATATGAGCTCAAGGTATTCCTAAAATTAAAAAGCAGTGAAAGAAATGGTGTATTATTTTTTATTTCATAACCATAAATCATAAGGACGTAAGCCTCGTGGGTAAGCTTCCATAGGGAGAGAATTTATAATTGTTGGACAGACATATGAAAAGGTATCAGTATATCCTGTAGAGCTATTTGTCATTCTATAGACTCACAAGTTTCATAGTTTGATATAAATATAATATCATCTGTACAATAAATGTATTGTAAGATATATGTATATACATATACATGTATACATACATATAGATTGGGGGACTGTGAGGAAGCTATAATTGACAGTTAGTTTTGATAGTTAATCTGTATATATATTGAGGAACTTTGCTCAATGAATGAGTCCTGGATAAACAGAACTCGCATTTCCTGCTCTATATGTCAGCTTTGGTCTCCATCATGGTAGGGTGAGTAGGCAAGCTAAAAATATTTGAAATGCTGACAATCTTTAGGTTGAGGAGGTATGGTCAAGAAGCAATCTTGTATATCTATAACTATTTTTTTTTGGGGGGGGGGAATGGCCCTGGGAGATGGCAAGCCAGGCTGTGAGACTTTCCTTGGCTTTAATTTTATTTAATTTTTTAAGGACCTGTAACAGTCTATAAGCCTGATTTTCCTAAATAAAAAGATATTGGGGTGATTTAAGGGCTGGTGGGGGACTTTATATGTCCAATGTTTAAGTTTTTTCTCCACCAGACAAGTAGCAATTATAATTTTCTCAGCATTTAAAAGCCATTGTTTGATCCAGATAGGAGCATTAGATTTTCCTGGCCTTCTGGCTACATTATTAGCTTGACCTAGGCCTGTAAGAGACGAAGAAGTAATAGTCGTCTTA
Source organism: Peromyscus eremicus (assembly GCF_949786415.1). Taxonomy (NCBI): domain Eukaryota; kingdom Metazoa; phylum Chordata; class Mammalia; order Rodentia; family Cricetidae; genus Peromyscus; species Peromyscus eremicus. Next base: position 34,080,593 of record NC_081416.1, on the reverse strand, counting down.
AGTACTTGGCCAATCTTTTTTTGAAATATAAGAAACATCCATGCTTATGTCTAGCAAGCCAATTATCTTCTTTCCCTGTATTTTAAGTGTTTAGTTGTTTTGGAATATTTAATTTCCTGAATCCAGAAGACCATATCATTAGAATCCACACCAGCAGCTCCCTTAGGTGCTGCCCTGTATGAATCTGAATTGTACAATGATCTTAATCTCTCCAGTAAAGTCAGAATCCCATATCCCTAGGGCAACCTTGTACAGCCGAGGAGCTATGGCCTATAATTAGCCCCAGTGTCCCCTCTGAGGAGGTCCATAGACTTTTGTATTAAGGTATACATAAGTTTATTTTTAAAGCCTATGTATCTATCTCAGACCTCAATAAAAACCTTATCCATAGATCTAACTTAGGCATACATCCTCAATATCTTTAGGTTACTTATTGAGATTTATGTATCATTTATAACATATCTAGATGTTTATGTGTTATATTTCTCTATTCCAATGACTTGCATTACAAATATAATAAACTATTTCTTAATGTTCTTAAACATTCCTTATATCTAATCTTTTATATCCTATAAAAACTTTACATCTGAAAGCATTTTTGTATTTAATTTATCAGGAGATATAGGTGATTGATTACTGAGAGCAGCCAATGTGGTGAATTCCTTTAAATAAAGGAACAGTCAAAGTTTATTTTGAAATCTGTTTGGCAAGCTACCTTTTCTATGAATTTGGATAGCAAGGCAAATTATCTTTTAGGCCTGGTAAATGGGGATATAATCTAAATGATCTCAAAGCACAGTTTGGACAAAATCCTGGCAATAAGGGATATGGCAGTTTTGTCCAAAGCTTAAACATTTTAAATGCTAGGGGGCTAAGTAATGAATTGATTATATGAAACTTAGCACACTCAGCATGTATATAAATACGATTTTGCATACATTAGAAGATTTGATCATTTATGATGATTAGCCCTTAATTAGTATCCTAATAATTATCTCTAATAGCTTATAGCTTAAGTACAACTTATCCTTAACAGTTTACAGTTTAGGTCAGCCAATCAATCAATAAATTTTATCTTAATTATCTATAATTAAAGTAAAGTTATTCTTAACAATATAAGTTAGTTGTCTTTATAAACTTAGAACTTAGGTTTTATACCTGTCAGGTTTAGCCTTAAAAATATTAAGTTTGTACTGAAGTTATTTTAATATAGAAACAGGAACTCTTATTCAAAAATATAATATATGAGGAGAGTAACACATTAATAGATCCTTTAAGGAGTATTATGAAATGAGATAAGCACAGTAAAACAGTAAAACAAAGGAGGATTTTTTTTTTTTGTAGCAGCTGCACCCAGTCTGCATCAAGCCAGATAGCCAAAGGGAATGGCAAGGTGAGGAGAAGGGTGGAGACGACTCAAGGGCCCAAGTGAGCTGAGATGCAGATAGTAGATAGTTAGGTTCAGAGGGAAGAAGGTAGATGTTTAGGATTCCAACCCCCAAACGTCTTCAGGGGTCTGATGAATCCATACAGGTCATAGCAGGGCGTCCCCTAAGCAGGACCTGTTTTTTTGAAATGGGTTAATCGAAGTTCTTGTACTTGGCCAAGATTTTTGTAAATTACCAAGAACTTAAAAGTCAACCCAGAAAGAGGAAAGAGAGAGAAAAAGACACTTTTTTAGGAGAGCTGGGAGTTGCCATTAGTTTTTAAACCGGCTCTGGCTGTGGCGCTTGCATTGTTATTTAAATGATGGCTGCTGGAGTGAGCTCCTAGTTAGCAATTTAGAAGTTTAGGCTCAAGTTGGTCCTTAGATCCATTTAGTTTGAGCACAAAAAAAATAATCTGTTTGTAGGCTGCTACGGAGAACATAGTGAACTTCATTAACTCTAGTTTACACTCTCAGGAGGTCTGGTAGTATGATAATATTGTGTTACCTCCTTGTAAGACCCTGAATGAAGTAACTGCAGGTTTCTCTCTAAAAGGGAGGGGTTAGAATCTCTGCTGCTTATCATAGCCGGACGGTAAATGAATTTTACAAGGTTGGCACCTTTTAGGGGTCTCTAAAATCTTTTTTTTTTTTTTTAAATAAACCTTTAGGATATCATTAACATCAACCATCTCTTCTTGGGGGAACCAGGAACAACAGTCCTCTAAGTGACTAAAGAATTTCTTGAGGTCTTTTTTTTACGAACCCTTATCCCTCGTGTCTTGAGGGCCTCTTTAAAGCCCTTAAGGAAAAAGGTAATGGGAAGAACTTCCCCATCCCATGGTTAAGCCTAAGTTTAGACTAACCTCGTCCTTCCCGCTCTCCTCCGGATCGTCAAGAAGGGGCGTCGAGTCGGGTGGTCTCAACGGACGATCACCAAAAATCTCCACCAGACGTCTGGGCTTTCCCGGAGAAGGACGTTCAACTCCCGACGAGGCGAGGGTCGAGCCACCACGTTGGGCGCCAATTGCCCCGGCCAGCGGGGTGTCAACGGGGGCGACCCACCTGTGGGAGAGAATGAGAGGGATGGGGGAGACACGAGAGAACGACAGCAAGACAGTGTGTTCTGATCAAGCTGCAAGTTTTATTCTCCTCAGCAAGGCTTATATAGTATGGGAGGGGGCAGGAAGGAGGGAAGGGGTGCACGACGTGCAGTACGTGCAGGTGAAGGGGGATGTGCAGGTGAAGGGCTACGTGCAAGTCGTGCAAGTCGTGAGGCTGCTAGGTGGTAAGGTCCACTGGTCAGGGCCCATTGTTCTGTTGCTATGCTACCTGACCTGCCTGACCTGTTCTTTATCTTTGGTTTAGGGTAGGGGCTTGTTCTCTGGCCTAGCTAGTACTTTTCCATGGTCCATGTTTGGTCCCTGACATATTTTAATGTCTATCAGTGATAGCCTTTATCCTGTGGTTGTCCAGTCTCCTGATGACTTTTGAATGCTCATTTTTCTTTCTTTTTTTTTTTTTTTTGTTTGTTTTTCGAGACAGGGTTTCTCTGTGTAGCTTTGCGCCCTTCCTGGATCTTACTCTGTAGACCAGGCTGGCCTGGAACTCACAAAGATCCACCTGGCTCTGCCTCCCGAGTGCTAGGATTAAAGGCATGCGCCACCACCGCCCGGCTCATTTTTCTATATTAAATTTAGCACCAACTTATCCATAAAATAGATTCTTGGCATCTTCTTTCTTTGGGAATTATATAGTTGTATAGTTATAGTTAACTATAATATTTGTGTGTGTATAGGACTAGATGTATGGAATGTACTGATTCTGAATGGTAATTTTAGATCCTACTTCCCTGCATGTATTGTTTGAGTTTATTTTATTACTGACTTGCTGGAGTTTTCAAAGTGTTTTTTGGTATTACCTACAAATCAAGGGATAGTAACTGCTTCGTTTCCTGTTCAAATGTCTTTGATTGCTCTGTCCCGTCTAATGGTACTGGCCAATGTATTTAGTATAATGTCTAATTCTTCTCTTATTTTAAATCCTAGTGAAAATTCCTCTAGTGTTCCACAACTAAATAGAATGCTAGGGTTAAAACTAAGGTGCACATCTTTATAATGTTAAGAACATTCCTCCCTTTCTACCTCCTTGAATGTCTTCTCTATGAATATGTTATCAATTTAGTCAAAAGCTTCAGTGTCTATAGAAATAGTTTTTCTGATTTTTTTAAGATTTACTTATTTTACGTTATGAAGGTTTTACCTGCAAGTATCTACATGCTCACAGAGGTCAGAGAAGGCATTCGATCCCCTGGAACTAGTTTCAGGTGGGTACTGGGAATTGAAACCAGGTCTTCTTCATGAATAATAAGAGGAGCCATCCCTTCCGCCCCCTGAGCTTTATTAACAGTGTATTGTGTGAATTTCTTCATGACAAGCCAACCTTGCATTCTTTGGATTTCCCCTGCTTGATTATATTGTGTTACATTTGCTGTGGAGTTGGATTCTGTTTGCTAATAGTTTGCCCCTTGGTCCCCCGACTTCCCAATGCCTATATTAACATTCCATTCAATGAATTGTCTTTGAAAGTTCAAATTAAGTTGAAATTTTTTATTGCTTAGAATTTTTATGAATATTAATAGATCATATTTATTACTTTCTTTCTTTCTCAAGTTTCTAGCTTAGTTTTATATTTGCTTCAGAAAAAGACTTAGGAATTTCCCCTGCCTTTTCAATCTTCTACTAATTTAAAACATTGCATCAGGAAAGAATTAGGTAAAAATCCTTTATGAGACAAACCAGCGACAACTTTTGGGGGTGGATTAGTTCCTTAATAATTATATTTACTTTGTAGAAGTTGGTCTGATTAAGCATTATTTCTCTTGTTCCAAAAATGTCATCAGTGTTGGCTTAGGGTATAGCTCAGTGGTAGAGTATTTGCCAGCATGCATGAGGCCCTGAGTTTGATCTTTAGCATAGCAAAAATACACACAATAAAATATACTTCATCTAGGCTTTCAGATTTATTTACATAGGAACCTGGAAAGTACATTTTTAAATTTGGTGTCCTCTGAAGATTATAGCCTCCTTTCATTTCTCAATTAGTATGTTTATGTTACCTCTTTTCTTGATAAAGTTTATTAGTAGTTTATCTATTTTGATGATTTTATTTATTTTTTTTTCAACTATAATCATAGCAGCTTTATTTGTAATAGCCAGAACTGGAAACAACCTAGATGTCCTTCGACTGAAGGATGGATAAAGAAACTGTGGCAAATTTACACAATGGAGTATTATTCGGCTGATAAAACCAGGAAATTTGAAAGCAAATGGATGGAACTAGAAAAAAGTAATCCTGAGTGAAGTAACCTAGATCGAGAAAGACAAACATGTTATGTACTCACTTGTAAGTGGACATTAGCTATAAAATAAAGGATAACAATCTGCAAACTCAGAGAGACTAGGTAGCAAGGAGGATTCATAGGGCAACCCCTGGATTTTCCTCAGAAGGAGAAATAGAAGAGATAGTTTTGAGTGGACGAAGGGCAGGTAGGGTGGGAACATGAGTGATCAGATTGGAGACGGGGGGGAGGGGGCGGGGGGGATAGAGGGGAAAAGTACTGAAAGAGTCTGCTGGAGAGGAGGGAGCATTTCTGGGTCAGGTGAAAATAGGGCACAAGGGAAACTCCCAGGAATCTACAAGGATGACCTCAGGTAAGATGCCTAGTCATAGCCTATACATAGCCTGAACTGGCCATCTCCTGTGACCAGGCAAAACTTCAAGTGGAGGGAGTGGGAGAGCAACCCAGCCACATAACATTTGATCCACCCCCATATATTAAGGTTGGGCAAGAAGTAGTGTCCCAAAACCAGTAAAAGAGTTGTAGACATCCCCTCTTCACACTGCTAGGAGTCCCATAAGAGGACCAAGCTACACAACAGTAACATATATGCACAATGCCTAGGTCAGTCCCATATAGGCTCCCTGATTGTAGGTTCAGTCTCTGTGAGGCCCTGTGAGCCCAGGTTAGTTGATTCTGTAGGTTTTTTGTGATGTCTTCAACCCCTCTGGCTCTTATAGTCCTTTTCCCTCTTCTGTAGGATTCCTGGAACTCCACCTAACATTTGGCTGTCTGCATCTATTTCCATCAGTTGCTGGCTGATGCCTCTCTGCTGACAATTGGGATAGACATCAATACCAGTACATCATATAGGCAGGACAGACTGTAGATTTTATTTATTTTTAAGATTAGATGTGTGTGTGTGTGTGTGTGTGTGTGTGTTTGTGTGGTGTGGTGTGGTGTGGTGTGTGTGTGTGTGTGTGTGTGTGTGTGTGGTGTAGTGTATATGGTGTAGTATGTGCGTGTAGTGTTGTGTGGTATGGTATGTGTGTGTGTGTTGTGGTTTGTGTGTGTGTATATATGGTGTGTATGTGATGTGTAGTGTGTGTGTGTGTGGTGTGGTTTGTGTGTGTATGATGTGGTGTGTGTGTGGTATATGTGTGTGTGGTGTGTGTGGTGTGGTATGTGTGTGTGGTGTCTTTTATGTGTGTGTTGTGCTTTGTGTGTGTGTGCACGGTGTGTGTGTGTGTGTGTGTGTGTGTGTGTGTGTGTGTTAGTGTGTACATGTGCTGTAGTCCACATGTGAAGTCAGAGGACAACTCATAGGAGTTGTAACGCTCCTTCCACCTTGTGGGTGCCGGGAATCAAACTCAGATCAGATCACAGGCTTGGTGACAAGCATCTTTACCCACTGAGCTCTCTCTCTAGCCTGATGATCTCTTTCTCTAAAGATTATAATTTTGACTCGTTAGTTAGAGGCATTGGTTGTTCTGATCTTTGAATATTGTATTTCAGCTCAGGGGATCAGGAGGACACTCCATATTGCTGCTATCCTTGCATACTTTAGAGTTCTGACTTCTAAATATTAATTCTCTTTTCTCATTGTCAATTGATTATCTAATTATTGATTAATCCTATCACTTTTCTAATTATTAACTCTATCTCTTTTCTAATTATTAATTCTATTGCAATCTCTTTTTGTAGGTAATTGTGGATATTGAACTCTTCAACTCAAATCACATTGTGGTTTTGTTTCAGTACAGATCCTTGGATTTGGTGCCTTCTCTCTTCCTGTCCAGAGACCATATCCCTCCAGCCTACAGACATGGGTACAGGTATGGATTCCTTCACTCTTCTTCCAACACCTTTCTGATCTCCAAGTCTCCAGTGACAATCCCTCTCTAACCTACCCCTCACAATGTCATCATGTCACTTTATCTAAAATGCTATTAATCCAGTCATGTTCCTAACTCACTTTCAAAGTCCAAAGTCAGCAGTGCCCTAAATATGAAGTCTGGACTCCTAAGCACAACACAGGACTCTACGCTCCAGCACCTTCTTAATGCCCCTGCAAGCCTGGTCTTGCCCACTACCCTCTACTTTTCTCAGTTGGACTTTAGACATGATAGATGATTTCATGTTCCATTAAGTAGGGCCATTTCACTCTTCTCTTCTAATCACTGTTACATTGGGATTCTGTCTCTATCTTCTGTCTATATAATCTATAAGTTTCCACTTACCCCTCAAGACTCAATTCAGTGATTTATATACTCGTTCCTTAGCTCTGTCTCCATGTCCTACCAGGGAAATAGTCTCAAGGACAAGAACCATATCTTATTTCAAATTTCTAAAGTCTACTCCAAAATAGACATTAAACAAACTTATTCTGAATCTTGGATGAGTATCTTTGATAAATGTATTCATTGCAGGTATAATACTCTAGGGGTAACCTTTCAGCCACCCAAGGAAAAGCTAAGTCTCATAAGAAGTAAGAGCACATGACTACTACAGGAATTCTGTTATCCATGATCACAGTACAGTTTGCAGTGCTCTGGCCTAATCCTGGCTTCTCTGATTTGTAGCTTGGATGTTCTTATGTAAGCCATTCTGAGCACAATAATTTAACTATGAAAAAAAAAACCCACAATTCCCAGAATACCTTAAGGTCACAACATGAAATGGGTGTAGCGGGCTGAAGAGATGAGTCAGCAGTTAGGAGCATTTGCTGCTCTTGCAGAAGACCAGTGTTTGATTGCCAACACCCCCACTGGGTGGCTCACAACTGCCTGTAACTTTAGTTCCTGGAGATCTGATGACCTCTTCTGGCCTCCACTGGCACTGCATGCCTGTGCTGCACATACAGACAAGCGAGCACACACCTACCTACATACATCAAGATGAACACAAACATTTAAATGAAACAGTTGTACTCACCTTGGATTTTGAAGCAAATTATTTACTGGAGTCTTTATAAACATGGAAAAGGTCAAGAAAATCTTTAAGGACCATCAGGGTTTTGAGCAACTTGGAGCAATGAGAAGCTGTTAGCATCTCCCCACAAGAGGCAAATGGAGCAGACAGTGCTTTTGAGCCTGGTGAGGAGGGGGAGCACAGACTTGAAGTTGTAGTTACCCAAAACAAAGCAGTGAGTGGTGAGGTAACATGGAGGAAATACCCTGGGATCTCTCAGCTGCCCTTCAGCTGTCTGCTGGGGTTTCCATCGGACTGAAGACAGGGAGTCTGGTGAGACAAGTGGAGTGTCACCAGTGCCCTTCTCTAAGTTCAAAGGAGGGTACAGAAGGCCAAAGGACAGATAGGTGAGCACAGATGAAGAACCAGTAAACTTGTGTGTGTGTGTGGGGGGGTGTTCAACTGCGTGATAAAATGAAAATAAAAGTGATGTCTGTTATAAATTTTGTGCAAAAAGATTACTTGGCAAATGCAATGTCAACAGAAAACTCTAGAGTCAATAGCTACATTTGTTATTGTTTTTAAAAAGGCATTTGAGACAAATGATTATTTGTTTGCTATTGATAGTTGGATATCTCCTTCAGGTAGAACCTGGTGTCCATAAGGCCAAATTCATAGGCTCAACCTCACAGACAGTCATAGCCATTGACTCTATGCCCAAGTAATTCACATCAGTGTGTGTCCCAGAAGGGTATGATCAGAAGTAAGATACTTATCATTAGAAAAGAATCTTTCACGATGTAGAAAATATTAAACAATTCCTGATGTTGAAAGATAACAAAAACCACCACTACATCCTATACTTCCCAGGATGAGCAATGGTTCACAGAAGGTATGAGCACAATCTTGGTCATGATTTGAGAGGTACCTCAAAATCCCCGAAAGGTTTTACCCAGAGCCCCCCAGCCCTCCCCCATCCCAGTTCTAATGTGAAACTCCTAGAGATTTTCACATTATTGGCCCTCTTTAGGGTAGGTACAATAGGATCAGCGTCCCATTGTCAAACACATGCGCGCGCGCACACACACACACACACACACACACACACACACACACTAAATCTTCAGTCCCAGATATGCAAAATCAGCCAACTGTGGATTGAAAATTTGTGTTTTTTTAAATTTTCATCTGTACTGAAATGTACAAACTTTTTTCTCACCGTCATTTCCTAAATAATATAGCATGTGAACTATTTCTCTAGCATTGACATTGGAAGAGGTAGTCAAGAAACGTAGAGGCAATTTAAAGCATACCAGGAGGATGTGCACAGATTGCATGCAAATACTATACCATTTCATGTAAGAGATGTGGACACCCTGATACTTTGTTACCCCATGCCCATTCTCCCATGGATACCAAGGGATGAGTATTTTCTGACAGCCCACCCAGTACCAATCCCAATTCCGAGTGCCTTCATGCATAGCAAAAAAAAAAAAAAAAAAAACCACCACAACAGCATAGGTTTACAAGCAATGGTCAGAGGGTAGAGACAGCTCACAAACTGTTCAGAACCAGAGACCTTACCAGAAAAGACACAACAGGGCATTGTGTGTGCGCCTGGCTAGTCTAAGTAGGGAATGAAGGGAGACAGCTGTAGGATTGGGACAGAGACAAATATGAGCTCACTTTGGTTTGGCAAAGAGTTATGTCTGATGTGATTATTTAAATAGTAATGATACAATTATGTGATAACTTATTATGTGCCTGCTAGGATGTCACCATTCGAGAGATTTCTTTTATCACTGGGTTTTCCCTTGTGTAGTGGGTATTGTAACACTCATTCCTTCAATGGGAAATCAGGGTCATAGACGGGATGTGATTCACATAGTCCAGGAGGCTGAGAGATGCAGGCAGCCTTGGGAACGGAATCCAGTTCTGCCTTTAGGGGCGGGGCTCTCTCCACTCTGCAGCAGACGCCTCACAACAGCAATGACAGACAGACGAGTTCATTAAAATATGTCTTCACCTAAAATGTAGCCATTTAAAAAATGTTTAAATGTTAGGGATTTCTTAAAAAGAGAACATACTAAGCTCGGGGGTGGGGGATGGCTCTCATAGTGACACCCTCATGAGTTTTGTTTTCTGAAGAAAAACTAAGGAAATGCACCAACCAATTACTCAACAAATGTTTGGGGAATGAATAGCTCTCTGTAATTAAGCAGTTGGAAGTCATGCAACATTTTATAACACGTAAAACACAAGAAGATGTCTCAATTTCTTTCCGAGAGTCATTTCCCATTAAATTCCAATTTTCCACTTGATGAGCTGCAGACCCTCCCAATATCAACAGAGATTAGGCAGCATGTCTCTGCCAGGCCAAGCTTTCTCTTGCTTGCTGCTGAGCAGCAAACTATAACACACCGGGAATGGACGGACTATAGGAGCCGTAAGTAAGTTAACTTCACACAGCAACCTGACTTCCATGGCTTGTCACAGTCTCGGTAAAAATAAAACAGGGCAGAGCAGATGACCCATATGTTTCCGGAAGTCCTTTCCCCTTTCTTGGAACAACCCAATAAATAGAGTTAGTTCCCGTGAATGGCCTGACTTTTTCTTCAAGACACATAATCAAGCTGGGAGCCAGGAATTGGTAGCTATAAGCAAGTGCTTGTGCTGTTATCAAAAAACCAAAGTCCACCAGGCCTGTGCCCACCAACCACACACACACACACACACACACACACACACACACACACACACACTAGCAGGCAAATGACAAAAGATGTCTAGACTGGGTGCTTCTGCAGATGTGGCTGATCTCACCCCCACTGTTTGTTCCTAGGCCATGGCTGATGCAACTCAGGATCAAATGGCTAATCAGTGGAAAAGCAACAGGCTATGGAGGGGGATGGAGGGAGAGAAAGAGACGCAGAAACAGTAATAGTCCTCTCAAACAAAAACTACCAAAGGCCCATGTCTTAGTTACTTTTCTATTGCTGTGAAGAGACTCCACTGCCAAGGCAAGTTATTGAGTTTATTGGGACTCACAGTTTCAGAGGGTGAGTCCATGACCATCATGGTGGGGAGCACAGCAGCAGGCAGGCAGGCTGGTGGCACTGGAGCAGGAGTTCAGAGCTTACATCTAACCCACAGGCGGTAGGCAGAGAAAAGGAGAGACTGAAGTCTGCTTTTGAAACCTCGGAACCTCAAGCCATCCCTACCCCTACCTCTGCCCCATGCTGAGACACACCTCCTCCGACAAGGCCACACCCCTAATCCTTCTCAAGCAGTTTCACCAACTGCTAAGCAAGCATTCAAATATAAGAGCCCATGGAGGCCATTCTCACTTAAGCCACCACATTTCATTCCCTGGCCCCCATAGGCTCATGGTCATACCATAACACAAGGGGAAAAATGCATTTAGCCCAACTTCAAAGTCCCCTCTGAGGCCCAAGGCAATCTCTCTGTCTTATGCATGTGACAAGTTGTAAGCTCTCAGCTGCTGCCCCAGTGCCGGGCCTTCCTGCCCACTGTCATGATCCCCATCATGATGGTCATGGACTCACCCTCTGAAACTGTAAGCAAGCCTCCAATTAAATGCTTTCTTTTAGAAGTTTCCTTGGCCATGGTATCCCTTCACAGAAATAGGAAAGTAACTAAGAGACCCAAAGGGGTCTATAAATCAAGGTCTTGGGGAGACTGTTGGCACACCACTTTTCCTTCAAATATATAAGCATCAGATAGACATGAGGCTATCACAACCTCATCTGTGTATTTCTGCCAACTGTACATCATGATGGATACACTATTGTTCTTGCTTATTAACTGGTATACTGTAAAATATTCTACAAATAAAAGTTACATTAGGACATGTGTGCTATAGTTCAGATATATTAATAGTGTTAGAATAGAAATGATCTAACTACAGTGTGTGGAGGTGGGGCCTTGAGAAAGTGATTGGGATTAGATAAAATCATCAGGGTGGGGGCCCCATGATCAGGAACTATGCTGCCCCTGCTCTATGATGCTCTGAGCCATCTTGAGACTCCACTAGCAAGAGCCATAGACTCTGCACCTCCACAATCCTGAGCCTCTCTTAGGTGTTTCAATAGAGTGGCCAAAACCAACCTAAAACAACAACAAAAAGGAGACCCAGACTAATGAAACATGTCAGAACACTATTAGAACAAATTATATAAACCCAATCAGATTAATTTGACAATTAAGTGGCTCACGTGACTTAAAAGCCCAGAGGTAGCATAGTAGTACAAGCTTTGGACACAACCAGATCTGAAGGTTTAAACACAGCTTCTTCTCCATCACTTCATGCTTTCCTTTGTGTTGGCTTTATGCACAAACTCGTCACTGTGACCTCAGAAGGGCCTCCTATAGGATTTGTCCAGAGGTCCAGAGTGTTTCAGTGTATGTGTTACTTCCACCCTTCATGAAAGGACTCTGAGAGTGCTGCTTGGATTTTGTATTCACTCCTGGACCAATCGCCCTGTCCTTGGGGGTGATCCTTTGAAGGAGCATGTCAAGTGAATGACCCCTCTCCTCAGCTACCTGCAGAAGGGGAGATGAAAAGCCTTTGAGAGAAGCAAAAGGAATGTGGGGTGGGTGATAGTAATCGTGGAATACCATGAGGCAGTCAGGTACGAAGGGAAGAAGCTGTGAGCGAGACGGCTTGACACTGAGTCTTATGTGGGTCTCCAGGGCTTGGTGGATCTGGACGAAACATTCACCACCCTCAGCATCGTTTTCTCACTTGGAAAATGTTCAGACCACCCTTACAAAAAGTATGGGTTTTTTTTTTTCTTTTTAGCAATAATTTTAAATCATTTTTAACTGTGGGCCTCCCTCTTCAAGTGATCACTTATATAAAACAGAATCGTACCAAGGCTGCTTGGAAAGATGCTGGAGAGCATGAAGTCTCTCTTCCTGGGGCTTCCTGGAACCTCCACACACCGCCATCCTTGAAGGCCCCAAGGGATCCTGAGAACACGGTTTTAAACAGCTTGAAAGCTGCTCTCCGGGGCCTCTTCTAGCTTGAACTTTGGAGAATTCTGTGTAGATTGTCCAACTCTCTTTAATCTAATTTTTCTCACTTTCCTTCTATTTATTTTTTTGGCCAAACTCATGGACTTGGGCTATGTGTGAGAGGCCACTTAGGCAAAACAATCATTTATTCAAATCCCTAGGCAATTTACTCTGGCCTATTTGGAGCTTGCTTTTCCTGACAGAAAGGAAGTAAATTTCCCAAATCCATCTTCAAGCTGGGACTAGAAAAGGTGAGCACATGAGTGAAGATGAGGAGGCGACAGAAGTAGCCAAAGCTGGACCAAGCTGGAAGCTGTACATGTGAACAAGCTCCAACCTCCCTTGCTGTCCAGTCCCCCTGCTTGGCACCCGGGGCCTACTGCTCACACTGGAGCCGGGGGCAGGGGAAGGTGCTGTGGGTTTTGGCTGAGCAGTTTCTGAAAACTTGATCTTAGGCAGACACCTTCAGCTCCAACATGAGAAAAAAAGGGGTAAGTGGGGAACCACACGGAGCCTTCTTGTAGCCTGTAAGATAAAAGGCAGGCTTCCTGATATAGGCAGTACCACCATGGGTGAGAAATTGATTGAAGGAGACTCCAGAGGCTGGGACCTCTGATTCATTTATTTGTTTGTTTCTTTTAGTTTTTCAAGACAGGGTGGGGTTTCTCTGTATAGCCTTGGCTGATTTGGAACTCACTCTGTAGACCAGGCTGGCCTCAAACTCACAGAAATCCTCTTCCTTCTGTCTCCCAAGTGCTAGGGTTAAAGGCATGCGCCACCACTGCCTGGCTTCTATATTTATTTTTAATATGACTATTGATGCAGAAAATATCCAGGGATGGGTAGCAGTTGATGGGTGCTCTTTGGGGAGTATGGGAATAGATAATGGAGGGCTCTGGCCTGTGGGACTGTAGAATCACCAAATAGAGGAGGCAGACAAATCACCGAACAAGACTGTGGGAAGGTTGGTATCCAGCTGGTGCTCACAGGCTGGTAGGTGGCCACCAGTGACTCTCCCGATTGGTCAGTGTCCAGCCTATGCAAGTAGCTAACTATTTGAACATCACCCCGTTCTGTGATGTGTGACTAATTACAGCTGGCTTTGTGTTCGCTTCACACCCTACAGAGAACAACAGAATAACTAAATGACTGGAGGGTAGAGGAGGAGTTACAGAGGTGTAGCCTCTGGTCTGGGTCCCAAGGAAACAGTAGGCCATTACTGAGAAGTGGGAGAGAGGAGAGGTATTCCAGAGGAGCTGGGAATAGGGCCTGAGGTCTGGATATGCGCTCAGAAGGTGGTAAGGGAACCTTGGCTTGATGGGACCACCGACAAGGCTGGTGTGGGCTATGACACGCTCCCAACCAATGCTTCAAAGGCTGGCCTCGGGAGCTAGGGGGTGGGCTCAGTGGGGGAAGCGCTTCCTGTGCAAGCATGAGGACATGAAAACTGGGCATGGCAGGGCATGTCTGTCATCCCAGGGTTGGGGTACAGTCAGGTCGATCATGGAGGCCTGCTGGCCAGCCAGCTGAGCTGTAGCAATGAGCATCAGGCTCAGTGAGAAATTCTGCCTCAAATAAAAAGGGGTGGTGATGGGAACTGTTCCATCTACTTCCCTCCTCCTTTCCTCTGAATCCTGTAGGAAGGGACCACCGCCCAACACACTCTGCCACATGGGCTTGATCAGAGCCCCCCCATGCCGCTGTCTGTCTGTCCATGCCATAAATATCTCTTTTAATAAATCTCTTACAAAAAATGGGAGGAAGAAGAGTGAAAAGGCAGTTGAAGAAGATATAGAAAGTCAACCTCTAGTCTCTACACATGCTAACAGGGGCGCATTTACCCCTCCACATACACACTCATGTGCATATACACATACACCACACACACACACACACACACACAAAACTAACTACAAATTTTAAAGTGTGGCCTGGATTATGTGAGCAATTGGAAGCTGTAATCAGGACAGTGCCTGTGAAGACCCCAGAAAACCTCCGATGACAGACAGGAAGAAAAGAGACCACCCCAACCACTCCCGCTTATTCATACTCAAGAGCCAGCTCAGACCTCTGTCTAATTAAAGCCAACATTTATGGAGCATTCAGTCTGTGCTGAACCTTTGCACTGTGCCTCCTCTCGGGAAATCCTCCAATCGTTCCTGGTTCTACTCACTGACCACGAGTTAAAGGTAAGAAGACCAAGGCTTCAGAAAGGAGCTGAGTCGGTCCACGGGGAAGCAGTAAGAAGAATCAGACTGACAAGAGAGGCCTGTGTAGAGGAAAGGTACATCCAGTGAGTGCCACCTCTGCCTGTTCAAGTTGCCCAGCCCATACACTTTAGATATTGCTCTTCCTCTCACATCCCACATACAGTCCATCAAGAAACCATGTTAGTACTCAAGCTTCAAAGTCTAACTAGAATTTGAACATTCTCTCATTCAACTGTGTGTGGCCCAGCCCATCCATACCTTTCTCCTGGATTCCGCTTGTGACTTAGGAAGAGATGTCCTGTCTCTATCCTGCCTCCTACATGCCATCCCCCATAATGCAGCCTGGCTGGACTGACTAAAACCACTCCCCAAAATCCTTTACTGACTCCCCATGCCAACAATCACAGTTCTGAATTTGTCAGCTTAATCCCTCCCCTCCAGTTCTCCAAACCGTCTCTCTCTCCCGCTTCCACTGTTAAGGTTACTCTGGCCACACAGTCTCCTGACTCTCACCTCACCAATCATGCTCCTGCCTCAGAACTTTAGTTCCTCCTGGTCTGGTACTTACATCCTTTCTCTGGGACACCCTGTGTAACCTGCTTCTCTTCAGAGGGTTTGCTCATGAAGGCTGGACTTAACTCTTCTCAGTTTGCAGCCAGAACCCTGATACACCATGGAACACTCCCCTTTGACCTCATTTACAGATTGTTTTCACATGGCATTAATCACTTTCTAACATAGTATGTACCTTCTTACTCTGTGTGCTTCTTGTCTCTTTTCTTGAGAGTATGAAGTCCACGAGCTAAGACATCCTTGTCTGTCTGTTGGCTAATTCTAATGGCTCAGACAGGAACTGGACAGAATGTGGACGGTGCATGTTGAGTGCTAGGAGACAGGCATTTAGTTGATTGTGTAAATAAGTGGTAAAGGCAACGAGTGGACTTAGGTCTCCCAGATGCTGATTCCAGCTTCTTGCTGCCACAGGTGAGTGGAACAGGAGAATGATCGAAGTCTTGGTGGGTAACAGCCCTCGTGGTGGGATTTTACACCAATCATGCCAACACTGGATGACTTGAATGGCAGCTGCTGCAGCAGAGGAGCAAGTGAGCTTTTATTGTTCGGCTTTATGGCTGTGGGTTCTTTTATATTGAACAATAAAACCCCTAGATGCAAAGACATCCTGCTTGTGAGTGTATATGCATGAGTATGAGACCAGAGAATAGACGCATGTGAGCATGAATATTAGGGGGTGTTTGTGCAAGTATGTGAGCATGTTTACGAGAGAGAGAGAGAGAGAGAGAGAGAGAGAGAGAGAGAGAGAGAGAGAGAGAGAGAGAGAGTATGTGTGTAGAGGCATTGGCCTTCATCCTAGAGCCTTACCTCACTCAATAGACATTTAACAAAAATAGCCTTGTTGAATAGGAACTAATTATTTGGCAACAGAGGGAGAGGCCGGGAGATGGATGGTACAGACCACCCCTGGAAGGATAAAATGCTGCTCCACATGGACGACTTTAAGACGGAGCAGCCAACAAGAGAAGCCTGGAGAAATGTTTCTTTTGATGTCATTAAATCTGGGAGGGCAGGCAGATTTTGCAGGAGAAAACCTGAAGATTCTCTGGGGCTACCTGGACTCCCCTATGGTTGCTGCCCAGAGCCTAGGACCAGCTTAGCTGTTTCTCTACATCCCAGGCTCCTCTGATCTGTATAGAACTTTCCCTAGTTTTGAGAGACTGCCTCCACAACGAGCACGTGCTTAGAAGGATGACTGACCTGGGAGGAAAGAGTGGGGTGTCTTCTAACTGGTCCAAGTACTCAGGGTCATTGCTTAGCTTCACGCTTACTGTTAAGGCTTGGATATAAAAGGCTCATTAGTGACCTGTTTCCCCCTTGGGGAAATAATTTGATCATGAAGGTTCTGACTATCAGTGGATTAATCAATTGATAGTCATAATTTGATGGTATTATTGGGAGATAGTGGAAACCAGGAGGTGGGGGGAAGTTAGAGGAAGTAACTCACTGTGGGCACGCCCTGGAAGTATATGTCTTGTCCATGACCCCTTTTCCCTGTTTCATTTTGCTTCCATGAGAGGAGCAGCTTTGATCCACCACGTTCCTCTGTTATGATATCTGCCTCACCAGAAACAATGGAGCCAAGTGACTGAGGCCTGAAACCTCAGCGTACTGGCTAGTTTTATGTCAATTTGATACAAGCTAGAGTTCATGGGAGGGGCCTCAATTGAGAAAATGCTTCCATAAATTGGGCTGTAGGCAAGCATTTTCTTAATTAGTGATTGATGTTGGGGGGGGCAGCCCATTGTGTATTGGGCCATCCCAAGGATGATGGTCCTGAGTTCTAAAAGAAAGCAGACTGAGCAAGCCATGAGGAGCAAGCCAGCAAGCAGCACCCCTCCATGGCCTCTACATCAGTTCCTGCCTCCAGATTCCTGCCCTTTTTGAGTTCCTGTCAAATAACTATGACGTGGAAGAGTAAGCCAAATAAACCCTTTCCTCCCCAAGTTGCTTTGGTCATGGTGTTTCATCACAGTGATAGAAACCCTAACTCCTTCCTCTTCTAGCAGGATTTTCTCAGGCATTTATCCGGCAACAAAACGCTACCAAATTCATGCTGAATGAAAAGGCTCAGATGTTGTGAGGTGAGGCAGGATCTGATAAGCACAGGGGCTCTACTGCTGCTCTCTTCAGGAATGGACCACACCCCCTAAGTGCCCCGATGGAGCAGGCAACCAAGCACTCAGTGCTCAGAGAACTTGGTAGGGAGTTTCTCCCAAATGACAATCCTCAGGACGAGGAGGAATGATGCTGTTGGATAAGCTGCCCGTGAACGAGAAAGTGAGTTTGTTTGGCTCAGCACACCACTGATTACCTCCTCCTCAAAACTTTCAGTATAACTTACTAGATTGAATAACACACACACACACACACATACACACACACACACACACACACACACACACAAACACAGAGAAAGAGAAATAAAAATGTGATCATCTAAGATTTTAATTTTCTTAAAAAATAATTGCTTAGCAATGATTTCTTCTTCCTCAGCAGCAACATCAAGCTCCTTGACTGACCCCTTCCCTACATCCCTATCCCTACACAGCCCCATTGCCCCATTATCCCATCCCTACACTTGCCTTTTCTTCCTCACTTGGTGTTGGGTAAGCACAGGGGTCCATTGATCTTCGCTGGTGTCAAAAGTCACACTGATTGGCGGCAGCACTTAAGTTTCACACCCTGTGTCCTAAGGCATTGCCTGTAAGATGCTTTCCTGGTCCTCAGAATTCCTTCACTACCCATGCTAATAGTTCTTCGGACTGCAATGATTTAGACATCCTTTTGTCTCTTTTTATGCTGCAGTTAGCTCCCAACCCCCCTGGTGGGCAGGCCATAGTAAACATCCCAAAGGCCTCACCCCAAGAGTCTTCCATTCAGGAGGTCCTGCAAGAGTCCTGACCAGTCCTAGGTCACACTGCAGCTGCATACTCTAGGATCTTGCTTTGAGCCCATCTGCTCTATGATTTCTACTTTGGTTGCAATTTGAAAACAATGTTGATCTAGAACTGAGCACAGCTGGAGTTACCAAAATCAGCCACTGTGTGGGCATGCAGTTACAGGGGAATGAGCTGAGTGAGCTGAGTGAGGCCTGAACAGTGAGGTGGAAGGTGCAGATATGTGTGGGTGTGGCTCACTGTCCTTATGATTGTATTAAAGAAAAATCTTTCTATATCCACGGAGTCCGAAGAGGACCCGTACCAGATAGGACTCCCTCAGTGCCAAGTGAGAAGAAGGCAGTTGTGAAAGCAGGCGTAACAGCCCTAAGAACGAGGCTGGTGTTCACACAAGGCCCAAGACACTCCCTTCAGGCTTGACTTAATCCAGGTGCTCTGCTTCCTGTCTGTGTGCTCTCTTCTCAAGTAGCATCTTTGATGCTGGTCATCAGGTGAACAAGAACCACAGTCCTTTAGGAAGGTGGCTGTCACAACTCCTCTAGCTACACACACTGTGGGGGTCATCCCCACGATCAAGAATAGAGACAGGCAAGGAGTGGACCAATGCCCAACAGATTAGCCAGAAAGGCCAGGGCTGCTGGGATGAGCACCCCTTGGATTTTCAAAGTTTCACATTAACCAAATCCAATACCAGTTAGCTAAGTAAATGTTTCCCGGAAAATTTACCTCAGGACCTCTCACAAACATTTATCTTCTTAGATGTAAAATGTCACCGCTGGGGTTCAGGGAGAATTTGCTAGAGAGGGTGTTCATAGGTAAGAGAAATAGTAGCTGCCATTTTCCCAGTCCTCAAGAACTGAAGTTTTTCTCTGAGACTCTGAAAGACATAATGCTTTTGTAAATGCTGTTTTAGTCCTGCAGAATTCTCATTTAGTCAGTCCTTCATGTAAACAAGTACATACACAAAAGCCATTAAGCACAACAAATTTTTTGTGACCTAAAAGGTATAAAATAATATCCATCTTTACCCTGGGACAAATCCCAGAGAAAGAGAAATCCAGAGTGGAGACAGAGGTAAGCAGAAAAACTCAGCAAAGCACTATTGCCACAGAAACCAGAGCAGAATGGAGTTCCAGGGAGGGGACAATCGTCAGTGAAATCCAAGGCCACAGAGGATCAGGCAGAATGAATGGAGCATTCCTGATGAGTTTGCAAGCCTCTGATTTAATGTTTCCCTCACTTCTGCACCATTTGACATGGGTGTATAAATTAATACATTGTAGTACTTTTTAAATGTTGACATCTTAGAGCACATTAATTTGGACAACTGCCTACAAAATTTTGATTACATATAAGGGTAACTTTACCCAGCTATGAAGTATCAACTAACATAAAAAAGTCTTCTCAAAGGTCTCATGAATGAAAGAAAACAATCCAGGAAGGTCATGATGGGTCCGGCTTGGCTCACACACATCTCTTCCCTCTTCCCTACTCATCGGACAGGGGTAGAAGATAGTGTAGTTGGCCAAGTGGTGGTGGCGCACGCCTTTAATCCGAGCACTCGGGAGGCAGAGCCAGGTGGATCTCTGTGAGTTCAAGGCCAGCCTGGACTACAGCGTGAGATCCAGGACAGGCTCCAAAACTACACAGAGAAACCCTGCTCAGAAAACCAAAAAACAAAATGAAACAAAAAAAAAAAAGGTAGTGTAGTTAGTTGTTCGGCCCATGTCACGTCATGGCCATTACTGTGGGAAGGAACAGAGAACTAAGACTGATAACCCTATCTGGGTTACACAATCGGGGGTGAGGAGAACCTGTATTCTCAGGAAGAGAAGGAAAAATGTACAAAGACACCAAGAGCAGTGGTTATGGGAGTCCAGGAAAGTGTGCGCACAGCTCCCATCACGCAGTAACTGGAATTATTAGTTATTAATATCAACATTCATTTTGCATCTACTCTGTCCCAACTGTGTGGGGTTGTTTAGAGATGAAAGGTACAACATGCCAACCTTGCAGAGTTCAAGCCACTGCTGGGTAGACAGATGCAGAAATAAATTGGGTACCATGGGATGAGTGCTACTTAGGTTGAATAACCCTTATCCACAGTTCTTGGAGAGAGAAATGTTTAGATTTGGGCTTTTTGAATATTTGCATTTATATAATGAGTTGTCTTGGGGATGAGGCCCAAGTCTAAGTATGGAATTTGCTTATTTTTTCATATACAACTTACACATATACCCTGAAGGTACTTTTACATAATATTTTTAGTTAGTGTATCTGAATTTTGATTGATTACAACCTGTCACATGAAGCCACATGGAATTTTCCACTTGTGCCATCATGTCAGTGGCCAAAACATTTCTGATTTTGAAGCATTTCAGAATTTGGATTTTTGAGTTTAGGAATGCTCAACTAACTTTTAGAAGACTTTGAAAAATACTATGAGAAGACTGTGAATTCTTTTGGAAAGGTGGTACCAACAAGGGCTTTCTGGGCAAGGACAGTTTGGCAGAGGGCTTAAAGGAGGCATAGGAGATTTCCAGGAGGACAAGATAGAGTTCCAGAGAAGTTTTCCAATTTAATTCACTACTGAGCATGGAGTTCAGAGGTTTAGCAAAAGTTACCGAGTTGGAGTGTAGGTGATGGTCTAAACATGGGCCAGACCAGAAATGGACAGAGAGCAGCAGACAGGCTCCATGTTGAAGCTGAGCAACAGAGTGACCCCCATGTGACAACGCAGTCTGATGGGAGTGTCAGGTGTCACCCGAGCATCACCTTTCCAGACAAGGGCCCATCAGAGGAATGCAGACAGTGTAGCGTGTCTTTGTGATTGCTGCTGGGAGAGAGCACTTTCCCCTCTAAGTCTCAATAGAGCACTCCTGAGGGAAGATGAATGTTCACTATCATTAAAAACAAGGAAGAAATTTGCCAGGCATGGTGATGTGCACCTTTAATCTCAGTACTCGAGAGGCGAGTTCCAGGACAGCCTGGTCTACACAGCGAATTCTGAGCCAGCCAGGACTACATAGTGAGACCCTATCTCAAATAAATAAATATTTAAAATAATAATAAAATAAGCATAAAAATAAAGAGGAATAAACTCAAAGGAAGAATGAACCAAAATGTAAAATGCCTTGCTATTCTGTAACGGGACCAAACTCCAAATTGCCATCAGGACAGAAAATTCAGAGCCTATGCATTTCCCCTCATACAGAAGAACTCACCTATCCAAGGATTTTGCCAGCCTCACCTACACGCATTTTAAGTAATACATATTCTCCAGGCTATTGTTACAATATTAATGGCTATGGGGTTTTGTTTATTTGTTTTTGTTTTGTTTTATAGACAAACTTTTCAGGTATGAATCCAGACTCTGGGCTGCATGGCCTTGGCAGAGTTATCTTTTCTTTGTGAAACTCAACTTAGAGTTCTTGAGAAATGATGGTTACAGGAGACAATAAACACAAAGCTCTATCCACAGCACTCAAACACAGCATGCCCCAAAAGCCAGCTCTTCCTGGTGCTTTGTATTACTCAGTCACATCTTGTCCTCGATCCTCTGAACAGCTCACCTTAGACGTGGCTCCTGAAGGAAGAGAATCACCCCATCACTTTAGGGTGTGATCATTTTTGGTTTAAGATTGCTCTTGTAATCGTGTTGACACAGTGGAGGTCATGTGCTACAAACCACAGATGTGGTAGTATATGTGTGCCACAGCTATGTCATGTGCAGAGGACAGCATCCCAACAGTATCCTCCCCACCTTTCAGCTCTTCTATTGCCTCCACCCCATTTCTGTGATTTCCCGGAACCTAGGGGTGAGGGTCACACCGATGTCTCGTCTATAGCTGTCATCAGAGTTGCTTATTTTCAGCACTTGAACAGTAACGAGTCTCTCTGCATTCAGTGGGGGAGGGGCTCCAGAGGTCTCATCCCTAGCTGAGGAGCTATTGGCAATTGATGGCTGTAAGGGGAGGGACAGTCACTTTTCTTTGGGGATGTGGTTTTGGGTGGGTTCCTCACACATCCATGGATGGCCCTGTACACATGCACCTAGGGACAGCCAACACTAACTGGACTGAAGCTGTAGGTTAAAAAGTAATTGATAAAAAAAGGAGGAAATGAAGTTGAGAGGTAGAATGGATGGAGTCAGGGTTCCTACAGGGTGTTGGAAGCACAGGTAAGCGGTGGAGTCAGTCAAGATAGAGTTTATACATATATGAAAGTTAATAACGATGATGATGATGATGATGATGACGACGACGACGACGACGACGACGACGACGACGATGATAAATAGATAGCTTTTGAATAGTCAGTTTCCTTTGCAGGTTTCTGTCAAATAGACAGTGACAACATTGGTTCCTCACATCTTATAAGTCTGGAAAAGCATGTTTGATTCTAGAACACATCAACGTCTCTGTCTAATTCAGAAAGGCAAAAGAGATCTAGTGATGTTGGTCAGTTCCAGAGGCTTCCATTTGAACTCTGGCTGATCCCGGGGGCCTTAATTCTGCAGTTCCAGGGGCACTGAGGAAATGCTTTCCTCTCAAGTGTGAACACCAGTGTGAACACCTTTGTTCAGATTTTCAGAACATGTAACCACGCAGGCATGATGGTGTATGCTTGCATTTTCAGCAATGCTAGCCACCCAGTCTAGCTTACTTGGCAAAGCTACAGGCCAATGAGAGACCCTGTCTCAAGCAAAACTGTGGAAGGGGCCTGAGGAACAACACCTAAAGTTGTCCTCTGACCTCCACATGCATACACACAAACATGCATGCATGCACACTCTTGTGCATTCATACACACCAAGAAAGAAAAATGCAGAACCAGACAGCCGATATGTTAGATGATTTAATGGAGAAAGGGTAGTTTTACTAGCTAAAGCTATAGCACTTGCAGAAAATGCTTAGGAGAAAGCCTTCTTGACCTTGAGTTGGACAAAACATAACACATAAACTGAAAAAAAATCAGTATTTTTATTCCATTAAAATTAATATATATATCTGCAAAACATCCACAAGAAAATAAAGAGGTCAGTCACAGTGTGAAAGACAACATTCACAAGTCATGTAACAGACTTGGAAAATAATGATGGCTATGGGAAACAATACCCACAATCTCACTTGTTTAAAAACATGTAAATAGCTGTTACAATACAAGTAACCACAAAATACCATGGAAAGGGGGAAGAAGATGATTTGAAAAGGCATTGCACGAAAGAAGGTAAAAGTTGGCTACTACATACTTGAAAAGATGTTCAGCATCAGTCACTAGGGAAATATAAATTAATACTATAATGTCATACCACCTCATAGTGACCAGAGTGGCCAAATTCCTTAAAACTGACAAATATAAGTGTTGATAAGAATGTGGAAAAATAGAATTTTAAAATGAAAAATTATTGGTGTAACAAGGTACACATTGGAAACAGTTGGGATTTCATTTATAAGTTATAAAACATTGTATGAATCTTAGCAATAGACTGTGGAAAAATGTAAACATTTCTACACAAGGCCACATGCACTAATACTCTCTGTAGGATTGTCCATAATATGCTGAAAGTGAAAGGAACCCATATACTCATCAACAAAATATGGTATGCCCAGGCAGTGAAATATTGTTCAGCAATAAATAGGAACATGTTGTAGCATTGGCACATCTCAGGGACAGTGTGAAAAGGGAAAGAAACCAGGCTGTATGTGATATGATTATATCTGCATAATTATCTACTGTGGAAAGTTGGCAGAGCTAGAAATAGACCAGTGGCATACCCAGGCCAGAGCTGGGAGCAAGAGTTGACTGATACTTGCCAAGAGGGAATTTTCTATAGTGAGAGAAATGTCCAAAATGAATAAATCAATTACTCTTTTTTTTTTTCTTGGTTTTTTGAGACAGGGTTTCTCTGTGTAGCTTTGCACCTTTCCTAGAGCTCACTTGGTAGCCCAGGCTGGCCTCGAACTCACAGAGATCTGCCTGGCTCTGCCTCCCGAGTGCTGGGATTAAAGGCGTGCGCCACCACCGCCCGGCTAAATCAATTACTCTTATGGAGCTGTGATCAAAACACCCAAGCAAACAACTTCTGGGAGGAAGGTTTTTTTCTGCCTCCCAGCTGTGGGTGGTGCAGTCCACGCTGCTTGTCCTCATGTACTTGTGTAGGACATTGTAATAGTGAGAGCATGAGGCAGAAGAGCTTCCTCCCCTCAGGACAGATGGGAAGTAGTCAGAGAAGAGAATTCAGAGCAGTCATAACCACTATAGATACATCCACCCCTTGTAACTTTACTTTCTACATTTTGGCCCCACCTCCTCAAGTTTCTGCCATCCACTAATATAGCCCTACCAGATGGACACTGTAGTGGTTTGAATAGGAATGGACCCCCTAGACTCACGTGTTTGAATGCTTGGTCCATAGGGTATAGCATTATTAGGAGGTATGGCCTTGTTAGAGTAGGTGTGGCCTTGGAGGAAGTGTGTCACTGTGGAGACAGGCTTTGAAGTTTAATATATGCTCAAGCTATGCCCAGTGTGGCACACAGTCTCTTCTTCTGCTGCTTGTGGATCAAGATGTAGAAATTTCAGCTCCTTCTCCAGCACCATGTCTACCTGCATGGTGCCATGCTTTTTGCCATGATGATAATGGACTAAACCTCTGAAACTGTAAGCCAGCCCCAGTGAAAGGTTTTCCTTTGAAAGAGTTTCCATGGTCGTGGCGCTTCTTCACAGTAATAGAAACCCTAACTAAGACAGGGACCAAGTAGTTAACACGTGAACCTACTGAGGAAATTTTTAGAATAAATAATAACGCATTTGAGGTAATGGCTGCACAATTCTTTAGTTTATATATCTTAGTTAAGTGCATTTACAATTATAAATGGTGGGTTTTATACTAAATAATTTAGACCTCAATGAAGCCATTTTTAAGATTGTAATGCCTAAACATCCCTCCAGACCCTACTGCATTTGATTCTTTGGAGTAGGGACAGGGGTTACCCCAAAGAATCAATGCAGTACGTTAGATAGTCAAGTGGCACCAAAAAGACCCACTGAGGTAGATTTGGATTACAACTCCAAACTCACCAGTTATGTGACTTGGAGAATGTTAGTCTTCCCAAACATTATTTCCTTTGTTTATAAGATAAATATTATCTACTTCTTCAATTTGTATTGATTCTAAAATAAGATATGAACCTAGAAGATTCTGAGTAGTGTCAATTGTCATTCCTTATAGAGTCCCTGGGACTAGCAAACTCTAGAACAGACATGAAATCATATGCTAGGAATAATTCCAAGACCTGGAAGTTATGTTTGTTGAGAGACCCTGAATGTCAGATTTTCTTATACCAGGGAGCAGTGAGAGTCTAATTATGCAAGATTAGTCGATTCTAGTTTGGAACGATTTCATTCTCTTCCAAAGGACATTACAGTGAGGCCAGTTTTTCTACCCTAGCAGGTAGTTATCCATTCAGAAGTGTTCCTTTGATTAAGAACACCCATATGTCAGGCTGATAAGATGGCTCAGGCAGTAAAGGTGCTTATACCAGGTCTGAAGTTTGATCCTCACAACCCACCTAGGAAAAGGAGAGACTGACTCCTCATGTATTATCCTCTGACCTCCACACACATCTTGTGCTCAGGCACACTCCCTCCAAATAAATAAATGAATTAAGATTCAAAAACTTGGGGTTGGGAGCTAGAGAGACGGCTCAGCTGTTAAGAGCACTGACTGCTCTTCCAGAGGACCTGGGTTCAGTTCCCAGCAACCACATGGCAGTTAACTGTCTGTAACTCCTAGATTTGACACTCTCACACAGACATACATGCAGGTTAAAAACAAACGAACAAATACACACACAATAAATAAAACCAAAACAACAACAACAAAAAAACTTGGGGTTAATTTGCAGCTGGAAATAGGCTTATATAGTTGAGGTCTGGAAATTTCAAAACCTTTACTCAGCTTTGTTGTGGGAATTTGATCCGTTTAGCCAATGATATTGGGGTGACAGCCCTACGGGCATAGTCTTGTCTGGGTATGTGACTGGATAAGAACTGAGGAGGAGTGTTGAGTGCTCTCTCTTGGGCAGTGGAAGGTTCCCTGATGCCACAGCTTGATGACCTTGTCCAGACCTTTCCCCATCTCCCCAGCTGATGAAGCAGGGGAGCCTCTTCATTCTGTATTCATGAGTGTGCTATTCCCATTGCATCCCTTAATAAATTATTGAACAGACTTCTGTGGGTTCTTACTTTATCTGGCACCCAATGTGGCCTGACCCCAAACAGCTGTGCCAGGGCACACTGCCCCACACAGCCCACCAGCTCCCCCAATCCCAAACTTGCTCAGAGACTTAGGGATAAAGAGAGGAAAACCTAGCCAGCAGTGTAGTGACTCTGGCAGGAGCACCCGTGTGCAGCTCTAGTGTGTGCTGGTGGCTACAAAGCCACAGGCAAGTGACTTTTTTGTAAATTCATGCCCCACATTGGGTGCCATTTGTAATTGCAAGTTTCTCTCCTGCCTGTCAGTTCCTGAATAACCATTCAGAGGCTTGATATTAATTACAAAATGATTGAACTATGGCTCAGGCTTATTGCTAGCTAGCTCTTACATTTAAATTAACCCATTTGTATTAATCTATGTATTGCCACATAGCCATGGCATTAACGGTCTGCTGGCATGTTGTTCCTTGGGCAGATGGATGGCATCTCCCAGACTCTGGCCTTCTTCTCCTGTATTTCTGCTTGGTTTCCTGCCTTGATCTGCCCTGCCTTGATATAGGCCAAAACACCTTTATCAACCAAAGAGAGCAAAACATATGCACAATGTACAGAAGGACATCCCATATCATGGCTTCTCTTAGCTGCTGTAAGGAGGCTCAAATCATGTTTTAATAGCATTTGTTTGGATACAAACAACAAGAATACCCAATATTCAATGTCTTAAAAGGGGATCTGTTTCTCTTTTAAAGATAATTTGGAAGTAAACATTCCAGTTTGCTCTGGAAAGTCAGTACTATTTGCAGAACCAAGAACCTTACATTCTTGAAATTTGTCATTTGTACATTGGATAATAGCTCTCTTTACATTCAGAAATTAGATGCCAGAGCTTCAAGCAACTGATTCTTATATGACAGAATCCAGAACATAAAAATGGAGAACAGATATAAGAAAGGATGGTTTTCTTATGTGTGTCTTTCTTACTGGAAAGGAATGGAAACTCATAGCAAGAAGTATCAAGAAGCCATTTTTCTGTATTTCCTTAACTGAACTTGGGTCAACATCTGCCCTGTCCACAAGGAGAAGGAGAACACGTTGATAGGAAAGAATCTAAGTATATCTACCTTATTATTTATCTTCATATTTTTGATAACTATCCATATGTGGTAGGCAGTGTTCTTAATTACAGATGATAGAAACTTTCCAGGCTAATTTAACAAGAAAATGACCATAGTTGTATTTGTGTGTGTGTGTGTGTGTGTGTGTGTGTGTGTGTATAATTAATTCAAAGTTGTTAGGTTGTCTACAACCTAACAGTTAAGTTTCCAGAAACAGTATCTGAAGCCATGCTTGAAATAGTTGTAATAGCATTGGAAAGATAGCTCAGCAGCTAAAGATACTAGTCACCAAGCCTAGCTACCTGCTTTTGATCCCAGGGATCCAAATGGTAGAAGAGGAGAACTGAATTCCACAAGTTGTCCTCTGGCACACACACACACACACACACACACACACACACACACACACACACTCGTGAACATATGCACACATCATTAAAATTTATTTTAAAAATGAAAATCAGCATAATGAGGATCCACCTTTCATTTGTCACCACACACCACAGCTACGTGTCCAGCTCTCTCATAAGAACATTTTATCTTTTAAAGATTTATCTTATGTGTATGTGCATTTGGCCTACATGTATGTATGTATGTATGTATGTATGTATGTATGTATACCATGTGCGTGCAGTGCCTATGGAAATCAGAAAAGGGTATCAAATCCCCTGGAACTGGAGTTATATATAGACACTTGACAGCTGTGTGTGTGTGTGTGTGTGTGTGTGTGTGTGTGTGTGCACATGGGCATGTCTACACCACAGTGTGTATAGAGAAGCTGGAGAACAACCTCAGGTGTGGGTCCTCACCTTCCTCCTTGTTTGAAATCCTCTCTTCAGTGCTGTACATGCCAGGCTAACTGCATCCAAGCTTCCAGCTATTCTGGCTCAGCACCCCATCTCCCAGAGAGGTGCACTGGGGTTCCCGATGCTTGTGCCACCATGTTCTACTCTCTCAGTATTTCTCTGAGGTTCTGAGGATCCAGACTCGGGTTGTCAGGCTTGTAGGGCAAACACTTTGCCCACGGAGCCATCCTCCAGTCTCTGTTTAGCTACTTCTAGTGGAAGGAAGTCTTTGTTGACAATAAAAACTCATCAAGTGGAAAATTCCCAGCAGACGTTTAGAATAACAGCATCTCACAATATTAAGTATCTCATTTAATTCTCTCAGCCGGCTGCAAGCTGTCCTCATTATGTGGAGGAGGAAAACTGAAGGTCACGGATACTTCATCCTGTCCAAAAGTCTAAACTCACAGAAATCCTCAAAGTCGTGATCAAAGACAGATGTCCAAGGATGCTCCCTGTCCATGGTTACAGCAAAGCGGCTGAAAACAAGTAAGATTCCTGTCATTGGGTGTTTCGAAAAGACATTGTCATCTATTTAAAGCAGAACAGCGTATACAGTTTAGATAATGAGGTGGATTCACACGTGCATGAGACAAGATGATACATTTTGATTGAGAAATTAGACATAATTTCCAAAACAGCATGAATAGTGTAACTCCATAACAAGAAACCCCAGGTTTACATACATGTAGCTATGCAAGTCTTGTACACACATAGATACAGATGGTCCTTCTCATCAATTGGTTCCATTTCCATGGATTCACCCAACTTTAGTTTGAAAATATTTGGAGAAAAATTAAAAACGTATTAAACATGGACAGACTTCTTAGTCAGTACTCCCCAAGCAATGCAGTGTGGTAACTATTTATGGTTTACATTGTACTAGGTATCATAAGTCATTCAGGAATGATGTAAAGTACCCACAAAGATGACATAGGGTAGATGTAAACTCTGCACTATTTAAACATCTGCAAATTTTGTTTTCTGCATGGAGTCTAGAGTCTGTTCCCTATGGAACTGAGATGACACTAAACCTTTTCTATCAACACACACATATACTCTGACACCGTCACACACCATGTGACTAAGCAGTTCACAGTGGGTGTCTCCTGGAGATGAGAATAAGAAACTTACTTTTCTATTGCATGTATTTTCAAATTTTAAGTTCTTTACAGTAAATATGGTTGTTGTTATAAACAGCAAGCCATTCAATAAATGAGGTGTTCATTAAGGCAAACTGATCATCTGTGAATCACTCATAATCCATCCATGTAAACCATCCATAAGCCATCCATTAAGGTGATAGTTACAATTTTTTAGAGGAAGGAATGAGTGTGGGTTCTTATCTATGCCCACATATAACTATTAAGGCCACATTTTACCTCTGGGAAAGAGAAATTTGAAACAAAAATTATAATCAATGGGAGGAGAAAATATAGGGAACTCATCAAGCCTGGGCCAGTAAAACTAGGAACAGAAGGGTCACCTTTGAGGGGGCCTCACAGAATAATAAGAGTTGCAGGTATACGAGAGTCAGGAACAAACACTTGGTCTCAGATGAGAGAACAGTTTGCAGGCTGGAAACAGTCAAGAGTGAGCAACACCAGCATCATGGATTAACTAGGCCAGACATGTTGAGGCTCAGCCAGCACGAAGGCTGGCAAGGGGAGCTTCTGAGGCAAAAATAGGCCCAGCTACAGGTACCACTGCTTGCTTGGATAGGCAGTTGAAGCAATATTGTGAAATGCTTTTAAAAAAATAGTTTTGTTTTCTAACACAGGAGACTGTTGACGAGAACTCCAGCTTTGGGAACCCACTGCTCCATGACACATAGGGGTGCTAAAGGCAGAAAGACTGGATGAAAGGCAGTGAAGCTGAGTGGACTTGGACTTGGTGCTTCAGATGGTACCCAGTTGACCCTGGATGATTTCAGAGGGGATTTCTAAAGGACTAGGATGGTTTGGGGGAACTTCTCCCTGGGAGAAGTGACTTCATCATTGGGATCATCCAACCCAAAGATCCACTATGACTTTTAGATAGCCAGGGGTTCAGCAGTGGGAACTAGGGTGGGGGAAACCCTATCATGTTATAACTAAATTCTCAGGTCTTCGCTGCAGAAGAACAAAGAGAGCATGCATGCAATCCTGCAGACTCCTGTTTGTTCTCTAAGCCCTGCTGCTGTGTTGGAATGGGAATGTCAAATAGGTGACATAGCTCGTTAGCAAGACAGAAAGCCTGGCTCAGACGGAACACGGGAAGACAATTGCGGAAGGAGGACCAGCTGAAGGGTTCACCACATTGTCATCTTTCCCTTTGTTTAACGCAATGATGCCTGAGGTTGGCAGCTTGCTCCACTCCTCTCTGCTTCTGCCACACGTCTGGTGTGTGTCAGGGCTGCTCTCACGAATAATGGCTGAAGAGCTGAGACCACAGACACAGAGTTCTGGAAAGACTGTTTGAGCCAATCAAAGGAGGTGTGTCTCCACTGGAGTGACCCTCCAACAGCCGCGTGAATTTTTAGCTGTCCCCTTGATCAGTCCCTAGGCTAAAGACACCACTTTGGTGTGCAGCTTGCAAAACAACATCACATAGCCCACATATGTTGTTGCTTTTTTTTTCTTTCCCATTTTGTTTTGCTTTGCTTTCTAATATCAAAGTGACTCTAAGCCTCTAGACACAGCTTCTCCAAAGACTTCAGACGAATGTGATCCAGATGTGCTATTTGTAGTCTGTACAAAATATCACAGTAGTAGAGCAAAGACGTCACCAATCCCTGGAGGCATTATAACATACACTAGATGAGAGGCCTGCAGCTTGGGATGGAATCCCGACTCTCCCAGTTGAGCAAGCTATTGAATTCCTTTGCAACTTAGTTTTCTCATCTGTGGAATGGTGATGATCACATTACCTGTCTCAGAAAGATGTTACAAGGATCACATTTATTAACTTACCCTTTCAACTAAAAACATGTATAGACCTGTTACATAGTGAGCGCTTATTAATTATTGCTTTATTCAAGAATCCTGCATCTACTTCTGTAGACCTCCAAAGGCTCAAGCTGGATGAAGTCATCATCACCCTGCCATCATGGCAGGGTGCTCATGTTTTTAGGTCTAGATATTAGTTCTCCTTTGTGCAAACACAGTTAGATGACCCAAAGGATTATTCCATACAAAGGAAACACACACAGCCAAAAGAATTTATTGTCCCTCTGCCAATGTGTTCATCTATAGGACATTTAAAAGAGGCAAGAGGGTCACCTGAAATTCATGCCAGAGTGTCAGTGTGTTCTTCCCTACTATGGAAATCCACAGGTGAAGTCAGAACATCCTTTGAAGCTTACTCAGTCTGAAACATAGATGAACAACATCTGTGTCCTTCCACAGTATCAGAATTTATTGAATAACAATTCACAAAGGTGGTTTCATTGGCAGCAATTTGCCAAAAATATTCCCACTTTCCTTGACAGCTCTGGTCAAGGCAAACACAATTCTTTTATTTGATTCTTAATTGCTAATAATAATCTTAGCGACTAATATTAACTGAGATCACTCATTATATACCACACAGTAACTCCTCTCCCTCTCCTCCCTCTCCCTCTCCCTCTGTGTGTGTGTGTGTGTGTGTGTGTGTGTTACAGAATATCTATAATAATGGGTTAAGAGGCCATAGCAGACTTCAGTGGATTTCAGGGGCCTGAGAGACAGGAAGCAGACAGAGAGGTGAGTAGCCTCTCTGAGGAGAAGGATGGGAGAGTTTAACAGATGCTGCTACAGCTGCAAGCTGAGGTCCTCTTCTGGCTTCCTTGAGAACTTGAACACATATGGCAGACAATCACACACAGAGAGACAGACAGAAAAAAAAAAGACACACATACACATACAAATGCAAATAAATCTTTTTAAAAAAATGAAATTAAAAAAACAACTGCTGTATAATAAGATCTCTGGAGACAAGGCACAGTCAGAAAAAAAAATCACTGTTTTACACAGCATGAAGTAACTTCAGGCAGAATGCAGCCTGATGCCACACCAGGGCCTATAGCTAGAAGAGACTGCCATGGATGTAGGGTTCCCAAGGAAGAAAAGGGTTCAAAGAGCTCTTCCTTGATGACCCCAGAAGGCCTTCTCTCCCACAGAAGCCCTTTGTCTTCTTCCTTACCCTCTCCCCTCTCTCTCTTCCCCTCTCTCTCTTCCCTTCCCCTTCTTTCTCATTTGGTTGATACATACGGGCTTCAAGGTCTCCTTTCTCCTGAGCGTAAGTGCCTCTGCTTTCTACTGCATGACACTTAAGGTGACACTTAGAAACACAACAGCGACAGACAGCTTGCTCTTCTTGCCTGTGTCCAACCGAAACTTTTTACCAGACAGGCAGAAGGCTGCCAATCGCTCCCATGTGTTTTACTTCCAGGGGAGAAAAGTAGATCAGGATTCGTTGAGAGCTGGGTGGCCGTGCTGAGGGAAAGCTAAAAAGGTCGGCCACTCTGTGGGTTAGCATCTCGGCACTCTCAGAGCACGCGCACCTTTAATGCTACAATTTCTCTATAAATAGTGCTCTTCTCTGGGCAGTTCTGTATGACAGTTATGTATGGCTTTAATTTCTGGATTATTTCTCTGCCAACCATCCTTCTTCAGCAAAAAATAAGGCCAATTCTTTCTGGCTCTAAAATCCCCCCTCCCCCACTTCCTCTTCTCCCTCTTCCTCCCTCCTCCTCTTCTTCCTTCTTGTCTATCTCGGTGGATATTTACCATGTAGGGCTACATAGACTCTAAACATTAATTTATTTCCAAAGAATATGTTCCACCACAGCCCGTGCTGTCCCCAGGGGAATTGGGGGTGGGGGGACGACTCTTGAGTTTCTGGGCAGGGGTAAATGATGACTCAGCCTCAGGCAAGCTAGCCAAGCCACAGAGCCAGCTGTACCATTCTGGACTTCTCTACTTGGGCTCTTGCAGTGCCAACAAGCCAGCTTCTTAGGGGATATGGCCCCAATTTGAGCCCTGTTCTCCACCCTTCCCAATAATCCTGTGAGCTAAGCTAATAGCTTTCCCATAAATTCTTTTTCAATTCATTAATTAAGTTGTGGTAAAGTTCATCAGAATTAGTTTCCATTGTTTTCAGGCATAAATGTTGAGTTCTATATGATATCTTTCTATCCATCCGCTCAGCTATTTAAAAACCCCTCCCTCCCTCCCTCCCCCCCTCCCTCCCTGTCCCCATCTCCACCATTTTCACCAACACACATCTGCAAGGATGAATAAGTGAGTGAACCATTGCCAAGGGGAAACTTCTGAAAAGAAATGTCAAAAATCCATGTTAGCCACTCCCCTGCCTTTTGCTACAGATGGGTATCAACCTGGAACTGAAACCTCTTAGTAACCAAAGCAACAGTCAGAGCACACATTGTTCCATGATTCTGCACCCCAAGAAGACACAAGCTAGTCCCCCTAGAAAGGCATAGCTGATATTCATACCAAAGAAAATTTTCTTCCATGGCAGAATGACAAGAGGTAGGTGCTATTTATGCAGACAAATCTAACACATTTTCCTAAACACTTAGTATAGCCTGAAACCAATACCATTCATTGTGAATGTGCCACCTGCCAATTGCTGCGCTCCCTGAGCTAAAGCAAGGCTGGACTGAGGGAACGGACCTCCAAGCAGCACTCAGACGCTAAACATGGTTTTCAGTGGGCTTTTGAGGGGTCTGGGGTGCATCAGATAGTAGGTCTCACAATTACCTGGTGTACAGTTACTTGATGTTTTGTGTTTTTTGTTGTTGTTCTTAATTGCAAATGCATATGCTTCTACAGCATTTGTGAGGTAAAAACCCAAGGAGGTGACATGCTTGATGAGGAAAAAACAACCTAGCTATTGTCAGGGGTGCATCAACATGGTCTGGCATCTCCGGCCTGTGACCTGTGCTGAGTCCTTTTCTTAAAAAGCAAATAAGACTATATTTGGAGTATCCTTATATGATCACAAAAGAACGAAAACAAAGTGTCCACTGACCAGGCAATTAAAACTTGTGTCATATACTGAAGTCCTATTCAGCTTTTAAAAGGGAAGACATTCTGACACATGCTGTAATGGATGTACCTTGAGGACATTAGCACATAAAAGAACCCCGTTACAAGAAGACAAATGTTGTATGGCTTCCAGGAGGACCACAGGCTAGTCAGGTTTAGTAAGATGGCGGGGTAGTTGCCTGGTGCATGCGTAGGAGCAAACGAGAAGTTTCCATTAGGGGAGATGGGAAGTTCTGGGGATGGCTGGTGGTGGTGCTTGAACAATGCCACTAAACTGTGTACTTAGAAATGGTTTGAGTGGTCAGTTACTTGATGTGTGTTTCATCACATTAAAAAGGACGAAAAGGAGGAAATTAGGAACACTTCCTCCAATGGATGAATAGCCCCCAAGTTGAACACTATAATGCCAACCTAAAATAATTTTAATTAGAAACCTGTAAAAGCAAGCGCTGCCAAACACCCACCTTGGCCATAAAAAAAAATTCCCAATAAATCTCCCAGCTTTTGAATGTCTAATTTTTAGCAATAAAATTTCCTGGTGAGCCTTCCAAGAAAAACTGGTTCCAAAACACACATTTGGGTTCAATGAACTTATTGGCCTCTTGCCTCAGGTTGTTCGTGACAGCCAGTTGGGAACATTATCTGATTTAATTACCACAAGAGAGCCTGAGGGAAGTCCATTTTGCAGATGAGCAAACCAAGACTCAAAATGATCAAATAGCCTCTTTTTTTTTTTAAGGCTGCATAGTCATGTGTAGCAGACTTTCCATTGGAACCAGACTTCTGCTGTTCAGATGGGGTCCACAGAGGTGGTAGGAGATCCTTCCTAGTTCCATTATTTTCTATTCTATCTGATGAATACTTAAAGAAAGCAACAGCCACCTGGCTTTGCCTTCACTGGGTTTTATAACGTGTATAGCTCTAGTACAAAATGCTAGACAGGCTTTGTATTGAAATGAAGTTATTGAACCCTACCTCTGCTCAAACCCCACACAGCTCGTGCAGGTGATGAAGATAGACAGGAAGTGTGCGAGTTTCCTTCACCATTTCATTTCTCTTTATTTCCTCATTAGTAAACATTGTGGAAAATCTACCATGAGTCAGAGTGGCCTGAGAACTAGGGGTATAAAATAATTCACAGTAAAAATATTTGGTAACGTTAACAAGAAAATCCTTCTTGTGTTTCCGACCTCTGTTCTCGAGCTTCTGAGCACAGAGCCTGAGGCCCCACTGTTCAGAAGCATCCCTAGCAGGCACCCTCCCACAACTGCCTCTCAAAGCAAGCTAGTTCTGCATTCTACCTTTTCCCCCTCTAGCCCTTCTTAATTGTTCTTAATTACATACCTCCATAACTCCCCCTCCCCCGTCCTTCAGTGACTGTCCAGAAAACACTGTTTTTCTATTCTCTTGGGTCACTTAGGATTTGCTCCAAGCAGTAGCGGCAGTATTGAGGGCCCTCTTCTTATCCTCCAAAGGGGCCCTTGCTCATTAGTGTTCTTGGCTCCATTTCCTCTGCTCTGGGTTTTTCTGTTCAGACACCTGAACTTCATCAGGAGCCAGGTGCAGCCATTCCAGGGTTGCAAGAAAAGAGTCTCTCTTGTCTTTGTTCAGGGGCCTCGTACCTTGGCAGCCTGAAGGAGTGCTTGATGAGTGTGCAAAAAGCCCCATTTATGCCTCTTTCTCCTTTCTGGATCACTTCAGTGCAAAGCTGTATTTTTACAAAGGCCAACTGACATTTTTCAAAGTAGAAAAGAAGCATGCGAGTACCTCCGAATTTTTAAAAACAATTTCTTTTGCTCTATCAGCACAGACAATGTTTATCAACAAACTGCAAGTTTACTTGTTGCTGGCTTTTTTATTGATTTCTTTTGGGGTGTGGGCACTAGAGGCCTGTATAACAAGATGTGCCCATGTCTTTCTTTCTGGTCCTGTCTTCAGTAAGGTCCCCAGGTACTAGGTCTAGCCATCTCTTGTATTATGGAGAGTGTTTTTACTGGATCAGATCTGGCAGAGGAAGGCCCAGATGTGCTCTGAACAGCTTTGCGACAGTATGGTGTGTTGAGAATGTCAGTGGGAAGGCAGGAACTCAGGGCTCAAGCATCCCTGCTCTGCACCCCTGTACCATCTCTAAGCTCATCAGGCCTTACTAGATACATCATACCTTCACGTTGTCTCAACTATTTTGCTTCTGTTGGGTTACAGAGATTGGGTAGATTTTGGCATGTGACATGAAGAAAGCTAGAGTTGGTCTTTATTTAGCCTTAATGTTCTTCCAACAAACAGTTGCTTAGAGTCATCTATTTTGACTCCGCCAATTTCTTTTTATTGAGAACAAGTGAAAAGTCCTTTGAGCTCCACCTGGACCTGTGACTTCCCCCTCCAGCAGGGTACCTCCTAAACTCTCCTGCATCTGGACCACTGCCCTTCCCCTTGTAAAGGATGCTCTCAACCTTTTCTGCGGAAATTGGTCTTATTACTTTTTCAATGTTAATCTTACTCTACTCAATAGCAAAAACTCTCATCCAAGTTTCTCTGAAAGATCTTTATAATTTAGAGAGTATATATACAGATGAAACTCGGAGTAAACTCTTATGATCATTTGACATTATTAGATATTAATCACATGAATCCAGAAATAGACTCTCTCTAGAGGAATGAGGTACCTGCTATAATTGCCCCACTTGCCTTGGCTTGGAGGTTGCCATTTTGGATGGCAATGTGAGTTTCCTTTCTCCCTTTCTCCTGCTTATGTGAATGAGGAAATGCCAGAGACCTTCCCACCCCCTCAGCCAACCCAGCACTCCCTGCTCAGGTGCTTCTGCCAACTAATTAACACCTCCTTTGCAAGTTGTAAATTGGACAGCAGATGCGTACAAATGCAGAACCCAGCGGGGAGTCTCTTGCTTTCTCTATACATATAGTTCATGAAAGGCAGGAAGTGAAACCCAGCAGGCTGATGGGAAATACAATTTTGCCAAAATGGCCACCCCCAGATTCTTAAATAAATTTATAGACTTTTAACACAAAATAAATTTCTCATGTTTTTGCACACCTACCTAGATCTATTAAATATTATCTTTGCAACCTTCCAAAGACTGGGGCCTTGATTACTAAATCCACACCTATGGTGATATTTTATTTGTGCTGAAATGTGATTTTATTTGTATGTTAATAAAGTTGCCCGGAGATCAGAAGTCACAGCGAGCCATAAGCAGGAGTCAGGCGGTGGTAGCACATGCCCTTAATCCGATCACATGGTAGGCAGAGTCTCTGTGGTCAAGGACACATCCAAAGCAAAGTGACCTGAACTTTTAATCCCAGTACCAACCATAGATACCTTGCGGTCTGTATAGACAGACAGTGATGAGGAAATCATATGATTGGGTTTAGAGGAAATGAAAAGGCAGAACAGAAAGGAAATAAAAAGACAGGACACAGGAAGAAGAAGGTAGTCTCTCTCTCAGGGAAGGACGGCAGTGAGTGGCAAGATAAGGTGGTCTTAGCTCTTGGCTACTGCTCTGATCTCTGGGCTTTTAACTCTTTATTTGGCTCTGTGTTTCTTATTTAATAAGACCATTTGGAATTTCATCTATACACACCCATGCTGGTTAGGTTTGTCTGTCAGCTTGACACAAGCTAAGGAAATATGGGAAGAGGGAACCTCAACTGGAAAAACAAAAACCCTCTCCTTCAGATCATCCTGTAGACAAGTCTATGGGGCATTGTCTTGATTGACGATTGATGTGGGAGCTGGGTGGTGCCATGCCTGGGCAGCTGGTCCTGGAAGATATAAGAAAGGTAGCTGAGTCTGTGCCTGAGAGCACGTCACTACACAGCATGACTCAATGGACTCTGCTTCAGTTCTTGCCTGTAGACTTCTGCCTTGAGTTCCTGCCTGGATTCTCCTCAATGACGGACAGTAAACTGTAAAATGAAATCCACTCTTCCTTCCACGAGTTGCTTTTGGTCATGGTCTTCATCACAGCAATAAGAAGCAGAAGTAATAAGAAGAGTAGCACCTCTGGTCTCCAGCTACTCCGACCTCCTTTTCCTGTGGCTTCCAGTGCTTGTCCAGACTGAAGAAGGTCAAATTACTCATAGGACTGCAACTTGGTCTGTGTTTCTCCAGAGGTCAGAGAATATATTTTAATGAACTTGCTGGGAGTTCATGGTCTGCCTTCTGCATACATTTCTCTAAGACCCACCCACCTCATCCATACCACTCAGACACTTTCCTATACAAGTGACCTTCCCTATATCCAGATCTATTCCTGTCCCTTTCCTATCACAGACGCCGCCACTCCCACTTTCTCTAAAAAACATGGAAATAATTTTTGTTGGACTGCAGTTCAATTCAGTTTGGTTTAATTCATCAAAGCCCACGGAATACTTTTTCTATTCCAAACACTGGGGTGTGCTCAGGACGTACAATATAAGAGAAGTCATAAAGACTCTCTGAGGAGTGCTCAAGATAGAGGTCTAGGGAAGACAGCAAGTAGCTATAAACGCCCAGCACGGAAGTGTCCGCAGACCTGTGCAGGGCAGAATGATTTACATCTGCACCAGAGGCCAGAGCTGAGAGCCAATTGTGCTGGTCAGATCTCAGAAGGGAGAGGACTATTGGAACGGACGGCTCTGTCTGTCTGATGATTTGCTGTAGGTTCTGGAGTCTAGGTCTCTGATGTGCAGCTGTCTACCCAAAACAGAAAGAAAACAACACAGACGTGGATGAACCAAATCATATAGAGTGGATACAGACGGTGAGGCTATCATATGTGGAAATATATGAAAAACAACCCCCAGACTTCCATGTTAGATCATAAACTAGTTAATTTCCCTTTGGGTAGCATTTGTCTTAAGGAGGGAAAATGTCTCCTTTCTTTTTATGGATGTATACATTAATATCTATAGAGATTGCTAAACATAGTCTGTTGTATATTGAAGCAAAAGTAGAAGGTGTTTTTTTTTTTTTTCAAGACACTAGGGTTTAAACAAATTCTAGAACATTTTGGTTGTGAGCAATGGGCCAACCAGATGGAAGCAGACACAAAGGGGATACATTGGTCTCCATGTCCTCCTTACTAAGAAGCAAGTGATGGTCTTATCTGAGGTACCCAAGGAGATAGTTCCTTTGTGGTTGTGGTCTACACACCTCTGGAGCTCATGCAGGTTGGCCTGACCTATCATGAGCCCAATGGAATTTGTCCTTTCCTTGGTTTCTAAGGTGGGGGCCCGGATTAGCAGCCTCACCATACATGGGAGATGGTTAGGAGTGCAGAATGGCAGGCCCTCCCCTGCGCTTCCTGAATGGGAAGGCATGTCTCAGATCCTCATATAAGCGATGAACATATGAAAGTTTCATTAACTACCCAGACACCTTCTTCAGGCTTCACATCCACACAAAGGTCAATTCTTGGCCTCTGGCTACAAGTCCACAAGAATTTTGGGTCACATCCCTCCCAGTGTGCCTGTGCGTGTGCAAAGCTTAACAGCCGAGGGCACAGTCCCAGATTGTGTTTAGTTGTGTTACTCCCCCATCACATATGTGCATCACACACGTTTTGAGAAATTAATCAGTAGAAAATGTTTTCCCCATTAAAATTTCTTTCCCTGGCTCTTTCCCAACACATACACACACATACACAATTTGTTCCCAACTTTTAAATAGCAGTTATCAAATAAATGAGAGCGGCAAGGGCATTTGCCAGAGAGGTCTCTGCTTCGCCCTGGAGGACTAAAGTACAAATTAAGTGACCATCCGTGAATTGTAGTGAGGACTGTAGCCTCCCTTTTACCATTCATTTTAGCCCGTAACCCACCCGTGGACAATAACTGCCAGACTACTTCCTCCTGAGGGAACAAGTCTGGGCTATGACAGCAGCGATGTCCCACATTCTCCTCCAGTCTAGTGAGGACTCTCCACTCAATTTAGACACACGAGGTGACACAGAACATATACAGCCTAATGTGTTGGCAGCCAAGTTTCCTCTCTCTTAAATTATCTCCCCGGGTTTTCTTCTTAGGGCAGTTTGTCACGTGCTCCTTGGAAAGGGAGGAATAATGGAACAATTGCCCAGAGAAAGAGCCCAGAGCCATGCTAAGATGCTGCTGCCTGCTCTAGGTATTCAGCCGATGACTGGGGGCCTTTGGTAAAATGGTTGCACAGTGGTGCCCCAATAGGCTTCCTAAGCAAAATACTCACAGTATCCCGACCAATGACTGTCCTCGAAGGAATGAAGCCTCACTGAGACTGCTAGCACCGAAATATAGACCACAGTCTTCTAAATGGAGCAGTGGGCTGCTACAGCCTCGTGTGAACAAAGCCGGAATGTGGAGAGCCAGATATTCACGGGAACTACAAACTTCCATTAAGATCTTCGAATAAAGGGTTGGGACTATAGTTAATGGTGGAGCATTTACATAGTTTGTGTGAGGCCCTGGGTTCAACCCCAGCACTGGAAAGGAGCACCAAATGAGCTGCCTACGAGGATTGATTTCTTAGCATTTTTATTTTAGATAAAAGCAGAGGCAAGAGCCAGCACCTGGCTCAAAGAGTACATCCAGTACTGTGGCATCACAGTACATCCAAGCCAACAGGACTCCGAACACATGGGGTTAGCTCCTCGGAGAGGCTGTCCCCTTGGCTCCCTGG
Organism: Peromyscus eremicus; assembly: GCF_949786415.1. Classification (NCBI taxonomy): domain Eukaryota; kingdom Metazoa; phylum Chordata; class Mammalia; order Rodentia; family Cricetidae; genus Peromyscus; species Peromyscus eremicus. Next base: position 34,039,336 of record NC_081416.1, on the reverse strand, counting down.
TAGGAAAGCTTCTTGCTGCTTATCAGGGAGAAGATGAGTTTATCTCCTTTATTATTTGCTGCCACGTGTGTCGTAAGTATGTAACTGATTTCTTAGAATCATCACAGGCTGTAGACACACCCTTAAAAAGCCCGTTTCCTCTTTGAAAAAAAAAAAAATCCAAGTTACAGAACGCTGTTGGGGATTATGTAGAAGAATGTGGTTCCATGTGAATCCTATGTCAGTCAATCTTCAGAGACCCATCACGTAGCAATGAAGTGTCTCTCCTTCCCTGCCGACATACACATGACTGAAGGGAGCTCACTTTTACTTGGGCCGTGTTTACATACATGATCTTTAAATTGAACTGTCCCAAGCTGTAGGAATCTATCTTTAATGGGGGTTGGGGAAAAGCTGATGCAAACATGTTGCCAAGAATAGGAAGGCTTTGCAATGTACAAGTTTGAGAATAAGCCATTGGCAGTTTCAGGGACAGAACGTAGCAAATGGAAAGCAGAAGTGAAGGCCAAAATATAAAGTGTGCTGGTCTCTGGTGGTTTTGCAGTAGAAGGTGCTGTGGTGGGGGAAACGAAGACGTGGGTTTGCAGTGGCCTGTTGAGCATGACCAGGGGCAAGAGGCTTCTTAGAATGCAGAATTAACCACACCCAGATCACCCAGGGTGCTCTCTGTGGAAAGGACTGAACATCTAGGCACCATGAGCAACAGTAATTCTTCTCCATGCAGAAGAAAGAACATGTCTGCTTAACAACGGCGCTCCATTCTATTTCATTTGGGCATGACTAGGCACTTGGCAGGACAGTGGATTCTGCACAACTGCGAATTTCAAAATGCAAACGACCTAGGCAAAGCTGCGGAACTGTCCCAAACAGAACATGTCTCTAGAGACAGTTCTAGAAAATATTAACAGTATACTCCAGCAAAGGTCTTTCCCCCTTGATATCATATTGAAAATCTTTTTTTAAAAAAACTAAATGGAAAAAATAATGGATATTTGTTAAGTTCATATACATATTTTACAAACACTACCACTGATCCCTTTATCTATTATTCAACTCACAGAAATAAAACATTCCAAGTATTTACTTTTGTAGTATTTTAGATTCCTGTATTCTTTTTGATCTTTATAACATGTCAATTAGCCTACATTTTATTTTTTTCCACATCTCTTTCCTTGAGTGGGATTATAGTTAAGACTGTTTGTGACTTGCTTTTTTAAAAGTCAGTATATCCTGAGAATTATTTGTGTTGCAATCGGCCATAATTCATACCCTGTTATTGCATAAGAGGATTCCTTTATGTGAACAGTTCACATATGTTTCACATATGTGAATATATAAAATATTCACATATCAGTTTTGATGCTATATTCCATGGCTTGCTTCTCATGTTTTCAACTCTTGAGATGTGGCTTTGAGTGTTCTTCGACTTTGGGTCACATGTAAGAATTGCTCTAGGATACAAAGTGAGGAGAGCTGCTGACTGGTTGTGTGCATGCACATTAATTCATAGGTAATTTGTACCTATTTACACTCCTCCTAACAAAGCAGAAGTGTCTTGGTTGGCTTGTCTCCTCACTGGTTTGACAGTGGGAGCCTTGAAAATGTCTTGCCCGTGTGATGTAGTTAAAATTCTCGCCTGTTGATATACCTTTGCATTTGAAAGATTCATGGCCATCCTGAATAGCTTTCCAGAGGTCTGCTGCCCATTGGAGTTTCTTCTTCTAGGTATCTATTAAAAATTTGGACCATCCCTCGTGTGTAGTAGTTTTCTTATGTCTTGTTTACTCTAAATACTACCATTTTGTTAGCCTCATATCCTGTGAATAATTTCTTCACATTTGTAGTTTCTCTTCATTTTCTTCAGGCATCTGGAATATATATGTTATTAAAGTGAGTGAACTCAGATCTCTCTTCTCTATGGTTCGTGCTATTTGACTTTAAGTATAGTTCACTATCACGAAGTTGTTCTCCATAATAAGGCTTCTTCTTTTGTATTTCACTCCTGCTGAGAGTTGTAATTTTTATTTTGTGGCATGAGACATCGATAGCTTTTCTATATTACCTATAGCAAGCATGCTGAGAAAGATGTCAGAGAGAACTGCCCCCCCCTTCACAATAGACTCATATATACATATAACCTCATAAAGGCAGAGAAAGGCCTCTTCAGGGAATTTTAAATCTCTGGGGAAAGAGAATGAAGAAGACATTAGAAGATAAAAAACCTTCCATGTTCATAAATCTGTAGAATTAATATTGTGAAAATGACCATATAACTAAAAGCAATTTATAGATTCGTTGAAATCGCAATAAAAAATTTCCATCTCATTCTTCACAGAAATAGGAAAAAAAATCCTAAAATTCATATTGAAGCACAAAAGATCCCAGATAGCCAAAGGCATTCTTAGTAAACAATTTCACCAGATTTCAAGCTGTATTATAGAGCTATACTAATAAAAACAGCACAGCACTGGCACAACAGAAAAAGAACAGACAAATAGAAGACTCAAACATGAGTGCACAATTATCCATCAGACCATTGACAACAATGCCAAAAATACATATTGGAGGAAAGAGCATCTTCAACAAATGGTGCTGGGAAAACTGGATGCCCATGTGTAGAAGAATGAAGTTAGATCCATATCTGTAACTGTACAAAAGTCACCTCCAAATGGATCAAAGACTCCAAAGGGATCAGGGTGAAGCCTGAAATGCTGAAACTTTTGGAACATAAGGGTCTCATTCTAATTTCCCCAGCACCATTTAATGTCATCTTGTCTGCGCTGAGTCCACGTGTTACAGATTGTTTCTATGCATGTGTAAGTCTGTTTCTTGGATCTGTTCTTTTCTTTTCTGTGGAAATAATACACTCTATTGTAACGGTTCTTACAATTCAAGAAGACGGCTAATCACAGCCCCCAATGACTCCTTTCCTCTCATTACTCTCTTCCCTTTGCTTTTCCTCCTCCTGACCTTTTGTCTGCCTTCCTTCCTCCTTTCCACTTCTTTCCCTTTTTCTCCTTTTTTCAAGATTTCATGATGTTTCCATCACTGGAGTCAACAAAGCCCCTTCCCCTATATACACCTACAAAGAGGTATTGGGATTTTAAAATTCAGATTGTGATGAAGATAGAGATCAATTTTATGATAACAGAGTACTCTGATTTCCAAGCCTTCCAACCCATAAGACATGGCATTTATTTCTCTGTATTAAGATTCTTTTTAGTCACTTGGAAGAAAATCATATCATTTCTCCATTAAAATCTTTCCACACTGAGTCAAAAGTAATCCTAGGCCCTTCATGTCACTTAAAAATACCAGTGAAAAAGATATGATAATTTCTTATTTGTTTATTTATTTGTTTGTTTATTTTATGTACAGTGTTCTTCCTGCATGTATGTCTGCACACCAGAAGAGGGCACCAGATCTCATTGTAGATGATTGTGAGCCCACCATCTGGTTGCTGGGAATTGAACTCAGGACCTCTGAGCCATCTCTCTAGCCCCCTGAAGTGATATTTTCTACCTGTGTCCTGGCTAGTGAAATGTAACATACTTATCCCCATTGATTTTTATATGGACTTCATATGAAACACTTATTATTCATTCTAATAGTTTCTATGTGTTTTTAATTCTAATAATTTCTGTATATATCCTTTGAGGCTTTTTCTGAAGTTGGTAATATTTCAAAATAATGAAACTCATTCATCTTTTCTAAGTCAAGGTCTATACCTCAAAACAACTACCACCATCTACCGGCAGAGGGTAGAGTCAATTACATTCTCTTGTTTGCAGTACACTTTATTATTGACCGTTTGGTCCTTTATTGATTTATATATTCTTGTCTGCATACTATAATTCTATCTTCCCTTCTCTTACACACACCCATTCTAATGTGTTTGAAATGTGCAAATATTTGCATAGGTACATATGTTTTGCATTAATATAAATGGCTTACTTTTACTTTATCTTCTTTCTTCAGAATTTTGTAGAAAAGATTTCTTTATTTCCCTATGTGAATGTTTTGACCTACTTCCTTCAATTATCACCGGTAGAAATTGCTGCTTCCAGTGGTATTGCTTCTCTTGGAGACAAAAGGGAATTCAATGTCCCTGCTGTGCTGTGGCTCTCATCACTCTGGCTGAACGCCTGACAGATGCAGCTTAAGGGAGGAAGGAGGTCTTTCTGGCTGCTGGTTTCTGAGATGTCAGTCCATCGTGGTGGGGAAGGTGTGACAGTGCCAGCAGATCAGTTCACACAGAGGGCACCCAGGAAACAGAAAAGACATACAGAATGGGTCAGCACAAGACAGAGCCCCAAGGCCATATCCTTTGGGATCTACCTCCTCTGTCTAGGCCCTACCTTCTCTCTTTCATTCTCCCCCAATAGAGTGATCACCTATGAGTCTATCAAGGTATTAATCCATTCATTAGACCATAGCCCTCCTGATCTAATTGTCAGCACAGACACACCCAGAGCTATTTATTACTAATCTGGGAATTTCTTAATCCAGTCAAGTTGATGAAGCTATTTACCATATATACCTATTAACTGACAATGCTGTTAATTCTGTAACCAATGGTTCGAGCATGGGACTCTGCCACCTTCATATGAAACAGTGGAGAAATACAAGCCTAATTTCCTTACTTTCTCCAACCCTGGCCATTGTGAAAGAACTTGTGATAGGAAGTTTCCATTGGTTTAAGGCATCCAAAATATGTCAAGCCAACTGGCCAGCATCAAGGATCACTTTTATAAATTTCCTCTGTAGAACCTAGAAAAACTATGAATTCTATGCTTGTATGCCATATCATCTTGGGTACACCAGCACAAGCTGTGTTTTATGTTTTCTGCTCCATCTATAGATTTTAATTTCTGTAAGTGGAATCCCAAAATCTACAACTAACATAACTTGGTTTGTCTCGCTTTAGTTTTATCAGTTGTTGCCTGGCATATTTTAAATCAGTAATATTTATGCAAGTATCTTATGACAAACATATATTTATTAGTTTCTTATACTTATATATAAGGTATTATTTGTCCCATCATATTTATCATCAATGATACCTAACAAAAACTAGGATTGCTGCATCAGCTTTCATTTGATAATTTTTTATTGCTGTGTTTTGTGTCTATTTAAGTCTTTATTTTCCATGATTTCATTGAGTCCCCTATAGTAGAAGTCTCTTGTCATCAATCTGTTCTGAGAGAGTCTCTGCCTTGAAGTGCTGGATGGAATGCATTTACACCTATTGTAATATTTGTTATTTATGGATACACTCTGTCAGCTTGCTTAACATTTTCCAGTTATTATAACTCCCCCCACCTCCCTTCTACCTCCTCCCATATTCTTCCTTCATCTCCATTCAGAAAGGGGCAGGCCTCCCATGGTAGTCAACAAAGCATGGCACATCAAGTCGAGGCAGGACCAAGCTGTCGGTCCTGAGTAACTGAGCTCCTATGAGCTCAGGTCAGCTGTCTCTGTGGGTTCCCCCTGTCATGACTTTGACCCCCTGGCTTGTACAAACCTTCCTCCCACTGTTGGTGGGAGTGAAAACTTGTACAGACACTTTGGAAATAAGTACGGCAGTTTGTCAGAAAAGTAGGAATCAATATACCTCAAGACCCAGCTATACCAGTCTTGGGCATATACCCAAAGGATGCTCAACTATGTTCATAGCAGTGTTATTCGTAATGGCCAGAACCTGGAAACAACATAGATGCCCCTGAACTGAAGAATGGAGAAAGAAAATGTGGTACATTTACACAATGAAGTATTACTCAGCAGTAAAAATACCAATGACATCATGAAATTTGAAGGCAAATGGATGGAACTAGAAAAAAATCACCCTGAGTGAGGTAACCCAGATCCAGAAAGACAAACATGGTATGTACTTATTCACAAGTAGATATTAGCTGTAAAGTAAAGGATAGCCAGCCCTTGAAAAGCTAGGTAAAAAGGAGGATCCAAAGAGACACACATGGATTTCCCTGGGCAGGGGAAATAGAAGAGATCTCCTGGGTAAACTGGGGACAGAGGAGGGGGGAATGGGAGTATGGGAACATGAGGGATTGGTTTGGGTGATTTTGGGGGTGGGGCGGATGGGGAGAATAATGAAAGAGATATCTTGATGGGGGGCATCTGGGGGTTAGGGAGAAATCTGGTGCCAGGTAAACTCTCAGGAATCCACAAGGATGACCCCAGCTAAGAATCCTAGCAATAGTGGAGAGGGTGCCTGAACTGGCCTTCTCCTGAAATCATATTGGTGGCTACCCTAACTGTCATAGAGAACATTCATCTAGTAAGTGATGGAAGCAGATGCGAGCTCCAGGAGTCCTGTTTTCCCTGTTCTAATGTTTCATTTCAAATGGTGTATGTTACTTTGTGGTACTACACAGGAGTCTGGTTATTTTAGCACAAGAGATCTCCTGTGTATTGTAGAATATTATTTTAAGGTGTGTTTCATTTGTTTATGCTGTGGAACATTTGTTTTAATGATGCAAAGATGTGCTGCATTCTTTTATGTTGCATTTGTTTAACTATGTGAAGCTGTGATATTTTGCCTGTCTTTATAAAACACCGGATGGTCTAATAAAGAGCTGGATGGCCAATAGTGAGGCAGGAGAATAAATAGGTGGGGGTGACAGGGAGAGAGAATAAACATAAGGAGAAATTTGGGAGGAAAAGGAAGAAAGAGCAAGAGAAGAAGGAGAGGAAAATGCTAGGAGTCAGCCACACAGCCATCATGGAGTAAGAGTGAAAGGAAGATTTACAGGAGAAAAGGAAAAAGCCCAAAGGCAAAAGGTAGACAGGATGATTTAAGAAAAGCTGGCAAGAAACAAGCCAAGCTAAGGCCAGGCATTTATAATTAAGAATAAGCCTCCATGTGTGATTTATTTGGGAGCTAGGTGGCAGTCCCCCCAAAAGAGCAAAAACAACCAACAACATTCTGGTGTTCCAATGTGAGGCTATAGAAAGCTGAACAACACCCGGGGGCCATTGACTATACTTGGCAGTGACCACCCCAGTCTTCCTCAGTGTGAGGAGGAAAAGAACAAGGGGTATAAAGTTCGCATACAACACCACAGCACTTCTGTTGACTTATGGCTCTTTGCCATTTTACAAAACAACTTTCCCAAGAGTTTTAACTTTAACTCTGTACAGGAAGAAGTAACAACCCTGACCTGTGTTTAGCTTCCTGAGGCTGCCCTGAAGAGGTTTTGGTTCCTTCAGTAGTCTGCATCAATCCTCATCATAATGGGACTGCTCTACCACTGTCTATGACCCAGCATTGGAGAAATGCAATTAGCAGCTGGTTTCTGAATAAAAAGATAGGCAAGCTTGGCCCTAGAGCAATGCAAAACTACAAGCAACAGCCAGCCTGGTGTCATAACTGTCTCATCATACATGGTGAACCTTCCTCAGGGCCTTGGTAACCTTCCTCCCACACTGACTTACATTCCATATGTCGTTGGTTTGACACTAACTTTAGAATTCTCTGGAGTTCCTTGGAGTTTCAGATGGCTTTGCTATTTCCATAATCCACATTTCCCTTTTACTTTAAATTTCTACAGATTTGCTTTTGATGTGAGGACCCAGCAGCCCACAGTAGTCACCTATCAAGACAGGGAGCCTTTGCTTCCTCTGCTGTGACTCCACTGTGCTGTGTAGAAGCATGTTCTCTTCACTGTGTTACCATAGATCGGTGGTTTTCAACCTTTCTCAGGCTGGGACCCTTTAGTACAGTTCCTCGTGCTGTGGTGACCCCCAACCATAAAATTATTTCATTGCTACTTCACATATATAATTTTGCTACTATTATGAATCATAATGTAAATATCTGATATGTGACCCCCAAAGGGGTCATGATTCACAGGTTGAGAACAGCTGTAGTAGGTAAGTAAGAATTTGCTACTACAGCTCATTACAGGAATATTTTACAATGTGATTTTTGACTCACCAGAAAAGTTAATAATGATTAAGGAGACAATTTGTCTCTGAACAAACCTAAGAACTTGTGGGACTCATAAGAGTAAAATTTAGAATGACACTATATATTCTCAGAAATAAGGATCAGCCTAATGGAATGCTGTTGGACGAGATAAATTTGATGAGATGGGAATTTAAAAGCTCATTGGAAGGACCATGCAAAATTCCTGAGATGTTAATAAGTGTAAAAAGAAGTAATGCATGGATAGTTACCTAGTCAGAAATATTTACAATAAATAACAGGTAATAGAATTGGGAAAATGCAAACAAATGGCATATTCATTGCTCTCACTCTTGACACTCAAAGTATTGTCAGCCCCATCCTGGTGCTCCCCAATAAGATGAGTCTCTGGAAATAATGCAAAGGACATGACAAGAGTGAGCTGCTGCACTGTGTAGGTGACCTTTGGGGAAATCTCACAAATAATGACTCAGGTCTGAGTTACTGCCTCTCCGAACAGCATTAAGATAGCAAAATCAGGCTAAGAACTCAGGGTTTCAATGACAGCCCAGGCAAGTCAGGGTTTGATAAGAGTCCTAATGGCTAGGTCATTATCCATCTACTGTATGTGGCAAACCTAGATCCAGAATCCATCATGATCCTGGCTCTCTGAGTGCCCCGATTCACAAGGCTGCTATATACACCCTTAGGATATATTCCAGGCTCATAGATACCCTGGATTCCTCTCTCTCTCTCTGTGGGGATCCCAGTGAGCTAAGACACTAAGTGCTGGGGCTGGTTAGACTATGGCTGGCTACCTGGGCCAAGTCAGGTGCCCCAGAACCCTTTCTTTGTGGATTTGAAGTCCAGACAGATAGGATATCTATCTAAACCTATGTCTTTATCTACAGCTCCATGAATGCATCCATTTCTATATACATGTACATGTATATACAGAGAACAGCTGATTGGTTTCTTTTTTTTTATATTAGTTAAGCCTGGGAGCATAGGACGAGCATCATTTGCCAGGTAGACAGATCAGAGAAACGGGAGGTAAGTTTGCAGGGAGAGAGGACTAGACGCAGGCCGATGCAAGGAGCGATGGGAGCGAGGAGAGGGAAGGAGAAGACTCGGAGAGTGCGCACCGGAATATGGATGCTCCATTTCTGATCACGCATCACACTTCCACTGTCTTGTCATCAACGCTCTTCTCAACACACGCAAGTGCAAGTTGGCTTGTGTGTCTTGGGAATCAGAGCCGCTTTTAGACTGGTGTGCAGAATTTCTTTCATATTCTGTCAGCTTCGTGGACATCTGGGGTTATGTGACTAGGAGAGTATGCCTGGGTACTTCCTGGGTGGCTGCAGCTCCCCTGCGTACAGGACTGTCGCAGCTCCCGGGCTTCAGGATGCCATGTCTTCAGAGCTCTCCCCCAACTGCCTGAGAGAAGGCAGTACCGAGGGAAAGCCGTCACAGTCTGCCTCCATCATCCTGGTGACTCACAGTGCCAACTGCCAGGTTAACCGGGCTGGCTACAAAGTCCCTTGTGGCTAAGAAAGGTAAGTGGCACATTTCATACAAACTCTTCTATGAAAACAGCTGGACTGAAGAGGAAAAGGGCCCAGTGGGGAAATAAACCATGGATCCTAGAGAAAATGCGGCGACTGGAAGGCAAAATGATACCACAAATACATGTCTGAGCAGCATACATCATCCATTTCAACTCCTTGAGTGTAACAGTTGTGAGGGAGAGCCAATATTTACTAAGAAGAAACCAGGTGATGGGTATAGAGCCCCTAAGAAGAGTGCCTGAGGTTCTCAGTGGATAAGTAATTTGCTTATATACGGAGATGGATGAATTCTGAGGTCATCTCACTCTGGAGCTGAAGCTTCTGTCACAAATTACCTGGTGGCAGTCACCCAACTAAAGCCCAGTCTCTGGCCTCCCAGACCAGCACTCTTCACATCTCACCAGACTGCTCTGTCTGGTGTAGTTTCTGTGGTGCAGTGATCTTCGGCCAGTTGAGGCAAGGCCCAGCCAGGTTGTCTAAGACCTCCTGCAAAATGGAGAATGGAGCCAATGAACCTTGCCTCCACCGGAAGCAGTAAGTGTTTGCAATGATAATTTACTGTGGCCATGTTTTAATAAAGGCTGAGCTCCCAGAAGGAACAGGTGCAAAGTAAACCACCACAGATCGATCTTACCGGCAGAATGTGGATGAGCCACGATCACTTCGGTTACACTGTGACATCCAAGGAGGCACCTGGAGTGCACACTGTACAGCCACAGAGCTCTGAATTTCTCAGACAGCCCCAGGGGCCTGGAGCACAAATTGTTCTCATCCACTGTGGACCCTTGGCCTCACATATAAACTTCCAGGGGATGAGAATCTGGCCCTTTGAAAATGTGAGCAGAAGAATCATGAAGAGAGAGGATTTGAAGTTGATGATAGAAGGCCCAGCTGTGTGTCTGAGTCACACAAATGTGTCCCACAGAGTCCCAGAGAGACAGCTAGCTGAGCATGCCATGCCCATTGCAGTCTGGGGAAGGGACATTCCAGAAAAGAACTCTTCAGTTGTGTGTTTGTGCTAGATACCCAGGAAACAAAAACATTGAGTTGTGCACATGTTCCAGGTACTCTGGACAAGGATGTGGTCTACAGATGTTCACTGTTGATGGTAGGGTACCAGTGAACTGGAAAGGACCCGGATTACAAATAACAGTACACATTTTATCTGAAGAACTATTAGACTACAGCAAATAGTCCCAGTGTGCCATTGGTTGTCTGGCAACTATCAAGGTGTTTGAGTACTCTGACAATTCCTTGGTAGATTTTTGTAGACTTTAGAATCAGTACCACATGTGTTTTCTCCTACTACTAGGGGTTATTGAGTCTAAGGCCCTAAGGCTTATCCCAAGCTTGCCAATATTTATAAAATGTGGGCTAAGTTTGCAACTTAAAAAAAAATCCAAATTGAGCTCTCTAAACCTATCCAATAAAAATACGTTTTATCTTAATATACTTTACAAACACCCTGCAAGGCCAGGTGTTATACTCAGCTTTCCATCACTGTGGAAAACACCTGAGAGAATCATCTTAGAGAGGGAAGAGTTTATCTTGGCCCATAATTCCCATGGTTTCAGTCTGTGGTCAGTTGGCTCTGTTGTTTGGGGGCCTGTGATGAAGCAGAACATTGTGTGTGGGGGTGGGAGGTAGGGGGTGGGGTGTGGAGGTAGGGACAAAGCTGATCATCTCAGTGGCAGGAAGCAAAGAGAAAAGAGGTAGAACATGGGTCCTGTCTTCGGGTCTCTACTGCTGTGATAAACATCAGGACCAAAGTCACTCGTGGGAGGGAAGGGTTTATGTAGTTTATACTTCTATATCATAGTCTATCACTGAAGGAAGCCAGGACAGGAACTCAGACATCCTGCTGTCTTATAGAACCCAAAACCACATGCTAATGGGTGGCCCTCCTCAACCTCCCACACCAATTACTGATTAAGAAAATGCCTTACTCATCCTAATGAGGACTCCAAATAATGAGGAAGACCAGACCCCAACTGACCTTCTCTTGTCACCAGATGAAGCTTCCAGTACTGGGACTGGGTTACATCCTTTTGAATTGTTGGCCAAAGTAGTCCCATGGAAGTCCCCAAAAAACTTAGACTGTTGGCAAGACAATAGGTTGCTGACCACAAACTGAGAACAAGGCCCCATTGCTTAAGACAACACCCACACAACTCATTGAACATGGGGAGACAGAGCTGGAGCCTACATAAAACCTTCACCCCAATGTTCAAGTGAGTCTGGTATGGCAAAGGTACTCTGTGGGCTACCAAAGTAGAAAGGTGAACACCAACCCAGCCACAAAACCTCTGACCTACAATCTGTCCTGCCTGTAAGATATGCTAGGGCAATGGTGGCACAAAACTTGTGTGAGTGATCAACCAATATCTGATCTGACTTAAGGCCCACTTCATGAGATGGAATCCATACTCAACACTGCTTGAGTGAACCAGAACCAGAGACTAGATAGCCAAGAGACCTAAGGTAAAACCAAATACTACTGGTCAAAAAAACAAAACAAAACAAAACAAAAAAAACCCCAAAAACAAAACAAACAAACAAACAAAAACCTAATAAGATAACCCCTAATGATATCCTGCTACACTCATAGATTGGTGCCCGATTCAGCCATCATCAGAGTGGTTTCTTCCTTCAGCAAATGAGAACAAATGCAGAGACCCACAGCCAGAAATTATGCAGAGAGAGAGAGAGAGAGAGAGAGAGAGAGAGAGAGAGAGAGAGAGAGAGAGAGAGACTGACTTTGGAACACACAGCTCTAAATGAGATGTCTCCATCAAATCTCTCCCCTTGGAGCTCAGGGAAGCCTGTGGAAGAGGAGGCAGGAGTGTGGGAGACAGGGGATGGAGGACACCAGGAGAACAAGGTCCTCTGAATCAACTGACACAGCTCATAGGAACTCAGAGACTGAAGCAGCAAGTGTAGAGCCTACGTGGGTCTGCACTAGGTCTGGAGGGCCCTCCAGTTTAGAACACTACGCCAAGGTAACGATCTACAAAGATCCTTGGAGACCAATAAATCGTTAGGCAAATTTGAAAACTCACAGAAACTGTTTTATTTCAATTGTATGGGACCTCAGATAAAAATAAACAGTAATGATCATCTGGGGGAAAAAAGCCTTACAGGCCTGCCTACAGCCCCATCTTCTGGGGGCATTTTTCTCAATTGAAGCTCAGTCCTCTTCAATAACTCTAGCCAACATAAAACTAGCCAGTATAAATGACCCCTTGTCACCTTGACACACAAACACATCACTGTCAAGCCACAATCTTTCCTTTCTTATTCATCCCTAAGATCACACATTGATAAAGACATCACAATATAAAACACTTTACAAAGTTAAAAAGTCCTAGAACCTTTAAAAATTCAGACACTTAAGAATTCCATCTCTTTAAAATACCCAGGCTCTTTTAAAATCAAAAGACTTTGAAAGTCTAATGTCTCTCTACTGTGAGCATTGAGCTCCTATAACAAAAAAGTCAGTTAAATACTTTCTTACTTCAAGAAGGAAGAAACAGCAGTCACAATCAAATCAAAGCAAAAGCACTCCAACTGTGTAAATAACTCAATGTCGGGATCTACTCACGATCTTACCAGCTCCTCCAAAAGGCTTGGGTCAAGTCTCTGGCTCCACCCTCTGCAACCCACATAGCTTGTCTTCTAGGCTCAGGCCAGCTCCACCCAATGGCTGCTGCTGTTCTTGGTGGTCATCCCATGGTACTGGCATCTCCAAAATGCTGGGGTCCCCTGCTGCAACTGTACTGTACTGTCACCAATAGCCTCTCCTGGGCTCTCTTCATGGTTCTAAGTGTCAACTTTCTCCATTACCCCTTCAATCTTGGGCCTTCAGCTGCCACTGAGGCTGCACCTTCACCCATGGCCTCTCCTGGTTTCTCACAGCGCCAAGCCTCAGCAGCCTCTATGACCTCTTCATGCCTTCAAAACCAGTACCACCTGGGAGACTCTTACACTCTCAAGTTCAGCTGCCAGAAGGAGGTACAACCATGCCCGACACAGCTTCTGTGTGCTGACTCAGAGGAAACACTTCCCAGGAGATTTCATCTCAACAGTGCTGGGCTCTTCTTAATCACCGCTAATTTCTCAGCTCCAGCTGATCAGCATCCATTGTCCCAGCAAAGCAAACGTCTCACATTAGTGTTTCTGGTCTCCTGTTAACCACAGCTGATTCTTTGGCTGCAGTTGACCAGACACCACAGATTCTTCACACAAATGGTCCCATGGAGTCTTTTCTTCCCTCTGAAACATCACAAGCCAGGCCTCCATCTTCTGCACTGCTTTCAACATTCATATCTCCCTGGAGTCTACAGAACAACTCACCAAGCTTTGAATTTCTGAATTTTCTGTTCCAAAGTCCTTCCATAATCCTCCAAAGAACCTGATGGGGTCTGCCACAGCAACACTGGGACCAATTTCTGTCCTAGTCAGGGCTTCTATTGCTATGACGAAACACCATGACCAAAGTAACTTGGGAAGGAAAGGGCTTGATTTACATTTCCACAGCATAGTCCATCAACAAAGGAAGCCAGAACAGAAACTCAAACAGGGCAGGAACCTGGAGCCAGATGCAGAGGCCATCAAGGGACACTGCCTACCGTCTTGCTCCTTATTGCTTCCTCAGCCTGCTTTCTTATAGAACCCAGGACCACCAGCTCAAGGGTGGCCCCACCCACAATGGGCTGGGCCATCCCACACCAATCACTAATTAAGAAAATCAATTGCCTACAGACCTACCTCATGGGAGCATTTTCTCAATTGAGGCTCCTTCTTCTCAGATGGCCCTAGCTTGTCTCAAGTTGTCACACAACCAGCATAGGTCCTAACCTCCCTTTGGAGGGCACCCCAACCCATGGTTGACTTCCATTTAGTGGTCCCCACCTGCTAAGGTTCCATCATTTTGCAGCGGTGCCATAGTCTGGGAAGCAAGCCTTTAACAAGCTTCCAACGGAGAGAGCCAGGTTTTCTTTCAAAAATGAGAGCCTCTTTAGAACTCAGGGCTAGAACATCATGGTATCATGAGAACCAGAGGCAGGCTTTTTCTGCTTGTACCATCACCACTGTCTTCCAACACTGGCCATTTACAACCCTGAAGACCCTTCATACTTACAGACACTCCACACCCATTCTGTTCCATCCTTGATCTCACACATAACCACTTCCTGCCAGTTCCTTAGGCTTCAAGACGCACATGCTAGAGACTTGATCCACCCTGGAGAGGACAGATTGGAGAATGAAGCCAGTACTGGCCATGGAAGTAGCATGGGACTGTTTGGATGAGGATTTCTCAGGATTATAGGTACCTGGGGTGAGTCCAGAAGGGAAGGAAAAATAGGTTTTACATCCTTTTGACCATGTGAAAATCCCACCGTAATGGGTGAAGAAGAAGATGGCTCTAGTGGAGCCCAGTGACACAGACAATCTAGCACAAGAAACTTCTCACCATTGCTGGAGGTGCTACTATATTTTTCAGTGGTACAAAGGAGCTGATGATGTGCTTGTGAGCCAGGAGGAGGTAAGCAGAGCTTTCATGGACTTTGTAGGCACCGTTGGGGGATTTTGTTCAGGTTCACTCCGTCAGCTCATTTCCTCAGCCCTTCTGATGTCAGAAGTACAGTGTTGGCCAGAGTCTCTCCACAAGTGATCACTCCACTTGGGTTGTAGGATCAGTGATTTTTAAAAGAGGGCAATGGCCCTTCAGTGAGTGCCATCCACCTGGGTCTTTGTCAGATAATATGTGTGCTCATTGCTGGAGAGATGAGCTACATCTCATCTGAAGAAGAATTGCATTCACTCAGATCAGTCTAGTTGAAGACCTCCATGGGCTGCAAAGCACGCAAGCCACAGAAAACAAGCTCTGTCTGACCCCCAAGCCGGCACCCTTTCTGGATGCCTCCCAGGAAGACAAAGAGGTCCTCCTCATATTCAGGGAACGGCCTCACCATTGTTCCCACGGAGGCATATGCTATGGCAGCTGCAGAGGGTACTACTCAGATTCTGAAATCCCAGGGACTGTGAGTGTTCCCACAAAGCTGGACAGTGAATAGCCAGAGAGGCTGAGGCAGAAGTAACTTCAAAATCATGTGTTGAGGGCTGGGGACGAGATGCAGCAGCAGCACTTGCCATGCATATGTGAGGCCCTGGTTTAGGTCTTGGCACTAAAGAACCAATGTGTATGCCAAGCATGTTCTCTATCCTCTACAGCCAACTGAAGAACACAGGGTTGGGGACACTGCTTTCCTCCAGTGCCCTACAAAGCGGGCACAATACCAAGTTGCTCAGATTGGACACCACTAATTCTTTTTCAGGTCCTCCTCTGCTGGACAGCTCTTCAGAAGGACCCTAGCCTTTGAGTCAGCAAGATGGAGATGACCAAGAGCCTCTTCCCAGGGTGCCCTTCAGCCTAGCTAATTCTACACAGCATGGAACCCTTCTACTGGATAGGAGCAATCTTTGTATGGGAACATCCCAAGAGGCTGGCAGAACTTCTATAGACTTAATCGACATCACACCTTGATGCGCCCCCACTACCCAATTTGGCCTCTGCGCTGTTCCTTTCTTCAGGGTACTATGTTGATAATCTTTTATATTTCCAGCCCTGCCTCAGTATCTGTGTTCCAGGGGAACTCACTTCCTGCAAACCCCCATACATCACAGGCAAACAGAAGAGACCATTTGAAGTCAGTCCACTTGGAAATGGCACCAAGACGACTGATAGTCATGTTTTATTTTCTTGCATTATCTTTTGCTCCCAACTTGCATGTAGTGTTGGGTCTGAAGCTCAGAAAACAGCTGTTACAGGAACGGAGGAAATACAAACAAATTCCTAACCTTGCGCCCGTTGGGATCAGGTGAGTTTAACACTGCTTGAATTTTCCCTAGTTCTCCAACCGCTCCCTTGTGCCACCAGTGTCCAGTTCTCTCCTTTCTGTCTTCCATCCTTTTCCTCTCTCGGTACCTAAAGATCAGAGCAAGCTCAGCTCTCCATTGTGCAGTCTGCCTGGACCACCTTCCCACTGCTTCCTCAGCTGCTTATCCCCCTTCTCAGAAAGCCAGGGGCCATTTACAGGAACCGTTTCCACCTGTCAGGATCAGCCACTGCTCCACGGAATACTCAACTCCCACTCACTCAGAGAGTGGGGGGTCCTTCCAAAGAGCATCCCAAGAACACTGGCCAAATAGAGCTATTTTGCAATTTTATTGTCTGCTGGGTGTCAGGCATCTTAAGAAGTGTTCTGCCTACTCTATCATTGTATTAAAGTGGTAAGATGTGAAAAACATCAATTTAGCATTTTAAGTATACAATTCAGTAGGTACACATTCATAATATTGTACGCTATACATTATCCACCCACAGAACATCTTCATCTTCTCAAATAGAAATCCTGCGCATGTTAAAGAGTAGCTCTCCATTGCCCTCCCACCCTCATGCCTGGTAAGTGCTATTCTACTGTCTCTGATTTGACAATGCTCGGTACCTCCAATGAAAAGCTCCCTACAACATCTGTCCATTTGTGTCTGAATTATTTCACTTAGCATAATGTCTTTGAGGTGAGACCATGGTTTAATGTGTATCCTAACTTCCTTCAGTTTTAAGTCTGGACAGCATTCCATTGTATGCATATAACATGTTTCATTTACCCATCTGCTGTTAGGTGTTTTAGAATATTTTCACCTTTTCTATCTTCTGCATAAGGCTACCATGAACATTAGTATACATACAGTCATGCACCACTAATGACAATGATGTCCTCTGAGAGCTGCAGTTAGGTGCATCTGACCTTGTGCCAGCATCACAGAATGCACTTACATAGACCTAGATGGTAAAGGTCAGTCACTCCACACGGCCTTGGGATGCAGTCAAGAGACACATTGGTTGCATGAGATCACTGCCACAGAAACAGCAGATTTATAGTCAAATTTAAAATAAGTATAAAGCATATACTCTAAAACAATAGGAAATATAGCAAATACATAAACAAATCAGTCATTCATTATCCAGTATAATTTATGCTGCATGATGATATGCGCTATGCTGTTATTTGATGGGTTTATTTACATTAGCATCACCACAAACTGGTGGGTAACTCTTGTACTATGCCCTCAGCTGGCCACAGCCAACTAGGCAATAGGAGTCTGTGAGTTTCATTTGAACCTCACAAGACTACCTTTGGGCATGGGACCCATTGGTCAAACCATCCTCTTCTGCGCATGGCTGCAGCTGAGTCCCTGATTTCAATCCTTTTGACTTAAGAATGGAAGTGCTGAGTCACAGGAAGAGTGGAAGTGCTGAGTCACAGGAAGAGTGGAAGTGCTGAGGCAGAGAGTAATGACGAGCTTGATTTGTTAAAGGAACCCCTAAACTGTTTCCACAGTACTAACAAGTCGGTTTCTGGGGGACAGGTTGCTTTCTTGGTTTACAAACTGGGTGTGATGTCCAGATTCTCTCTTGGACAGTCACAGTGCACATTTACCGAAGTGAAGACTTTGAGTGGTCCTGAAGACAGGTCAAAGTGACCATGACTCATCATCTCTAAATTCCATAGTGATCTCATTTTTGTAGAGTAAGTGGGAATGTGCTACCTGATGCTGGTAGGGGAGGCAGCTCCCCGAGTCCAGCAAGCTGCCGTGGAAAGGGTTGTAGCTGTGGGCCAGGAGTCTTGGAAGAATCATTCTGAGCAGAGAAGGAGCTATCTCCATCCCTCCAGGTAGCATGCTGAGTAACTTCCCTCCCCAGCTGAAGGCCTATTCATTCTTCAGGACTAGTTCCCACACCCCCTACTTCTCACAGGCAATTCCAACTCTGCATCTTCTTTCCCTAGGCAGGAATTAGGTGCCCCCTTCTGTGAGCTCTCCAGTTTCTCTTAAGTACTCTGCCTCCACCATGTCAGAGCAGTCAACTGTAGCCTGCACAAACAGCCACCTGGAGAACTTATTAAACATTTGGGTACCTTCAACTTGCTAGAATTTCTACTCAGCTCTATGTATTTGGTGCTTCTAAAATACACATTTTTCCCTATTACTTAAAATATTACATTAATTTTATTTACTGAGTTGGCTTGTGTGGGGGGAGTGTCACAGTGTGCCCACGGAGGTCAAGTGACAATTCTTTGGAGTCCTCTCTTTCTACCATGTATATTCAGGTATTGACTGCAGTTATCAGTCTTGCTGGTCCCATAAAACATGGATTAAAAAACCCTGGGCAGTATTTTCTATGGCTGATTCTTATGATCTTTAGTTCTTTGAAGATGAGCTACCTCATTTTATATACAGTTGGTATACAATCAAAGAATGAATGAACACACAAGCCAGGTGGTAGTGGCACAAGCCTCTAACCCCAGCACTTGGGAGGCTCAGGCAGGCACATCTCTGTGAGTTTCAGGGCCAGCCTGGTCTACAGAGTGAGTTCCAGGACAGCTAAGGCTACACAGAGAAACCCTGTCTTGAAAAACCAAAACCCAAACCAACCAACCAACCAAACAAGAATGAACACATGAATAAATGAGTGAAGTTACCTGTTTCCTCTTCTGTAAAATGAGCTGACCAGCAGCTCTTTCAACTTGCCCCTGCCTATATTTTTCATTCAACAATGAAAACTGAGTTATTTTGCCCCATATACTAAAATCTCAGCAGCACACAATATGCAAACTCAAGCACACGAAACCTGCTAATGAGGATTTAGTCCAAGCTGATATTAAATAAATGACTCAAGATTCCTAAGACTCATAGTTTTGTAAAGCACCAAGTTTGCCTAGGCTAGAGACACAAAAAGAAACATCCACATTTGCCTGTGTAAATTTACTGCGACTGGCTGTATATTCTGGAATTAGAGAACTAGGCATTATGGGAAAACAGAAGGTCCTGGGTGTTGGGGGGGGGGCAGAGTGAGGAATTCATCTATTCTCAATATACCTGGAGCAAGCCAACTGTCAGTACTTCCCTGACTCTGCTACAATGGCTTCCTATTGATGGAAGGTAGGGTCTCACCACCGGGCTGCGCCTCCCTCCCTCCCTCCCTCGCCAGCACCTTTCACTCTAACCCCTTGCAGGCTTTGAGGTGGTTCCAGTTTCTCATAAGCACTGTGGCCTGAGAAAAATGAAGGCATCCATTACTTATAACCTCTCAGCATTTCAGAGGAAAAAGGTTGGCTGCGGCTGCCAAGATCCAGCAAATATTTGGTTAGCTTGGAAAGAATGGGCGCTCATTTTCCAGTTCTCACAGATTTCTGTATGCCCAGTTTCTTTTATTAAAAACGTTAAATCCAGAGATAAAGTTGAATGGCACTCCAGGCTCCCAGCATTCATCTGTATCCCGGGGAGCAGAACCCAAGATTTAAACAAAGAAAAGCTCAATCAATAGAACTCATGAATTCCCTCTAGAAACAGGACCCTAGGTAGCAGAAGGATGATCAGATGGTTCCTATCTGCAGCTTTCTTTGAGTGGATATTTATGGGATGGGCTGGAGACCCTCTTTCAGTTGAGGAGGGGAAGTACACTGTGGCCAAATCCTGCTGCCCACTGTCTCTTGTTTTTGAACAATGTGTGAATTAAGAATACTTATTTTAAAAAAAAAAAAAAAACATTTGAAATAGTTGGATTTAAAAAGATATAAGGGGGAAGTTTCAGATTTGCATCCATCAATGGAGTTTTGTGGGAACGCTGCCACGCCTCTGGATCTGTGCCTTGTCCACAGCTGCTTTGAACTACAGTGGTAGGGTAGTTGAAAAAGGGACTAGGTAGCCCTCCACATATAAAATATGCACCATCTGGCTCTTCGCAGAAGCAGTCTGCAGAGCGCAGGAGTAGGGGATGAAAGACTTGGTGTTCTGTTATCTGAAGTAAAAACTATAAAATATATATGCACAGTAAAATAATTATAAAGCGAACACCTGGGTACCCTAGCGCTTGGACAAAGAGATGAGGCATCGTCTCCCAGCAGCTCTGTGTCCCAAGAGCCCTTGCCAGAGTCAGGACTCCGGGGAAACATTTCCCTTGATGCTGTTTGGAGCACCACCACCTAAACTATGTCATTGAATTCATTTTTTCTTGTTTTAAAGTAGTCATTAATGAAGGCACTCTGAGTGGTCATTCTGCGTTTCTCTCGATCAGGTTTGTGAGGCTGCTGCGTGGGACTCCGGTCCTATCACCCCCTTTGTGGTATCTCGTTCACTACATCATTCAGGCAAGGCTCGTTGATTCATTTTATCAGTGTCTAGTTTGGAACTATTGTGAATAATACTGCTATGAACATATTCTCTCGGAGGTATCCTTGCTTCAGACTCCCGGCAGAGGAAAGGCCTTGCTAGGACATGGGACCTACCTACCACCAACTCTCCCACTTACTGCCAAACCGTCCCCTTGGGGATTGGAACAAGCCACAACCACAGCTGCTGTTGCTTGAGGAAGCTGAGAAGTTCCTTCACCCAGTCGGTGCCTGCTGTCTAGCCTCAAGGAACCCAGCATGGTACCCAGCCATTGTCTAGCTTCCCTTAAAATAACTCTTTAATAAAGTCTTTGCACAAATGCTCCTTGGAAGGAGCATTTCTCTTGGATTTTGAAAGTCCATGTAGCTGAGGATGGCCTCAAACTCACAACCATGCCTTTGCCTCCTGTGTTGGAACTGAAGGCAGGTGCCAGCCTTCCCAGCTGATATGGTGACCCTGGTAAGTGCCTGTGCTTGGCTAGTAGGTTGGTGGGTGTCAAACCACCCTGACCACTCTCCCTGATGCGTGGGTAAAGAGCAGAGGTTCCCAACCTTCCTAATGCTGCTGCAACCCGTTAATATAGTTCCTCATGTTGTGGTGACCCCCCATTATAAAACCATTTCATTGCTACTTCATAACTGTAATTTTGCTGCTGTTATGAACCATAATGTAAATATCTGATATGCAGGACATTGCGACCCCCAGATTGAGGACCCCTGGTATAAAGGAAACACAGTACACAAGGGACTAGGTGGCCTTCTAAGAGCAGAGTACCAGGGCAGGAAGCACTGTTCTCAGGGGGCACTGGGGATTCTCATCCCGATCCTTGGAAGCTGACGGTGCTGTGTCTTCCCTGAAAGGTTTTAGGAAAATGGACCTGAAAAGCCACTCCTCCCACGGCCAGTGCTGAAAGCCCAGCACCTGGGGTAGCAAGCCCTGGAGGCATTGCTGAGGCATGATGTAGCACTGCATTGAAAGAGCACAAATAAACTCTGAGCCCTCGCACACATTTATCCAGTTTGTGAAGTGGATTAATAGAATAACCAATAAAACATGTATAAAAGCTTTAATTAAATGTGATGAAATAAAACTTCATGTTTTATTTATGGACACTCCCAACATGTAAAGGATTCGGGGAGACATTCATTTTTACTGCCATTTCGTCCTCGTATCTATAATTAAATCCAGGCTTCAGTTCTGGCCCAAAGCGATGCGGCATTTTAAAGCTGGCCTCGGACCCCCCCTCCCCATCTGCTTTTAATTATAATTACCATCCCCAATACAGAGGAGGCTGGTGACAGGACAAAACAGAACAATAAAACAAACAAACAAACAACACTGGTCACCACTGTGTTTGAAAGAGATGGCGCTGAAGGAGTGCTTCAGGCAGGAGGGGCTTCCTCGAGTTCCAGTTTTATTCTGTGCCAAGTACACAATCCCTTCATTTTACTTTTGACATAAAAAAAGGACTTCATGAAACAAGACAAAATAACTTATGATTATATGAAACATAACTGTGACAAATCGCAAAACTATACATATTAATAGAAAAAAGTGTACCTAATTCCTTAAAAGATTTACGAGAACAAGCACCAGATGTGCCCCTACCATCAAACAGGCCCCATATCCAGTATGATATATGCAGCTCGTTTCTCTACGTGAGTATATAGAACAATGTACATGAGCCTGCGTGATTTATGGAAAACAGATTTCCACTTTTTCCCCCAAAGTGCTTTATGTCAGCAACATTACAGAGGACGCTTCTCTGTCTGTACAAAATAAATCTCTTCATTTCTACACTCACCATTTTGTCCAGTGAGTTTGGTTTTTCTCTTTCCCTGTTACTTTATCCACAGCAATAACAACATTGGTCTGAACAGTCAAATAAAATCAAACACCAAATAACAAAACTGAACCTTATTGGAGGCTATTGTCAATACTTCCAGGCAATCAAGGCTGAGGAGGGCTAAGACTTCTGTGATGGGGAGCCTAGTTAGCCCCGTTCCAAGCTTGTAGGAGTGAACTAGGGCAGTTGCCAGTTGGTCACTTTAGGCCTGAACATAACCAACACTACCCAGCGAGTTTATGCTGGGGTCCGCCACACACGCTACTTTCCA
Source organism: Peromyscus eremicus (assembly GCF_949786415.1). Classification (NCBI taxonomy): domain Eukaryota; kingdom Metazoa; phylum Chordata; class Mammalia; order Rodentia; family Cricetidae; genus Peromyscus; species Peromyscus eremicus. The sequence goes on along the minus strand of NC_081416.1, from coordinate 34,016,486 downwards.
CTTCCGAACCACCTGGGCCATGGGATGTAGACCCGAGTAAGGGACTATACCTCACGGGGCCATGGAATTCTTCAACCGTTTTTTAAGTGCTGATCAGAGGGTAAATTACAAGTGGCACTTCGATGCAGTCCCCTTAGGGAGTTACGACAATAGATGGAGCAATGAAATGTCTCTAGGCATCCTGATCTTTTTTATGTAATAGGATAATTGGATTTGTGCTGTGCATGTTTTCATAAGCACTGGTTTTACTGTTGTTGTGTTTTTGTTTTTAAAGGGGAATGACAACTTCCATTTGGATGTTTATGAAAACGGCTACCCATCAGGGCTAAAAAGGCCTAGGAATGGAAGGGAATAATTTATGTTTTTTAAGCTCTATTTTCACTGCTTAAAAATACTAAAGGAACTATGTGGGGCAAAGTAAGAAAGGGACATATTTTAAGCTAAGGAGAAATTCCGGAACCTAAGGATAGACAGCTTGTACACTCGGAAGGACCCTGAACATGCCATGTCACGAGGCCCTGCCCCCCAGACCACTGGCTATCAGGAACACACTGAGGGCCTTTGGTGGGGGAGGGGCCGCACTGGACCTGGCTCCACACACGCTTCTGACAGCCAGAATGTCCTCCTGGGGCAGGCCGTGGAGCTGGAGCTGGGATGTATGGTCTAGTAATAAGGACTTGATGACACCAGGTCCTCCTAGGTGATCCAGGAAAGGAACAGCGCCACCATGAGTCCAGAGCCTGGTTCGTAAGCCTAACCTCACCACAGGGAGAGATGTCATACATGGTCCTGTGTTTCTGTTCCCTTCTATGACTCTCCTCCTACTTCTAGAACTCCATAAGGTAAATCAACCTTTCATCTCTTCTTTCCTTATCACCCAAATGAAATATGCTTGGAGTGTCTTGCAAAAGCTTGAGGGTTTAAGAACTGACATATGCTGCTCTTGAGAGTGGGGTCTCCTTTTCTTTCTAGAGTGTGAGAGGGGTCAAATGAGGGTCACTATCAAATAAGCCGGTGTGTTAACATGTATGTGTTCAGGCTCAGCCCAACTGTTGTTAACATGTATGTGTTCAGGCTCAGCCCAACTGTAACGACCCCCCAGGTCTACAAGGGTCGTAGTGTCTAGCAGCCCGAGAGTTCACCTGGGGAGGAAGCCTGACATGCTTCCTTCCTTAAAGCTCAGAAGACCTAGAATTCAAAGTCCTGTGACTTAGACGTCTATGCAGTAGTTCCCCTCAAGAACGCGGTCTCTTCAGCAACACCAGACCGATGTGCTGCGAGACTGAACCCATACTGGCTTCTGTTTCTTCCCCATTCAGTGGCATCCTGGAATGAAGCAGGGGATGAGGTGGAACTCTTCTGACTTGGGGCCAGACTCACAGGTCTGTATTAGGGTATAAGCAGTCTCATGACCCTCAGATACCAAGCTTTTTAAGGTCACAGTGACCTCAGTTTCATGAAGCACTCAGCTTCAGTTCTGCTAAAAAAGCATTTTTCAAGGAGAAAAAAAAAAAATCCTGAAATGTGAGCGAACTAGAATGTTGGAATTGACCAGCTTTTTGGAGTTTGGCTTATTTGTATAGCCTTTGCCCTAGGACACAGCATCTTTTTAAGTACCCTCCTAAAAATATCACCAGAAAATGATGTCTTGTTTAGGCTTAACATAAAATGGCTGTGTGCTTTTTGAAAAATTCCAGGCCTGCAAAGCAGAGTTCCAAAAAGCTGCTTTCTTGAGTCTACCTTCTGTGAACCTTCCCAAGAGTTGCTAGGATTTGGTGGATAGTCGGTATGTCTGAAACACAGGAAGGAAGAGGAAAGGATGGGGAAACAGGGAAACGGGGAGGGGAGCAGAGTCGAGGAGACAGACAGATGAGGGGATCCCTGTAAGGAACCAAGCAGAAGGCACACAGAGTAACCGGACAACAGGTGCCCTTGGTTTGGTTTCCTGAACAAAGCTACATACATGACTCAATGTGTCCCATCTCTCATGGTTCCCAGTCTGTCCTGGGCACAGAACCAGAGCTGAGGCAATATATGAACCATTCGAATGAAACGTTTGTCAAGCTGGAGTCACTGAGCCATCAATACAGGAGGGTTATTATTATTTTTTTAAGATGGTCTCAATATGTAGCCCTGGCTGGTCTGGAACTCACTGTGTAGACCAGGATCATTTCAAACTCAGAATGCCTTCCAAGTGCTGGGGTTAGAGGTATATACCACCATACACAGGACTTAAGGGTTTTTGCAACAATCCTGGAGGGAGGCAGGCAGAGGGGTGTGTGTGTGTGTGTGTGTGTGTGTGTGTGTGTGTGTGTGTGTGTGTACACTCTTCTGTTTCCCTCAGATAACCTTTGCTAAACTGCAAAATTAGGCCAGGAAGAGCTACAACTGGAGTAAAATACATGTAGCTGGGGTGATTAAAACGGTAATGACTTATACCAAAAGAACAAACCTTTAGATACTTTTCCTTTAAAAGTAGATGTAAAAAGCAAGTCTTTGAAGTTCAAAAAAAAAAAAAAAAAAGTAGGTTGCCAAATATAAAACCTTATCTTGCCATTGGAGGATCAATTGAGAAGCAATAGTTAGCATGGTCTATGCAAGACAAATGTTAAAGCCAGAGTCTGAGAGAGTCCAAGCCACGCCTGCTTTGGACATGGATTTCCCACACTGTTTATGGCTGTGCATCACTCAGCCATGAGGGAAAACACGGGCGAGGCAGCACATTCTGCCTCTGGTAACTGGGCAGTCTTCCCCTTAAGTCTTGAGCAAGGGTCATCCCATTCATGTGCACATTCATTGGTGTCTTTTGAGAGCTGACAGCCAGGAAGGAACAGGTATCTTTAAAGTGAGACTCTAAATTCCCTTTGAAAAGAAATTCCTGTGTGTCACCTGGCCCAGCCAATTGAGGGAAAACGGAAGAGGTGCGAGCTTTCCTGAAAAGCCAGATCCGAAGACCATCCAGTCCTGCCTTCCAAAGACCTGGTGACTCTACTGGCTCCACGGATTTGGTTGGCATCCTCACACTGCTTGTCAGAGTGTGAAGGTAGGAGGTGACTCAAAGGTCCTGGATGTGCAGGGGAGATCCGCAGAGCCTTCAGCCTTCAGTATACACAGAGGAGAGCTGGCTAGGACAACGGTCCACAGCGCTGAGCTGCAAGAATGTGGGATCTTCGGGGCCACTGCGAAGAGCTTCCCCAAAGAGGCTTGAAGAAGCGGAAGGCAAATCGTACACTGGAAGAGAAAGAACACAGGACCGTCAGTCAGTGCCCGCACTATGGAGAGCCCCACTGGCTACACAGCACCCCCATGCCGCCTCCAGATGCTGGTGGGAGCTAAGACTTAGGCCTTCGAGGTGTGTCCTGGAGGAACAGAATGGGGGAAGATACTGGCTTGCATTGATGTGCTTTAACACAAAATATGACCTTAGCTGGTCAAAAGTGGTTTAGCAAGGAATGAGGGTGACCTCAGAAAGGGGATAACGGTAAAGTTGAGTCATGAGAAAGAATGGGAGTTACAGATGGTAAAGTAAGGAAAGAATATTCCAGGAGGAAGAAACAGAGCTAAGGCAGAGACGAAGGGACACGTGGGATCAGCAAAGTGAGTATAAGCCAGAATAAGGGTAAAGCCAAAAAGGCCAAGTCTGTGCAGGCAGGTCTGGAAAACTTGACAAAGTAAAATCATGTGGGCCTCGTTGTGCCAGAGAAGACAGCTTGAGAATTGATGAGACTGGATACTACTAAGATATTCTAGCAAGAAAGTGGCATAATTTATCACTGGGTTAGCAAGCAATGCCAAACGGGTAGAAAGGCAAAGGTGAGGTGGTGAACTGGGGAGGCATACTAGAAGGAACTGCCACAGTCTAGGGGAGAAACGTTGGCCCTTGTGCGGGTGGGCAGAAGGGTGAGAGCCAGGGCAGAAGGTGATGATGAGAAGTATCTCAGGGGGAGTTCTACTAGATTCCACATAGTCCCTGCCAGCCACAAGAAAAGCACCCGGCTTCCCTTCTTGCTGACTAAGTCACAGACACCCACCTGTAATGCCTGAGTGTGTTGAGAAGGCTCTATGGAAAACATCAAAGCCAGCCTGACCCATGGATGTGGGGACCAGGCAGTCCTCAAAGGCAGGCACCATACTGCAGGAGCTGCTGGGTGGCACAGTTCTCTGGGAATCAGGGTAATGCGGGGGGCAGAATGTCTGCAGCTGGCCATAAAATCCTGAAATACAAGCATGGCAATGAGCTATTTCAAGGCAGAAACCATCCCTCTCCAGGAAGAACTTCACAGAGTCAGACTGATTTGACAAAATGCCTCTGCATCCTGAGACATCTTCTAAACAAAGTGTCTGGATGAGCTGCATTCAAGGCTTGCTGGCTTGTGACCATTTTAGGGAGAAATGTTCTCATCCCAGTCTCTTTCACTGGGATGTGCATGTATCTTAACTTCTGTATCCTGCATTTCAGTCCATTTCCACATTTGACCAAAACCCCGCAGAAGGCCCTTAGTCATACACAGCATAAACACAAACAAAACCTAGCATAGACCAATCTATCCATCTTTCTAACACTTCCATCTTCCTGTGGTTTCAAATAGGTTCCTAGTGCCCCACAGCTGGGTGTACTGGATTCTATGTCACTATTACTGTTCTGATCCTCGCAGTCAAAGGGAAACTGGACGCGAAAAAATACTAGGATGAAAGAAAAGAAAGATACCCAATGCTTGAAAATCTCCACCAACCGATTGACAGTCATATTTCATCTCTCCCCGTCATTCCTGCTCTTATTCAATGGTATTTGTCTTGCGTTCCCACGTGGTCCTTTCCTATGATCCTCTCCATCCTCCCGATTCCTTACTTTTCCCCTTTCTCTCTTTGCTTCATGATAATGTGTATCAATGGATTACTTTCTGAGCGTGTAATGTGCTTTTAAAAACACCATAATGCAATCTTCATTCCACACTCGATTGATGGGGGAGCTGAGGCCCCGCTGCTGCTTTCCATTGTGTGTTTCCTCAGCTGTAAAATGTGAATGCCATTGTCTGCTGCACAGGGCTATTGTGTAGACTGACTGAGTCACTGGCTAAGGAAGCAAGCTTATAATGTTTTAAAGTGCTTTAGAAATGTCAGTCATTCTTGATATTACTATTCTGTTTTTAATGGGGAGAATGAGGGGATTACCAGAGGAAGTGCCCTAGGATTCCTCTGCAAACACTATCTGATGGAGAAGACAGAACCAGCTCACACCACTTTGGAATCCTGGTCTCCAATGTCTTCCACCATTACAGCCATCTCTTCTTAAGACTGGAAAGCTTTGTTGAGACTCTCTCAATGAGGAAGGGTGGGGCTATTTGGTTCTTCTTCGCTCTCTCTAAAACCAGGGAAATTGGGTACATGCACCCGACTTCAAATACACTCTTCTCAAGGCTCACTTGGGACTTAAGCTACAGAGCAAATGCCTGGCTCACCATGGTGGAGGGCTAGCCTACAGTTGCTGTAAACATCACTAAAAATGTGCTTAACTGTTCCTAAAGACACAGACCCCACCCTCTAGGAGCTTATGGAGTTAGACAGAGACCAAATGCAGATTTCTGTTCAGGGCACATTCCCACCGGAGTGCAATCCTTTCCAAGTGGGTAACAATCCATGTTATATAGACTCCACAGAAAACATTCATGTAAGGTTTCACTGAAGCGTCATTACAGTTTAGACTAAGACTTATCTATGGACATCCCATATCTAAGCAGAGAGGAAAATGAAGTAATGACTTCTGTTTTTAATTCCCAATGGCTTTGTATGCTTTTAAATGAGACAGGCAAAGATCCAAACAGATCGCTCTCAAATACTCAAGTAGCTGACCAGAATGAAGAAGTCAACTTCCCAGATAACCAAGAAAAAGACATTAAAATAACAATGCCATTTCATATTCTATGTATTATACTGGCAAGGTCTCTCCTTGGGGCTGAAGTATGACTGGAGAAGAAGGTACTCTGCCTAGTTTTAGAGACATTGGGAAAAGTAGATTCTCTTTTCCAAATCTTTGGACAAGTGTCTGACTACCTCGAACTACAAGTATCCCCTGGGTTTACTCCTCTGGACTTCAGTTTTACCTCTGAGAATTAGCAACCCTAGAAGACTATTCTGAAGAGCATGTTCTGCTGAGACAGTTATTACACACAAATGATGGCACAACCAGAGGTCAAATGGTCCAGCATCAGGGAAAGGTAGAGTACAGGAAGCTACACTTCCCTGATGGGACAACTGGCCAGCCCTCCAAACAGCGCCACCATGCACCCTAACAACACCGTTCAGTTTGGTTTCTTTTTAAAAATGGCAAGACACAAAATTAATAGTTTATGAAAGATCAGCTTGTGAAGGTCTAAACATAGGATGAACACAACAAAATACTTTTATCTGTGGTTGTCTTTTTGTTCTATTTCTGCCCAGACTTTAATAGTAGTGAGTATTCTGGAGTCTGTCTGCCTGGGTTCAAATCCTCACTACAATACATACCAACTGCATAGTCTTGGTGTCTCAGTGTCTTAACCTGTAAAATGTAAAATGGGGTTAATGGTAGTGATGATCTTACACTGAGCAATTATAAAAATTATACAAGTTAGAGTTTACATAGCATATAATGTTATTCTCTATATTTTAATAATATAATTTATATATGTATTTGCAAAATAGGCAAAATTATAAGTAAAATAATTTTACCATGAAAATACAGTTCTCAAAAATAAGCTAAATTTGATTACGGGAAATTAAATTCCCCAAAAGGCAAGATGTCCTTCAATAAACAAATGTAAGAATGGATGTAACTCTAGGCAGTAAGCCCCAGTATGGAATTAAGATTGAATTATTGTAATCTTGAAAGCTTATCACAAGTTGAAGAAAACGGAACATCATGGGCTCACTGGAGAAACGAGCTATGGTTCCCAGACACTTCAGGAGCTAATATGTACCAAGATTTCTTCATTCACCTCAGTGGGCCCAGAACAACAAGTCTAAGTGATTTGAAAGAACCAGAAATTGGATCTGTCAGTTTGGGTCATCCCTTTGACAGAGCTTAACTTTGGGTCCCCAAAGGCAGGCACATGTAAAAGCAGCATGGGTCCATCAGGAAGAAATGATTACCATGCTCTATTGGAATGTAATGCCTCCTTACTGAGCAAAACAGACATTTGCTATCTATAGCTCCATGCTGGCTCTGTTCAGATTTGTCACCCATAAATCCCCTCCTATCACTCCTTAGTGTAACATTACCCTTCCAAGAAGAGAAGCCATTTTTCACTGAACTCCCACGGCTCTCTAAACAGGGACATCAATCATTCAGGTACAACCGCAGAGACACTCACTGGCCTTTTGTGAAAACTAATTCATTCTTTTTCTGAATCTCCCCTCCTGTTTCTGAGAGGGAGCAGAAATGTCACACGCTTCCAACTGTATTCTGGTGTTGTGATGTGTATAAGTTTAAAAGGTTTGTGATAAAGCAAAATATACCTAGTGATAATCCACACTGGATTCTGGGCTTTTATCTCCCAGGTGGGACCTAAGGAAGAAGAGAGCCAAGGAGTCTATAGTTCCTGCCTGGGGACTGTGCCTGATTGGAGAACCTATCAAAACCAGAATGTCCTTACAAGCATGTTTAGTTACTTCTACTAGCTAGCCGGGGAAAGGAGACTCTTCTTCATTAACTGCACCCTACTCACTTCAGGTAGCCCCAATAGAGACACCTAATACATTGTTGGGTGGTGGCGCTATGTCAAACCAAAGAATTTTAACGTGTTCTCTACCCAGTGCTATTTCCATAAAAGTAACAAATTTTAAAAAAAGTTTCCATTAGGATCTTGTCACACATGCAAACCTAGAGAAAGGCCAACTCTTTTTCAGATGAATGGTTCCTGTATTCCAGTGGATGGTTTTCAAACAGCAAATTTGGAAAGAACATGACTTCTCAGACCCAAAGCAAAATGAGGCAAGATGTTAACACATTTTGTGTGCATAAAATCTGAGAGCAATGGCAAGGTCAGCCAGTCTGTCAGTCAGTCAGTTAGTAATGGTTATCAACTGCTAGTTCAAGAAAAGCTGGAGAGACCAAAGGACCAGGAGCCGGTCCCTGCCCTTGAGGACTGATAATGGATGGGGACACAGAAACCAACAGAAGCTGACAAGAAATATTAGCTATCACAGTTACTTACAAACACCACCCCTCTTTTTTTTTTCTTTTTACAAGTTATTTCACTTCCAAGAATGGAAGAGGGTGGATGTAAAAGTCATCTCATTTTATCTAAAAGATCAAGGAAACTCGACTCATTCCTCCTAGTCTCAATTTTGGCAAGTTCGTTTTTCTTTCTAAAAACAAACTTGCTTTCCTAATTATCAAAAGATTTTGGGCTAAATATAACAATAATGTAGGTGGTATAAAAATGAATGAAAGAGATTATCTTTATTTACATAGTTGAGAAATGGCCAGATATATGCTTTCACAACTTTGAATCACACACACACACACACACACACACACACACACACACACACACACACGTAAGAGTGGGGAGGAGGTATGGGCTATATAATACATGTGAAAATGTCATAGTGGAATTGATTACTCTGCAGGATAGCTAAAATTAATATATAAATTAATATATACACAGATTTATATAAATTAATACATACATAAGATTATTTGTATCCCATTTCGGTCCCTATAACTGCCCATGACTTTCTTCATATATCACTACAATCCATTCCTAAAAGCTTTTTTCCATACTTTGTCACATAGGGGTCCTGAGTTCCTTTGATGACAGGTGAGATCAAGAGTTCACAGTCCCCCTTCCACTGCTAGGTGACAATTTCCTTCCCAAATGGAAAAGGAAGTTCCAGGAGGGAGAAGGTGATTTCCAGGGCAGTGATGCCCAACAGGACCTTCCTCAGTGATGGCAGTGCTTGTCTGCACTGTCCGACACAACATAGTACTTACATGTGCTTATCAAGCATTCAGAAGGGAGCTGTCCGACTTCTACTCAGTTTTAATTAATCCGCATCTAAACAACCACACATGGTTCACAGTACTACACCAGGCAATGTAACTCTAGGTCAACCCAGATTCCCAGGCTTAGCCAGCCATGTTTCAGCAAAGTTCCTGATTAAATTCTTGAAAGAACACAAGAGTGGACTAAGGGTTGAAATAAAGCCAGATAAATTATTTTAGTCTCTTGGCCTTCAAGACAGGAAGTATATTAGACTGTTACATCTATCTGTTGCTTACACATCTCGCACTTCAGCCTTGTGGGAAGGAACCGGAGTATGAATACCTAAGTACAACAGTCAACCCCTCAGGACGTGAAGGGTTTAACCAGGGTGCTCACCCGTTCTGTAGAGCCCTTTCCCTTCTGGAAAACAACAGTAGCAGAAAGCAATCTGTGTCACATCTTCGCTGTGTCCTCTACTCTGGACTCACCTCACTATACACACAAGGAGTGGGAGCATCTACTCTGGACTCACCTCACTATAATCACTAGGAGTGGAAACATCACAGGTTGGTGGCATCCTTGGAAACACTGATGGTGAAGTGTCAACAGAGAAGGCTCTACCCAACTTTTGTACATGTGTGGATAAAGACTCATACCAGCAGATCGCACTTTGCAAAGGTGTCAAGTCGTATCATACACTGCGTTGGCTAAACTAAGTTCTTGTACTATGTGATGGTGATGCCAGGCACAGCCGCTAAACTCTGATTCCAGGGAAGGTGCTGGACTGAGATAAATGTCCCCATTTACAAACAGAAATAGGGTAGAATGGTTCTATATCTCGCATTTATAACAGAAATGCAGGGATGAAAGAGACGTTTTTCTCTTTTCTCAGGGTCTCAAACAGAAAGAACAAACAGCAATACATAAAGGTTTGACATGATTCCTTGGTCTGACCTTGTCTGTGATGGTAAGTCTAAGCAGGAGACCCCGCCTAGCGTTAATGAGGGTCAGTCTCGGTGAAGAGACTCTCCTGTCACCATGCTGAGCATCCCATACCTGGATGGGGACTCAGCAATGGCAATGCCTTGTTGAGTCCTTTGGGATGTTTTTTGTTTATTTGGGTTTTTGTGATAGCCAAAAGAAGAAGGATGTATATTTATTTATGAGCTTTGAGATCCATTATTTTTCTGAAGACTGTAATTTTATGGATTACTTTAGGAAGTGTAGAACTTTTGTCCTTAGTTATATGATTGTAGGAATGTGGATGAGCCCAAGTGATGGACAGCAGGAGAAGCCCTATCAGAGTCCCAGAGACAGGAACACACAGAGGAAACATACACTTTGATTTTCTTTGGCTCTTGGGATTTTTTTTTTCTCCAATACTCCAATGGCTCTTTGTAGATTGCCCCGGAGATCTGTGACCTTCTGCCCTTGAGAAGTATTCAAATATCTTTCAACCAAGTCTGAAAAAGGAAAGGGATTTACCAGAGAACCACCTTTATCTTCTAGAAAATTTTACTGTTAACTTAAAACTGCCTCAAGAAATAGTCTTAAAAAATGATAACTGTGGGCTGGAGAGATGGCTCAGACATTAAAGGCTAGGCTCAAAACCAAAAAAAAGACAAATGTGTGCATCTCTATTATTATCTCCACACACTCTTTCTCCCCAAAGAATATGTTCCATGAAGTCAGGGACCTCATCCAATTTGCCACTGTTTGTCCACAGGGCTTAGAATAGCAACTGCTGTATAGTAGTCACTCAATAAACATTTGCATGGCAAGACATCTGTACTACTTTAACCATGGGGTGATGGATGGAGCAGTACCAGTGTCTTTTTCCTCTCTAAAAATCATTTCTCTTAGCAGACACATGGAGCTCTCACCTCTGCATAATGATGGCGCATCATCTCTGTGGTTATGTAATTACTGTGCAGTCTTTAGCTGCATTCAGCACTAGGATGCAAAGTCAGAGGCAGAACAGGGGAGGGTTTGCTGGACCCAGAGATGCTGCACACAGGAAAGAGAAAAAAGGCCATTGGAAAGGAAGAAGGACCTCTGCTGAAGCAGCCCTATATGCACTCTGGAGATGAGGAGCTTCCTTCGCTCAGTGGGTGCTCCCTGGTGGGTGCTACTTAAGTTAAAGCTCATGGTCACTAACAGCAGATTAGGAATCCCCACGTTCACCCACATTAAAACCATGTTCTAGCTACTTTTCTCTTGCTGTGATAAACGTCATACACAAAAAGCAACATGGAGAGGAAAGGGATTATTTCAACTTCCACTTCCAGGTAACCGTTCACCACTGAGGAAGGCAGGGTGGGAACTGAAGCTGAGACCACACAGGAACACTGCTTGCCTGTCTGCTCACTCTGGCTTGCTTGACTAGCTTCCATTATAACTCAGGGATAGCACCACCCACAGTGGACTGGCCCTCCTCCATCAAGTAGCAGTCAATCCAGAAAATGTGCCACAGGCCAGTCTGATGCAGGCAATTCCTCAATTGAGTCCTCTTCCCAGGTGTGTCTACTTTGTGTCGAGTTGACAATAACTGACTAGCACAGGCCATCTCTGAAAATACAAATATTGATAGAAAACGAGAGAAAGGGACAGAGAAGAGAGAGAGCTTTATCTCCCGGCTCTTCTCTTTTCTTCATCCACATCACGGTTCTGATTCCCTTAGGAAACTGTGACCTCTCCCCCCTTGAACATCTTCTGTAATCCATGACAGAGGCCAAAGAGAAGAAGGGATTAATGGGCAAGAAGCCCCTGAAGAACCATCAGTTTACAGTTTGGGGGTCATGTATTATCAAACTGATCCATGCACTCAAGTTTTGCTCAGAGAACAGCCTGGGGGAATACACATTCATTACTTGCCAGATACTTTAATGTCAAAACACTTTAAAGAGTCCTTCATACATAGCCACTTGATATTTCTTCTTTGGAACTAGGTAGTTGAAACAAATGTCATGGAAGCAGAGGGACTGTCGAAGACTTTGTAGCTGATATTTGGTTCACTTGATGTCATGCAAATAAAGTAGGAAACTCTTCCGACTATACTAATATTTCTAAATAGCCAAATATTAGAATTTGCTGGTTCAGAGCCAAGCACAGACCTAGGGGTTTTACATAGGGGTTTTACAATCTTTATGCTGATCACAGCCTTCCAGATAAGCTGTATTGTCCCAAGCTTACGGAAAAAGAAGTAGCCATGTTAGAGTAATTTATCAGAACCCAGATTCTAACCTTGGTCTATTTGCTGACATAGTTCAGGAAAAATACTGGTGCCAGAGCACATGGACTACATAAGCACCTGGTTGTTGTGCTCCTTCTTCAAAGGCTCATAAGCACTGTCGACTTAGTGATACTCAGACCTACAGCAGTATAAGACAAGTATGGCAAAGAATGCAGGTTTAATTAATCTGCTGCTGTCTTTTTCACAAAGGCCATACTGGCTTTCTACAGCATGTAGACCACACTATATGTGTGGAAGCTCCCAGGACAGAAATAGAGAAGGAAGATGACAACCATCAGACTAGGTGAATCCTTCCAACTTGGATGAAGGGGAGTGCATGGAGAGGGGACTACTTGAGAAGGAGGCCAGAGATTCTCCAAGTGGATGCCATAAGCATTAGGTCCACCTGGGCAGAACCCACGTGTTCCTGGGCTCTCAGGCGCAGAGAATCAGGACTCCTGGAAGAATGCCTGGAAGCCTGTGTTTAATGAGGAATATCTCACACATCATTTGGAATGCTCCAAGAACATCATGAAATAATTTCTTAAAACATTTGAAATCACAATCTCAAGGGCTTGGGTTCTATTTGAAATGGGGAAGGAGAATTCTTCTGAGGGCTGTCTTTATTCTTTGAGCTGGACCATGTTTTCTGCTAGATCTTGGGGCCGTGAGTGAGCTTGACTCACATGGCCAGCAGTCATCAGTTAGATGATTTGCATGGCTTCTTCCTCTAGTGCCCTTTAGTGTCAGTTCCCGGCCAATGTGAAAGCGTGGGACCTCATATGAATGACGCAGTCTGCCTACTGTTGCCTCTCTAATCATCGTGTGGCCTAGATTTCTATTGTGTAGCTGTAAACAAGGCCCCAAGTTCCACCTGCTTTACTAACTAGATGACTTTCTGTTTCTCGGAATCCAAACCTGTGGTTATATGAATTTCCAGTTCTCCAAGCCTACAGTAAGATGGAATCTTGGCTCAGGGTAAAGAGTATGGGAAAATGTCTACGTGGGTCTGAGATGAGAGAGTAGACAGTCCTTCTGAAGCCTCAAAAATGTCCCTGGACCCCAGGAACCTTCTTGTCTTCTTCCACTGGCCACCAGAGAATTGGACTCTTGTGTACTTTCAAAACGTGTGCATACCCAACCCTGAAGTCCCTGCTCCACCCTCTTCTCGGAGCTAACATCTTCCCACTGCCGCTCTGGGAGTCAACTTTGATGAGCACATCTAGTTGACGGAGACCTTCCTTTCTTACTTAATCCCCTCCCATTGCACATCACACTTTTTGTATTTAAGTTTGTAATATGCATCTTGAAATGTGTAATGCCCCACAGGGAACAAAAAGATTCCATGATTCTGTGGACAGGAAATCTTCTCTGACTACTGAACTCAAAGTCGGTTGAAATTGTCAAGGAATATAATTATTGGACTAATATAATATATAAGATGCCCCTTAGATAGATACAGACTCAGAAGAGCCATGAACTTTGTGCTGTTTTTTTTTTTCTTTTATTAATGTAGGTTTAGTTAGTAGTCAGAGTAGGACCTGGTACACCGAAGAAAACGACTATATGGAAATCAATCAATGAATGAGTGAATGAAGCCATGGCTGGGGCCTCTGGTGAGAATATTGATGGTAAGAAGGAACACAACTGAGTTCAAAGATTAGGAATGAGGATCCCTGCACACGAAGGTACATAAGTTTGAAGAAATACCGTGGCTTCCCTTTCTATCATGGATATTTTCTTTCCTCCCCCTCCCCCCCAACCCCCAAGACAGAATTTCTCTGTGTGGTTTTGGTGCCTGTCCTGGATCTCGCCTGGCTCTGCCTCCTGAGTGCTGGGATTAAAGGCGTGAGCCACCGCCACCTGGCTCATGCACATTTTCTTAAGTGGAGGAAGGTCAACTAAGGTGATAAAAAGTATGATGGGCTTTGGTCTAGCTTGATTCATGTTGATGTCATCAAGCACTCTGACCAAAATCACCACAGGGAGGAAAGCGTCTATCTGGTCCATACTTCTGGGTCACAGCTTATCACTGAGGGAAGTCAAAGAAGGAGCCTGAAGGCAGCACTCTCTAACCTGGGAACAAAGTCACAGCCAAGGAAGTCCAGCAGAAACCCTGGAGGCCTGCCCGGCTTTGTGCTGGCTCGTTTGCAGGCTCAGAGACAGGAGCTTTCTTATACAGCTCAAGATGACCTGCCTAGGTGTTGTGCCACCCAGTGTGGGCTTGGCTCTCCTACACTAGTTAATAATTGAGAATGCCCCCAGGCATGCCCCCAGGCAAATCTCATCTGGACAATCCTTTAACTGAGACTCCCTTCTCAGGTGGCTCTAGGCTGTGTCAAGTTGACAGTTAAAACTAACGAGGATGGGCTCTCTCCAGAAAACATGGGATTGCTTTGCTGCTCTGAATCACTGTTTTCCACAGGACTCCAGACAGACAGACCATTAAACCTGAAGACAAAGAGAACTGTGTAGGAGAATTGAGGGTTCACAATAACTGCCTGCCCTCCCCGCCACATGCTTATAATGGAGAATGGTTGCTATAGAGTTAACTGCAACCTGACAAACCATGAAGTCTGTAAGAGTAAATTTTAAGCATTTGTGTTAATATAAATGTAGGTATTACCATACACTCTTGCTGAGAAACTGCTGCATACGGGCCCATCTACAGATAATTACGGGACTGATTCAGATTCCCTGAGTCATGTTGCCATAATGATGAGAAATCTGAGACCTTGCTTTTGGGATGTGTGATATGAGGTTGGGCTTGGTGAAGAAATGCAGAAAGGGAGTGGCTGGTGGTTACACTCAAATGATCTAGAAGAGATGTCTAAATGTTTCCACTTTACCAGAACTGTGATTTAGGAGGTATAGCTCTTGAAGGCCTTGCAAAAGAGTGAACTGGAGGGGTTAGTCAGAACAATTTGGTTAGATTAGAGAAGAAAAATTCCTGCAATCCCAAAGAGCTCTACCAATTGTATGTAAACCAACAAGAAATTCTAAGGCAACTGGGATGGATTTGCAACATAGTGTTGAGCAGAAAGGAGCCGAGCAGGGGCAGACCATGCCACTCCCAGGGCCACAGTGTTTGGTTTTCTGTTTTATTAGCACAGTGACCTCATTACCAGTAACTCGGCTGTTCCTGACGTGTGGTTTTTCATTTTTCTCCTCTCTCCACAGCTCTTCACTTCTCTGCTCCAAACTACGAATTGTTTATCATACGTACAAAGGAAAATTCCAGCTAAAATGAAAGGATTGCAGATTACCACTAACAAATCCATCCTTGTGGAGCTCAGCAGAGCTCTTGAAGTAGGGCTATGAGGAAAAAAATATTTTTTTCTTCAAAATTCTATTCACTAGAGACTAAATTTCATGAGTTTCAACTACAAGAGAGAGTATTTCCTTCTGAAAACCTGTTATTACTTCCTCAAAATAATGAAAAACCACTTCATATAGAACACTTACCGCAGGCACGTTTAAAGTGTGTGATGGAGAAGTCACAACAGCCGATGAAATGGAAAATTTTCTCCAGGTATTTCCTTCTCGTCAATAAACTTTTGAGTTCCAATTAAAAAAAGAAGAAGAAGAAAGAAAAACCCCACAAAAACAAAGTGCTTCATTGCCAATGCTACAGCTTGACTGAAGGGTGAGTGAGCAGGCGGCTAAAATGATGCAGAAGCCCAAGTCATTGGTTCTGTCATTGATTCCCTATTATTAAAACTTGCCTTGGTGATCAATGGTGACATGGGAAGAGGTTCAGTCACTCTGCTAACTAAAGGGAAAATTAAAGCAAGTCATTCAGCTTTGCTGTACAGACTGACAACCACTGGGAAGCCACAGGACAGCCATGTCTGCTGGCTGGAGTGTAAACCTAGGGCAGTCTTACAGAGACATCCCTGGTAGCCCCTATCTACCTCCAAAATGTATACACATTAGTCCAGAAAGTTTTCTCCAGAAACACTTCCTGAGAAAGTCCCTCAGGAGATAGCGTATTGCTGTAAACATACAAGCGTAGATGTACATACACTGAAGACACATGGTAGAGAAGCAGGACGTTAATAAAAATAAAAAAGTCCATTAATAGCAGTATGAGTTTAAACTATGACAGCACACAGAATGTTGTGTGAGAATCCTAGGGTTGACTGTGAGGTACGAGTGTGCCAAGGCTAGCTCATCCAATATAAGTGGCCTCCTCTTCTTCTTCTTTTAGTCTTTCATATTTATTAAGAATTATTTAGTAAGCACTTACTCTGAGAAGCACCATGGGAAGATACCCTCTCTGTCTTCAGTAAACTCAGGATTTAGGGAATTAGTTACTTTAGTATCCTTATTGATCAAACATAGCACATTAATCTGGTAGGTTCAATCTATGTGGTCAGGCGTGTGCTCACACATAAAACTCTGTGTGCCAATACTTCAAGCATTCGTGTCACAGATGTAGGTTCCTCACTGTTCAGTGCCTTAATCCATCATTCAGGCAGCAATTCTGACTCAAGACGACCGTCTTACATTCCTTCCCACAAACGTGATGTCGAAACGCCGACTGAATCAGCACACATACCTAAATTTAACTTTGATGTTTGTAGAATTAGCAGGCTGTCAGAATTTATCAAGTACTACTTATGTAAAACTGTTCTTGGGGTAATTGTGTAGTAATTAAGTATATGAGAGTAATTAAGGATTTCTGTGGCTCTAATCAATCCTTAGTACTGTATAGGCCTTAATAATACCAGAGCTGATACAGAAAAGGATTCCTGATTATGGCTGCTGATAACATCTGAGTAGCATCAAGTATACTCACTGGCTCATTTCTTTTGTAAATATCTCATAAGTTTCTCAGTGAAGTCAATGACATTTGATCTCTAATCAATTGTATGTGTATCTTCCGAGATTTCAGAGCTATGGCAGGCTCACAGTCCACTTAAGCAATACCATTACTAGACTTTATTCTTTTGCAATCTCGAATATGCAGTTGTGACTAAATTTCCCAGAGAGGGGGAGTATTTTTTTTTTTTGTCTTTTTAAAAATTCCTCAAGAGTTAACCTTTAAAGATTTAACATTCTGAATTCCTAGCCATGAGATCAGGCATGGCGATACCCCAAAGAATTCTTCATGGAAAGGGCTAATAAGCAATTGTGGTCAGTAAATGGCACAGAAGAAGAGGTGAACTGAACTCCTACCTGCCACAACATTCTCGTTTAAGAGTGTGCTCTGATTTCCAGAGCTGGAAAGATGTGGTGGTTAGGACAAGCCGTTTATAATGTGTTCTGTTCTTTGAGGGCTGCTGGAAGCTAGAAACCCTTTGTTTCCCCATGCAGTCAATCTGAACTGAGTTGACAAGCTTACAGATTCATACTGAGGTAGGAAAATGCCACCATTGTCTGGACACTGTCTGGCTCATTTCTTCGGGGGTCCACAGACAGGGCATATTTTAAATCATGAAAAAGAAGGCTTATAAACCCCAGGGGCTGGGACCAAAAGCAAGGGGTCCCACTTCCCACTACTACTGTGCAGGCATCTAACAGCCTCATGGTGTTTTCCTAATGAAACTGGATAACTGGACCATGGATGATGGGATGTTGGCAACTGGAAACTCCAAAGGAGTGAAAAATAAGAGTAAGCAGTGGAAGCCTGAGAGGCACCCAAGAGGCTGGAGGACATGGGCAAAAATCTGGGCAGACCCCTAGAAGGAGCGGCTGATTTCCAAGAGGCAGGATAAATGAATCTGTGCTCCAGATAGGTAGCATTGCCCATTTCACAGATTAGGAAATGGAGAGAATGTAAGGCAGACCCCGCAGAGTGTGTGTGTGTGTGTGTGTGTGTGTGTGTGTGTGTGTGTGTGTGTGTTCAATAAACTCAGCTTTGCTTTTGAGGGAGGTCATGTACTACATTCATTCTGTCCTCTTCTCGGCCTAAAGCCAGCAAAGCATATGATGTGTAGAATGTCAGCATTCCTGTTGTGACCAGGATGATGGGAGAGCTCCCTTTCAAAGTGACAAGGTAGAAGATGGTAGAACAGGACACTGTTGGCTCAACTGAGCTGTCCCTCTACCCAACATGCTCTTACAATGGCCATCTTATCATGTAAAAACAGTAAGTTTGTACCCAGCTGTTGTTACTACACCATTATAAAAAAATTCTGGAAGTTCACACTCTGCCCGAATGCTTATGTGAAATAACTGGGTCTTCAGGAAGTCAGTACTGACCAGTACACTCAGATACAGGAAACAGTGGTAACACACCACGGAAGAGGAAGTTGGACAGCCAGTTCAGTGTGGCTATCGGCTTCTGAGTGGCTATCAAAAATCCACAAAACAGGGGCAGAGTAGACAGCTCAGCTGGTAAAGTATTTGTCACACAAGCATGAGGACCTTAATCTGGATCCCTGATATCCACATTAAAAAAATACAGGTGTTGATGTGCACATCTGCAACCTCACTGCTGTGGAGTATGGAAGTCATCAGATCCCTGGAAACTATGAGCTGGCTAACCTAGCCAACTGGTGAGCTCTGGGTTCTGTGAGACTCCCCGTCTCATGAAGTAATGTGGAGCATGACCAAAGAAGAAATCTGGCATTGTCCTCTGACTGTATGTGCACACACACCCACAAACCCATGTGCACACACCCATAGGAACATCCACATAAACACAGACATATGGCACATCGACACAGACACACAACACACGAGAGGAAAAAAACAGCAAGGAGTAGGGCATGTGGCCTGCAGGTACTCCATGTCAAGTGTGTGAAAGGGAGGGGCAGACGCTAAACTCCATGCAAGGCCGGGTGTGCGATTCTCTTGAGCAGGAAGCCCCTAGGGTTTTGCTCACTTCTGATTTTATTAAGACAAGGCTGAAAGGGTTTTTGTCCATTGTAGCACCTAAGCTGGGTGTGTTTCCATTTCTTCTTTGCTATTCCATCCTTCCTTTCTTCAGAAAGATTGTGAACACACACAATACAACCTTACTTCTCCTATCATTCCTCCAGTTTCCCAGCTGCATCTGAGAGAAGCCAACTCCCTTCCAGCCACTTGCTTGAGTTTCCCAGACAGCGCAGTCTAATTCTGATAGTGAGAGCTTGATTTGTCTGCCTGTCCCGGGTCACCCTCTGCACAGACCTGCATATGAGGTTTGTAAAACATCAGAGCGACTGCACCAAGTGTGACATGTGGTTCCTTTCTGAGGCCACCTTGTTCCCCTGCATCCTCTCCTCCACTTTGGGTCTAACCTGGGCACCCAACAGGACACCAGTTCCTGGTGTCTCTCTTCTCCGCATACTCCACCCTGATATTTATGTTCTTCCTTGTGCCCTTGGCTTCTCCTCCTGGGCAGTGCCATTCCCCCATATCATCTTCAATATCCTTTTCAGGCATTACCTCTATAGACCCTTTGAGGGCATCTTCCTCGAAGCAGGTTTCTTTTGCCCCTTTCAACTACTGCAGTGAGGCAGCCATTAAATGGCATTCTCGTTGCCTGGTACTTAAGAGGGTGGACCAACAAACACCCGTTGAACTGAACTTGGCCTCTCTTTGAAGTGTCCAGAAGCAGGAAGACTGTGAAAATGCTCTTCTAGGAATTCCCATGGCATTTGAACAAATCAGCAGTGAATAGGGCGTTTAAAAAGAAATTATCCATTAGTAAGTACCATAACAAAATGTACAAATATCAACTCTCTGGCAACTAATCCAGGCAAAATTCTGAAGCCTGCCTGGGCAAGAGAATTACCCTGACAAGAAAGAAAAGACCAAAGCTTACATGGTTGGAAAGAGTGTCCTTATGTTGACATCTAAAAGAAAAGATCAAGTGTACTAAGAAGTTGCCCTAGAGATATCACCCAAACAGAAGCTGGAAAATTCTATCAACATTAAGTACGAAAGACATCGCATTCTCTTTACTAATCAAGGCAATATGAATGGGTTGGGTGGGTGTCAATAAAACCAGGGTGAGGACATGTGAAAGAACGTTGGTGTTAATCCTGACGAAGTGTATCCTGTACTTCATAAAAATACAAGTTCAGCACACAATGTCTAAGTTCAGTATCAATTAGCAGATGATTAACAAAGTTCAGAGGGTCTTCTTTTCTTCCCTATCAGTGAGACCATAGACCATCTGAACTCTGCCTAAGTTCCATGTAAGGCAATAGCATATAAGAAGAGGCACTACATTTCCCCAAGGAGAGTTGTGTTTCTTTTGGTGTGCCTTTGACTTGGAATCACATTGATTGTGGATTCAGTTTGGAAATGTGGACCTCTTGCGCCAGGGTAGCAATGCCCAGATATTTTATATCCGTCCACGTCTCGGCTCCCATTTCTGCAGATGGAGGGATGGCATCTCTCCCTGACTTCTCCCCCTGCTGCAGGTCAGACAGAGGAGATGGGCTGTGATGCTCTTTTAAAGCCATGAGCATCTTTAGAGAAGGTACAAAGACTCAATGTGGCCACTGAGTTCGAAAATCTGACCCAGCTTGTGGCTTTAAAAAATGGTGTTTTAGTTCCTGTCACTAGGATACCATGTAACTTCATCCAGGAAATGTGAGCAATGAAAGGGGACAGCTGCAGCTAAAAAACACACCTGGGTAGGAAGGTTCCCTCACTCCCTGAAGACCAGCATATACATTTTGTCCTTATCTAAGGACTGGCTGGTGAGAAATGCTTGACCTTAGAAAGTTTCAGGAACCTGCTGCGAGGAGGAATAAGATGCATCTGTGTCCACATCCCTTCACTGGGTGGCTAACACATGGGTAGCTTCTTTGCAATCTCATCACTATAGCCACTTGGCCAGCTCTCTGGAGCGTGTTATGAATTCTCATTTTCCATAACTCTATTCTGAGCCAATTTATGGCTGATATTACCTGTTTCTCATTGGCTATGGAAGTTTTTAACAATTAAGAAAGTGGAAGTTTAAAAAAAAAGTCCATCATTTTCAAGTTGAAAAGATATTCATTATTTATCTTTCAAAGGGGGAATGTAGCGGAAGAGTATTTTGCCACAGCAACATGGAGGATGCTCTCCGGGTCCTCTTGGTTCATTATTCATTTGTTGAATGAGAAAGAGCCAATTACTTACCCAGTAAATACTTATTTGCACCAAGTCTTATGCTTACCCTGGGGCTACAAACATGATCCTTGTTCTTAGAGGCTGATAGAAAAGGGAAGGAAGGAGGAAGAGGCCGAAATGAAGTGAGCCACGTGCCTGCAGCTGGCGCTTTTCCTACCGACTTCCTGTACCAAGTGATGAAGGAAGGGAGATGACACCATCCCCACCAGGGACTGTGAACCCAGGCACAAAACCCTGCACATACACATGGAGTTTAGTTGACACGATCCCCACACAAACTGGCCTCCTTCATAACCCACTCATACAGTTTTGTTAGAAAAGAGAAAATGGGGTGGGGGGTGACACAAAAGCGTTAGCCTGATTAAAAACAAACTATCAGCATTTTAGAGAAATTCTTTCCAGTTAGTTTTTCCACATGTAGGTTAATTTTTTAAAGTTTTTAAAAATGGGTTTCACAACTGTAATCAAAGCATGGTATACCACATTTCACTGGACTCGGGACAATGCTGACTGTGAATTGCTCTGTTCGTCTAGAGACCACCAGAAAGTGAGATCGCTACAGGCTACAGGATGCCACTGACTGAGAGATATGCCCAGATTTCAGCAGCATTAAAACACGGACCCTGAAACACTGTTTCATGGAGATGAATGACTCTGACTCCCACTGAGCCCACACCCATGCTGCCCACGTAGTAGCTTTCCAGACTATGGCCCTGGGTCTCCCTTCATTAGAAAAGCTGCTGGCCAGGAAGAGAACTCCTTTGTTCTTTTTTATCCAACTTACCTTGAGCACCTGCAGCAGACACTTACAAAACCATTTCCTGGTGTAATGGAAGCTTGAGAAGATGTTCATAAGCAGAAGAAGGTAAAAATGACCATTGAAGTGAGACATCTAAGCTTTGCTGGGAAACAGCGAACAAGTGGGGAGTGGGGGAGATGGATATGGATGGGGCTTTGATTCAGAGTCAGTGAAACTGGCTTTCCAGTGTCTCCCCTTGCTACAGATGACCACTGTCATTTTCTTGTCTCCTCTCTGCTGCTCAGGGCTCTGCTTTGAGGCTCTTGGTCAAGTTTAGCACCACCATACTGCTGGAGTCTACTATCTAGGGACCTTATTCACACTCAGAGTAAACACGTGCTTGGGACACCATCCAATAATCCCAACTGATAACCTATATAAATATATGTTATCAGTGAGAGGACAAAGGCAAAGACTCATTTGTGGAGTCATCAGAAGGTGTCTCAATGGACAGTATCATTTCTGCTTATAGAGAATCCTGGCAACAAGAAGGAAAAGGATTTGGCAGTTGGAGTCTGTCTGGTTGGGCATTTCAGTTCTCTGTGAAGCCCACTAGCGTATGTGCTTGAATTGACTAGATGAGTTTAAATAAAGAAAAGAAACTGAAGCAGACTCAGTCCTCCAAGTGTGGTCCTTACTGAACGCAACACCGACACAGACTGAAAACGGCTGTGATTTCTCATTTCCTCATGTTCTTTTCGTCCTACATGAACATGTACAGTCCTTACTATACATGAAGACATGTGTTGAGTTCCCTAAGAGATATGATGGTGGGTCAGATAATGCTGGTCTCAGAAACCAATTATATTAATAAAGAAGATATGCTTTATTCAGATAAGCTACAAGACGGAGAGAATGGAAGTTCTACCAAAGAAATACAGGTGAGACACAGTCAGTTCAGAGCCAGGGGAGATGATGGCGAAGCAGGTGTTGACCTGGTTTATGGGACGGAGACGATGGACATGATGGCAGGGTGCTTGGGGCTTCCTTTCACACAGTCTCCTGGTAATTCAGGAGCAGGGTGCTATGGCTGGAGTCCTGTCTGTCCTGGAGGTGTCACAACATCAGGAACAGAAATGACTGCCTTGGGCTGACAACAATGGGTGTCATAAGCCCGTCATCTGAGGAAAGTACTATAGGACTCCATGCCTAATCAGTGTGCTAATAAGTATGTGTGTGTGTGGGTGGGTGGGTGGTGGTGGAGCAGATTCTAAAAGCCTGTCTGATGTAAAACAGAACATCTGATACCCACAACTCGTCACTAGGACACTTCATTAAAGGCCACAGCAAAACACTGCCTTTCAAAACTCAAAGGGCTGCCAGGCCCTGCTTACCATGGACGTGGATACCATTTGACTGAAAAGCAGAGTTTGTTTCTGGCTGGTAGGACTTCAGGAGAGCGCCTGGTGGCTGCTGGGTGTGGGCAGACTGTGTCCTCTGCAGCAGTGACTGAGGAGCTGGAACTCTTCCCGGGCTGATGTGATGAGGAGATGGAGTCGGAGGTGCAAACCTGGGAAAACAATTCCAAAAGGCAGCATGACCAACTCCCCCAGCCTTCTAAGTCCCCATTCTGGCCGTACATTGTGTGAAAACACGCTCTTTCAAAAACCCTTCCTAACCCTTCTCTTTTCCTTCCAACCACTGGGTTCTTCTCTGAGACACAAGGGAAGAAAAGACACCAACAAAGAAAACCTTAGTCACAGTTTGGGTTTGTCAAACTTCTTAAACTGTATTTCAAATCCTCTGGGGTTTGTGAAATTCAGGGCCCTTCTATTGCCAGGTCCTTTCCTGCTAATTTTAAAATCCGTTCACATTTTAGGGGAAATTCGATTCGTATGTTTCTGAGTCATTTACACTTAGCTCATAAACATTTTGTTTTGTAAGGCATATCTGAGGTCCAAGAAGTGTTCCGGGTCCTTATTATGACCCTCTCTAACTGGAGTCTCCTTAAACAATGCGTTCTCTCTTGCCAAAAGCAAATTAACTCAAACCTCAAAGGTCAAATGTGCCTTGAAACCCAGAACCTGAGAGGTCGGCTTGGGTTCTGTGCTGGGCAAAGAACATTCCTGATGGGGTAGAGGGAATGCAGTGTAGAGCATTCTTTGTCATAACGTGTAACAATCACAAGATTGTTGGGTTTTTCGGTTTTGTTGAACCCAATGCCTTGCACATGCTAGGCAAGCACTCCCATTGGGCTGTACCCTCAGCCCCAGCCCAAGAGTACTGGTTTCTGAAAGGAGATATAATGATATTTAAACAAGGAGAGCTCACCAATTAACCTCAGACAACGGTATATTTATCTTCTCATTGTGAGGTTCTGAGTCACAAGATTTAGAATGACCTTTATTATCTTTTTTTTTGTGTGGTGGTTTGTTTTGTTTTTCGAGACAGGGTTTCTCTGTGTAACAGTGTCCTGGCTGTACTGGAATTCCCGAGCTTGGATGACAAACACTGTACCCACTGAGCCAACTCCACAGCCCATGTATTCTTGTTCTGTGTGTGTGGACATCATGTGGATGCATGTGGACATGTGTGCAGGTACATATGGGTCAAAACATGTTTATTTCCTCATTCTCCAACTTAATTTTTGAGATGAGATCTTCGAACCTGTGGCTGACTGATTTGGCTAGACTATACACCTAGAAAGCATCACAGATGTGTCCTCCTCTCTTCTTCCCCAGCATTGGTATTATGGGTGTGCACTGCCACTTCTGGCATTTTTTTTTCATGGGAGCTAGGTCCTCAGTGTTTAATCGGGGAATGCACTTAGCCATCTCTATCCCCTCTTACTCCCTTTTCAAAGAATGCAATATTCCCCTTCATTCTGAATTTCACCTACGAGTGTACTAAGCAGGCCTGACTCTGTAGCTTTGGAGATCTCACATCTGGCCTCAAACTCACAGAGATCCACCTGCCTCTGCCTCCGGAGTGCTGGTTAAGGGCGTGCACCACCACCACCACCAGGTGACCTCTACTGTCTTAACAGTGAAGGAAGGTGAGACTTCTTCTGAGAACAGCCTTGCAGTTGGGAATGTCCACAGAGAAATCAACAGGATGCTTTGTTGGTTCAGCCAGGACTGTTATATTCATGGAAGAGAAAGAAGCTGAGGGTCTTTCAATGCCATGATGCAGCAAAATAATTTTGGGTAAAAATATGCTAGCAGCCAGGTGGTAGTGGCGTACGCCTTTAATCCCAGCACTCAGGAGGCAGAGCCAGGCAGACCTCTGTCAGTTTGAAGACAGCCTCGTCTACAGAGCGAGATCTAGGACAGGCACCAAAAGTACACAGAGAAACCTTGTCTCGAAAAAACAAAAAACAAACAAAAATAAATACTAGCAATGAAGTATTTGACCTCTTCTCTCCAAAGTTCACCAACATGAAAACATTTAATTGGTGCCTGTTTACACTCTGCAGGAAGAAAAGCTTTATTTTGCACTAGCAAATACAGGTCATTGTCTATGACATTACTTGTTTTATAGGAACAAATGACTCCACAAGCCTGAGCGTACCTGAGAAAAAGAGAAGGCGCATTAGACAAATTTACAAAGTACTCCAAAAGGCTCTGAAGCAGAGTACTCATAAGGCAGAGCTTCAACGTTTATGTTGAGGGAGTAAGAGAGTATGGGACAAAATGCCATGTTCACTTTGCATTTCACTTGTGAGGGGTAAGGAGAATATCTAAGAAGGCTGCATAGGAGCCAAGAGGAAGACAGGGACTTAAAGCAAAGAGGTCAGAGCATCTAAGCAAACCAGACATGACAGGATGCCTATGAACTGGTCACTTAGGTTTTTATCCTAAGGAAAGAGAACAGCAGCTACATGCCCTGTGCTGGTAAATGTGCACTTTTCTAAGCACGTCCTCTTAACTGGGATTACCCGGGGGGAAAAAAAAATCTATGTTAAGTGGCCCTGAGAGAAAACACAGCAAACAAATCCTGGCACTGGCCTGAGACCATCTTGTAAAACACATAAGCCAGGATTCCCCATATGGAGGCTATTTTCTGGGGAACATGTCCTTACTGTGTCTCCAAAGTTACTCTGAGCTTGCAGGAGAGGAATGAGCAATTATGGAATCACAGACTTTGGGGATAGATGGAGTCCACACTGGTCCTGGAAGCCACTGTTCTTATGGTCATTGAGGTGACAGGGGGGAGGGATTTGAATAGCAAGATGTGACCTATATCATTATCTCGTAATCACACTGACATTTCAACTTTTTTGGGAAAACAAAATAATTAAGACCACTCTCTTGTCTTACTTCTTTGTTTGAGAACAAAAGGCACAACAAGCTAGACGGTCCTCTGGTCTTTCCTTCTGGTGCGTCTACCCCCCTTCACTCTAGACGGTCCTCTGGTCTTTCCTTCTGGTGCGTCTACCCCCCTTCACTCTAGACGGTCCTCTGGTCTTTCCTTCTGGTGTGTCTACCCCCCTTCACTCTAGACGGTCCTCTGGTCTTTCCTTCTGGTGTGTCTACCCCCCTTCACTCTAGACGGTCCTCTGGTCTTTCCTTCTGGTGTGTCTACCCCCCTTCACTCTAGACGGTCCTCTGGTCTTTCCTTCTGGTGTGTCTACCCCCCTTCACTCTAGACGGTCCTCTGGTCTTTCCTTCTGGTGTGTCTACCTCCCTTCAGTCTAGACGGTCCTCTGGTCTTTCCTTCTGGTGTGTCTACCTCCCTTCAGTCTAGACGGTCCTCTGGTCTTTCCTTCTGGTGTGTCTACCTCCCTTCAGTCTAGACGGTCCTCTGGTCTTTCCTTCTGGTGCGTCTACCTCCCTTCAGTCTAGAAGGTCCTCTGGTCTTTCCTTCTGGTGCATCTACCTCCCCTCAGTCTAGATGGTCCTCTGGTCTTTCCTTCTGGTGCATCTACCTTCCTTCAGTCTAGAGCTGAAGGAGCAAAGGAATGAGTGGACAGCCAAGTTGGGACTATCTGGGGACCTGGTACAATCTGAGGACATAACCTACCCCCCAAACAACATGATACATCTGAATCACATAAATTGGGTTAGTAAGGAGTAGAAATGGTGTACAAAGATTATGAAGAGAGTCCAAACTTCTTCCAAGTAAAAATCTAATGCTTTTCTCATTTGCAATGACAGGGTCAAAGGTTAAATTATGACTACTAAGTAGGAAATGGGGAAGACAAAAATACAAGGGTATAATTTATTAAAATATTTTGTCATCCATAAGTAGATTATATTATACTAGGTATGGAGTCTGTATGTGTGTGGTTTTATATAATGATGTTCTCATTCCAAATTATTACCTATTCAGAGAAGTTCCTAGGCATACTTTCTTGGCTACCACATATTATTTAATACTGATAAGGATAAATAAAGGGGAAAATGTGGTGGGTACATACCAAGAATTTAGCATTATTTCATGACCTAGAAGTGTAAAATACTATGCCTTCCACTTAATCAACATCTGCCCATTGATAATTCTGTGCCTTCTGTGTTCTTCACACAGGTGAGACAACATAGCACAGGGTTAAAAATCTGAAGAAAACATTTCATCTGACATGAAATACCATTAAAAGTTTAAGTACAAATTCTTCCAAGTGAAACAAACCTTCACAAAGTAGCCTTTGATTTAAAAGGAGTCAGTACAAAAATTTTAACTGTTGCCATCTACAGAGAAAGTATACATAAGAAGTGATCACAGCTGGGCGGTGGCACATACCTTTAATCTCAGCACTTGACAGGCAGAGGCAGGTGGATCTCTGTGAGTTCGAGGCCAGTTTGGTCTACAGAGAAAGTTCCAGAACATTCAATGCTATACAGAGAAACCTTGTCTCAAAAAACAAAAAAAAAAAAAAAGAGAAGCAAAAGAAAAAGAAAGAAGTGATTATGTGATCATATTTTCAGACAACTGCCAGAAATAAGGAAGCAAGTAAGAATCAATAACTTAAAATTCCAGCACAAGAAATCTATTTATAAATAGGAATGTTTTCCAAGCACAGAATCAATTTATACAAATTTACAAGAATCAATTAAATAACATTTTGTTATTTTAATCCATGAATTTTTAGAATCAGTTTTATTTCTGCCTAAAAACACCAAATAGTATTTTTTCTTTTTCATTCTACTCTCATATATTACATCCCAATCACAGATCTTGCTTCCTACACTCCTCCTACCCCCCATACCCCCAACACCCCGCCCCTCAGACTCACTGCTCCTCTATTTCCCTTCAAAAAAGAGCAGGCCTCCCAGGATATCAACCAAACATGACACAGCAAGTTACAGGAAGACTAGGCACAAGCCCTCATATTAAGGCTAGGCACCGTAACCTACTAGGAGGGAAAGGGTTCTAAGACCAGGCAAAAGAGTCAAAAGATACTCTCCATCCCCACAAGAGTTATGAGTCCCACAAGAACACCAGGCTAGCAACCATAATGTATATGCAGAGGACCTAGCTTAGACTCATCCAGGGGCTGTGATTGTCACTTTTGTCTCTGTGAGCTCCTATGAGCCCTGTTTAATTGATACTGTGGGCCATGTTTCCTATATCACACAGTATTTTAACTAAAAAAAAAAAAAAAGTCACAGCCTCTCTGTTAATCTATATGTACTAAGTTAGGCCTTTCACAGGACCTCAAAAGAGACAACTACTATACAAGCAGGCACATAACAGACTAAGGGAAAACCCCTGCTTACCAGAAACAGAGCACACAAAAGCAAACCAGAACTGAGTCAACCATTTCCACTCACTTGGTGGGGAGTTGGTATGACCTTCTGATGAGCAATGGTTTGCCAAGAAAAGAAGGCAAAGGAGGGGTTTTAAAGCCTCATAAACGAGCCTCTTGCAGGAGGAGGACTTGAAAGGTTCCTGCAAATCCTCATTTACGCACACTTCAGTACACAGCTGATCACTTGGCCATGCTTCTTCCTCTCAGTGCCTCCCTTGCCTGCTCCCTTGCCCTACTCTCACTACTGTTGAACTTCCCATGTGGCAGTGGGCAGGCCTGCACAATGAGGTCACCCTTCCTCAAGATGTGGCACCTAATCCCAGACTATCACAAGACAGAAGGTGGAACGTGGAATGGACACGGTTAAAGTTCCCACGTAGAAAATGGGTAGGGAGGGAGATCAGGTGGGTGCAGAAAGACAAATGGGTCAGCAGCCAGAGCACACAGGCTTGGACTCTGGTACTCTCTCTTACTAGGTAAGTAAATCTGAATAAACCATTCAACTCCGCCAGCTTCCATGGCAAGTGTAAAGCAAAGACAGCCCAATTTCCCTCAGAATTGTAAAGTATGAAATAATTCTAATTTTTCTCTTCATTCAGGAGATATATACTGGTCACTGGCTGAGTGTGCAGTTGCTGTGAGCACAGTGGGCAGAGCAACTGAGGACACATTTCTCTGTATCCCGGAAGCTAGTGAAAGGAAGCAAGGCAGCACATCTAAGACTAAGTGAAAAACAGTACTGGGCTACCACGGGAGTGTAACAAAGAAAAAGCAACGGTAGCTATGGGATGATGGGGCACTGTGCAGAACCTCACATTCACAAGTCAACGGTAGCTATGGGATGATGGGGCACTGTGCAGAACCTCACATTCACAAGTCAACGGTAGCTATGGGATGATGGGGCACTGTGCAGAACCTCACATTCACAAGTCAACGGTAGCTATGGGATGATGGGGCACTGTGCAGAACCTCACATTCACAAGTCCGGGCCATCCAAAAACTTAAACTAGGAATGTCTGACAACTTTCAAGTGACCAGTGAATGCTTAGAGAATGGATGGCTGATGTAAAGAGTGTCCACGTAGGGCATCCTGGGTCCATGTTTTTGGTGACCCAGAGCCTACAAATTGCCCAAGATTATAGTCCTGGTGCTGTGTCACAACATTTAAGGAAGGCTCAGAACGCAAAAAAATAAATAAATAAAATAAAAAATAAAAATTTAGGAAACCTTTCTTGTCTTGACAATTCCTATATGGAAACTAACACTGACTCATCTGTTCATTTTCCAGTTCCTTGGAGCAGTGAGCTTTGCAGTCTGTAAGGGTCTAACTTCTTGGTACTGACTTAATATGTTAGTGCCATCATGGAACATTCCAGGTGCAGGGGATCTGGATCATCTTTTTTGGATAAAAATAAAAGAGGTCAAGCATGGTGAAGGTACTTCCCTGCCATGCCGATCTACTTTTCTACCCACCACTCTCATACAGTAAGTCTAGCCCAACCTCTATCCTGGGATTCAAACCAAGTCAGTGGGATGGGGTGAGAGAGGAGTAGGAGGTGACTTCTAAGGGCATCTGAAATCTTAACCGTTATCGTTACTTAGTAGAAAGTGTATCATAAAGACACTGATTTAAAAAGATCTGACAATGAAAGTGTTGTTCCTTGGTTTGAGGAAACTTGCTCAGTCACAGTGAGCTCTTCATGCCTAAGCTGGTCAGGTACCAGACTTTCCAATGGACAACTCCTTTTGGTTAGGGCTTCTTTCCTTGTCTATAAGCCTATACCATTTTGATATCAGCTTTCAGATATATTTTTGAAAACAACATTTACTGGTGATTGTGTTGAAAGTCACATCCATGCCCCACATTTCTTCCTGCCCTTCCTTTGTGCTGCATACACAATGGTTCTAACAAACCATGTGGGGCTGTGTCATGGCCCTGCTCTGGGTCTTAACACTGTGAGAAGAAGAGACTCACGTATCTACATGATCACTGAAATGGAGCATGGGTTAGTACATGTTTTTGGATATGCCCTCCATCCCCTTTCTCTTCCACTGGGGCTGTAGACCTATCAAAGAAGGAGAACACATGTGAAC
This sequence comes from Peromyscus eremicus, assembly GCF_949786415.1. NCBI lineage: Eukaryota > Metazoa > Chordata > Mammalia > Rodentia > Cricetidae > Peromyscus > Peromyscus eremicus. The sequence goes on along the minus strand of NC_081416.1, from coordinate 33,985,650 downwards.
AGCTAGTTTCATTGTACCCACACAGAAATATCATTGATTTGCTGTCAGGGAGCAGAACTAATGGATATAAACTGGCCTATGATGGATTTTCACAGGGACGTTCTCCCCTCCCCAAGGAATTGTAGGGTATCATCTGTTGGGGTTTTAAAATTCATCTGTGAAAACTAATCAATGAAAAATGCCTTGCCGTTGGTCCACTGCCGAGGGGGGAGAAGAAATCCTTTTCAAAATCTAAAAAGAAAAGCACAGTCTTAAGGATTTCACATGTGATTTAACATCTTTTAAAAAAACAGCCCAATGATAATACCGCACTTTGTATAGCCAGACAGCTCTCCATTTTAGTAGACTTTAGTGGTCTTTATAACGATTTATGAATCACTTCATGAATTCCTGGCTGACTCATCTGGGTGACTATAGTATCTACTTATACTTCCCTTCTGTCTCACAAAAGAGACACTTGGACTCAGTTCAATCCAGATTTGTCCCCAAATGAATCACAGCACGTTACTGGGGGAACTGCAGATTGAATTCAGCTTTTGGGACAATTGGGGGCAGCTTTCAGTAATGAAGAAACGGCTGCTGGGAGGTATGGGTAATTGCAAAACCATCCATCTGGGCAGGACCAATGCTGGCCAAGAGCTGTGTGTCCATCCAAAGAGTTGGGCTTCACTCAAAGAGCCAAATCGGTGCCTTGGTAAGGAGAAGCGCATCTGTCTCCTTACAAACAGCTGGGTCAATAATTATTGTAAACAATTCATCAAAACAAAGACTTAAAAATGATCCCCAAGCCTCCAGGGAACATAAAATGAGGACTGTGGGTGAGATGATCACAAGGCTTTAAAAGGGATTCAAACATATATTATAATGAGTGGCATTTATGGAAATGAGGTCGACAAAGTGATATGCAGGGGTTATTTCATTTGGGTTGAGGGAACAAGCTGTAAAGTCAAGAAAAGACTCAATGCCAAAGGCTAAGAATTCCACAGAAATATGTATTTTTTGTGGTCAACTCTCAAGCAGTGCCAAAGGTGCTGCTGTTTTCCTTTGTGGAAAAGAAGATGAGAAGGAGAAAAGATCTATGTACACAAGAGCAATGAATTCTCTGCAGAAACAAGAACCAAGATGTCTGAAATATCTGGCCCCCAGGGGGGGGGTGGTGACTCAAGTCATTTTTCTGTTTCAGAATCTGATGTGAATGGGAGGAAAAGGAACATGTGATTCTGCCAAAGTCTCCTTTCAAAAGAGTGCTTAACCAAAAGAAAATGTTGTCTAGGCTAGTCTTGGACACTTGATCTAGAAAAATGTTCTCAGAAGAGCATTCTTGCAGTGATATCACCCTTTTCAGGCTGCTGTGAGTGGGGACTGGCCAAGCAGGCCACCTCACTGTCCTACAGTAAGAGAGGGAAGCGCCTCTCTCTGGTCCAGCATGGCAGTCCTGCTCAATGTGCTTTATGAAAAAGTTAACACCCAGAACAGACTGTAATGAGAATGCTAGACAAGAAAAACTGTTATTTTTGCCTAAACATGAGAAAGGGAGGCACAAGTATATCCCACACAGACTATCCTAAACCTTTCCTCATGGCTTCAAAATGTAAACAAGTTTCTTTACAGTCTATTCAACTTTGAGGATCAAATTTAAATGTGACTTCTGCCATATATGGCTAGATACATTTGCAAGCCAGTGCTATATGAAACCACAACAGCCAGTATAATCTGTGAATCTTAAGAAACTAGCCGAGAGGTCATTTGCTCAGTAATGACATGTGCTGTTTGGATGTGATTTCTTCCCATCTTTGGAATATCAGGTTAACTGTGAAGGAATATTCAGTTCCTTCTCTTGAAAGTAAGACTCAGTAACTGACTGGAAAAGTGAATTGGAGAAAGCAGAGTTTGCAAAGGCCAGAGTCGATCAGAGAAGGGCTCATGGTTCTTCTGAGGGGGAAAGAGAGTAACTCCTTGGCCATCATTGTCAATCTGCATCTGTAGTACATCACCCAGCAATGTGCAAGGACAAGCACTTAGCAAATGCTGGTCACTGTTGCCAAAGAACCACTCTGTGGAACATTCCATTGCTTCTGGAGACTCAACTCCCTGTTTAGTGTCAATCCCTGGGCCAGGCTGATGAGCCGCTTGCTCAAGTAATCAGCATCTCTTTAGATATTTCATTTGTTTCTGCAGGAAACATCTATTCCAGAAGAGACTATACTGTCTAAGAGAATGTCCCTAACCATTTACTCTGAGGTTGACTAAAATGGGGGCTTTTCTTCTTCCTTGCAACTACACAGAGAAGCAACCAAAGAGAGTTCTCAAAAAAAGAAGCCCCCACCAAAAGACTCATCTAAAAAACATTGCCTCATAGTGTCTTTTCACCTTGATAGACTCCCTCCTGACCAACAAACAGACAATCCTTCAAAGTTGCAAAACGATGGAACCCTCTGAGCAATGAATGCCCTTATTTAAGAAGAGAAATGACCCTGTCAGTCGAGGTCACACTGCTAGAACCCGAAAGTGGAACCTCTCTCTGGAGCAGCCCGTTCTACACCAGAGAGCAGGAACTTCGGACTATATAAACATGTGACTCAGGCTGGAAGGCTGCTGAGCTCTCTCCCCTTGGAGATTTGGGCTCTGCATAATTTGCTGGAGGAGAGAGCACACTGACAAGTTTGAATACTACCACGGCCTAGCAACAGTACCATACTTCTTCTGTTGCTTCATGTGTTCAAGTAGAGGTGGCAAAAAAGGAATTCTATTTTACCTCATGCCATCTTTCTTACAGCCATGACTCATTTTCCTGAGAGAAAATCCACGGGGACTAAGAAAACATCATCTTGGCCATAACAGGAGGGGTATCTGTTTGGAATGTGGAAATAAAATCAAGACGGCTGTCTTTGCTTCTAGGATCCAAGTGACTTCCTTAGCACTTTTAAAAAAAAGTAACTTTTATAGACATCTTAATAGTTGATTTTTTTATGTGTGGTTATACTTAAGCTAAAATAATGAAACCATGTATTTCAAAACTTAAAAAAAATACATGAACAATAATCTGATGTGAACAGGTATTGGGGGCAGAATGAAGCTGTTTCCCTGGTAAGTGCATACAGAGTCTCACAGCAAGGCCTCCACAGGGACCAAAGTGCCACAAAGGAGAAGATAGCAGAAGGACAGCAACCATGTGCTCAGGTTATTATTAACTTGTCCAGAAATAGTGAATCCATCATCACAGCGGAGTTCCTCTCTCCACTCCCACACTCTCCACGAAATTCCACACATCTCCCCAGAAGCACTGAGTGGTTAAGGCGATTGCCACCTTTGTGTAGTCTCTGCTCTCAAGGAGACCTCATGTAATGGAGTGGCTCTAATCTAATAAAATCATACCTTAAGTTCAGGTAATGTGCTGGGGAAAGGAGACAGCAGAGTCAAGCAACAGAGTGAATCCGGGTGGAGGAAGCTTCTCTCAGGCCAACATGCAGGCTCATACCTGTGACCCCAGCACACAGGGGGCCGAGGCAGGAGAATCACTGTGAGTCTGAGGCCTGTTCTACCTATCAAGTTCCAGACCAGCCAGGGCTACATGAGACTCCATCTCAACCAAACAAACAAAGGCTCTCCAAAGAAATGTCTCTTTAGAACAGCACCATTTGAGTAGACACTGCAAAGAAAAGCTTGCCTCATCATAATGACCTAGTGTCTCAGGATCTGCAAAGGCAAAGGCTTGAGGCAAGGTTATGTTGGTCCTTCCTAGGAACAACAAGAAGGCATTCAGTCTTTGGCCTATTAAAATGGGTAGCAATGGAAGGGGAACTTGGCTGGCCCAGACCACAGAGGACCATCACAACACGAGTTTGGTACTCTTGGTAGGATGAAGGAGGGTGTAGAAAGGAACAAATGATTTGTTTACATTTTGAAGAGCAGGTCTTGGGATGCAGAGCAAAGGCTGATGAGATGGGGGAGGACTGCTGTGGACAGGCAAAATCAGACACAGAGAAAACAGGTAGGACGCCGTACTTGAGAGGGCAGGCCAGGCAGGGGGTCAACACAGAGTGGAAGAATGGTTCTGACTGAGCTTGGAAACCATTGACAGCTCCATGGGTTAGTTAGATGTAAAAGGGCTAGGGAAAAGACCAAAGCTGAGTACTAGGGTTTTCAGGTCTTTAATGATAAGTTAGAGATAGTGATAGAATTAACTCCTGATTACATTACCGACAAACACACTAGACCCTGAGAGTTTGATGGACATTTAAATGAAGGGGAGATTAGTCTAGCAGTGGGTTTTGCTTAATCTATCCAATCATCTTTTGCGACATTCAGTAATTCTCAAAGTGTGTGTGTGTGTGTGTGTGTGTGTGTGTGTGTGTGTGTGTGTGTGTAGAAGCACACATATGTGCACACTGGGAGAGGGAGGGGATTTGGGACTCTTCCCCTCTTGATCTCAAATGTTCATGGAAGCCATCTTTCTAGAAAGCAACCGACATTCTCAGGGGATGCTAGGCAAGGACCACATCTTGACTTTCCATAGAACTCTGATGCTCGCATCTTCATCATCCAGTGTGAGAGCCTGCTGCTATGGTGCTCACTTCATGTCACATGATCCTGGGAATCAAGACGGATGAACTTTACTTATTGTCTGTGTTTATTTGTTACCCTCTGGGTTAGGAATGTCTCAGTGCACATGACAAAGTATCTGACGTCCATATCAGGGGGTCACTCAGTGATGTGCCTTGAGTCAACTGCAGCTCTGTGAGGATGCACAGTGTCCCGTGGAGAACCCTTAGCAGAAGTCAACTCTCCTCTAATACAACAGACAAGTGAGGCCAACTCGTGCCGCTGATTCCTAGACCTTTGTTACTCTCTCCCTAACAGAGAGAAGATTTTCAAAAAAATTTTTTGACACTCAGGGACTCTTCAAAGACCTGATAAGCCGTAACTGTGACGGATGAAAGCTAGAATGGCAAAGAACAAAATGATCTTTTCAAATTATACTAAGAAATAAAATAACATCAACCCCACAGTGTTGGCTTATTAGTCTAAGAGTTACAGAGGACAGCCTTTGTCTGACTGAGGACCAAGTGAAACACTTTCCCATCCCCTGTCACTTCTTCTGGAAGATATTCTGATGTGGGTGAACATCGGGCACATTTAGATTGAACGCTATAGTCACCATGGTTTCCTGTTGGCCAGATATACAAATGCTTGTTCTCAAGAGGAAGGTGAGCCTCCTTACTGTGGCTAACATGGGGTTACTTTCAGTTACATGCTCAGCCCTGCCCATGCCCTTTGACACTGGCATACACCCTTATTGCCTACACACTAGCAGCTTTCAGGGGGCCATTGCTTCTTCCAATACTTCCTCCCTCATTCTGAGAACAGATGCTCTTGCTCTGTGCCTTCAAAGGCCCTGCATCACCCTTACCTCGTCTGCTAAGTTACTGTGGCCTCCTGGCTTGGCTGCCCCGTGAGACTCCATGCTCAGAGAAGGCACCGCTCTAATTTATCATATGTCCCATGGTGTCCTCAGGGTCCAGCCTATCTCATGCTTCATAAATACCAGCCCAATAAAAGACTCGACGAACCACGAAGCCCCCAGGGCTAGGATAGATCCTGATAAGCTTTAACATCTCGTTACATTTTTACGGTAACTGAACATATACTAAGAGATTAAGAAGAGAGAGGGAAGATTATGTCTAACGCAGGTGAGGCTAAGAAAAAGCTGTGTAGAAGAAGATGCCAAGATCCCTGTTTGCTCAGGAGCAAGACTGGGGAAGCAACAGGCCTAGTTTTGAGGTATTTTGACGTTACATATGCAAATAAGAGACTATGGTACCATGGCTATAAAAGTACCATACCTCCTGGTGTGGGCCTATATGTGTGGCAGACTGGCATCTAGGTATTACCTCAAAGTTTGCAAGAGGTATACACAATGGCAGAAGCATTGAGAATCAAGACCACTGTCCTCTGACAAAAATGAACAAAACAAAAATCAAAGAGAAAACTATGGGAACCATCCACTGGGACAGCGGGCGGGCAATGCCTTCCGGTTTCCCAGACACTCTCCTCAGTGCTCTTTATCCCTTGTTAAAGCTTCCTCAACATGTGCCATCACGTAACTCAGAGCAAAATATTCTGAAGGTTATGAGGAAACAAGGCCTCTGCCCTCCAATATCGAACTCAGCTCTAGCTGACAGATACAGATGTACATAGATGTTATACAGATGTAACAGATCCTAAGAACCAAGGGGTCCCACAGGGGTGTCAGCCGCTGACCTGAGAGAGGGGCAGGGTTTCTGGGCTGAGAACTGAGCTGAGCACTGAAGGCCGCAAATAATAACTGGAGAGGCTAAGTTAAGGCATGGCAACGAGCATCTAAGGGAGAAGTAGTGAACAGGCTGGCTTTACTAATTGCAGAAACAGTGCTGAGAAATGGCGACTCTCTGACCTTCAGCATCTAGGCAGATGGTACAAAGTTTCCAGTAATGAGTTAGAACATGGCCCCTATGACGATTAGCTTTGGTTGGTCAGAGACATACAAGCCCTCATATATATCCAAGTGCCTAGAATTCTATCAACGCCACATCTGAAATAACACATTATAAAAGAAGCCGTGAGGTGTTCTGGTACTCAGTAGGGACTCGAGAAATTGGCATTCTTTATTTGGTAAAGGCAATTTAACTACTTTTTCCAAACAAGGATTCCTAACGTTTTCTGGTCTTAATTCCTGTGCCAGACTACACATTCTGCAGAGAGACCCAATCCTTTCTTTTGTGGCAATCAATCTTCTATGTCTCAAAGGTAGGGTTCAGGAGATCTTTAGTCAGTCCCTCCCTTTGTGGGGAGTCCACAGTTCCCATCCCTGTCACTGGTATTACAGAGTGTACCATGCTTGTGGCCTTCAGAAGGAAGAGAGGCAGCTGACATTCTCTTGCAAAGGTAAGAGATACAAACTGAGGCCACGAAGATTTTTCCACTTCAAAATGGCCGCCCATAAATAGTTTTGTGATTTATTGGTGTAACAGACATACTATAATGCCCAAAGAATTAACATTTCCAAAGACGCTGAGTTCCTCTCAAGGGAAGCCACTGTCACACACATAAAGTACCGGTGGTGGCTCATACACCATGACATAGTCAAAGGCCACTTCCCTTAAGAAGTTCAGATCAACATCAGGGGATGTGTTATGGCACTGCTCAAGTCCCAGAAATTATGTGTCATTCAGTTAGTATTTAAAAATAAAAATAGACTCTCATCACATTGAGGGAACTTACATTTATTTTATGATGGTCAGGATCAAAGAGCTTGATGTTAGATGGGCAGCTGCTGTGGGCCTCTTCTAACTTCTGACAGTGACTCAGCCCATTTTATTAATGAGCTAAAGCTAAGTAAATGATGAATCAATGCCTGCAAAGCAGGAAAAGATGCCAATGCCCCACTAAAATCGCTAAGTGTGATCAACCTGTTTCCGTTAAGAAAGCTGCTGGAGTTTTTACTGGGGGATTTCCCAGGCAAACAGAGCAAAGATGTATAAACCTGGAGCGGAAGGCAAGCCCATTTCCTCTTTGTGTTTCCATCCTGGCCCCTAGTGCAAATACAGTGAATAATTCGGAGCTTCTTCATGTCATCCTCTTCTCCAACCTGACTGGAAGAGATAACCCACAACTCACATTTGCCCAGTCAGTCAGGTGTGGGGTCAGAATACACATGCTATGGCAAGGACATGCAGCAGATACTATAAACCTAAAAAGTGCAAACATCTGCTTCATTCACTCCCATAGAGCTAGTGGGTCCCGACCCTTCCTCGTCCCTCCTTCCAGGGTGACTTATGGATCACTGTGATCACTGAATGAACACTCTCTAGCTTCCAACCCTAATCCCTCGGACATACCAAGGTACCCTGTGTCTGTCTAACCAGCCTGGTGTGAGCTAGAGTGTGTTATGGCGAACACCATTTTCAGTCCACTGGGAAACTGTAAAAACAATAAAAGAGATAAGCTCAGGTAACTGGAGAATAGATTTCCTGTTTTCAGTGACCATGAACTTAATGGGTGGCGACCACGGACATGGTGTCACTGACAGTTCCTTCCAGGAGAGGCTACATTTACCATGTACACACGATGTTAAAATAATTCTTACCTTCTAATTCACATACCTAATTATCACATACATCCATGTGGATCTTTTACTATCTCATAAAATCCATGCTCTGAAACTCAATTTATTATTCCTTCTCTCTTTTTTTTATTTCTCAAATTTTGTTAAAGGCACAGTTTTATACCTCGAGTATTGGGCTGGTTCCTCTGCTTTATTCTTTGGCAATTCTGCTTCCTGATAAAGCTCTTGAGTGCATTCTCCTTACTTCTTTGTCTTACTTCAAGGCATCATGTTGTCCACAAGGAACCCTATTTCAAGCTTCACCCTGTGTCCTCCCCATCACTCATTCCAACTGCCAATGGCTTTCTTACACAGAGTCCTTCCTCTACAATGCCAACCTCATTGCATGTTTCTTCTCACAATGGTTATTTGCTTCCAGCAGGACAAGGGCAACTCCTCAGTTACAGCACATGGTCCATAAAGGCAGCCAGCCCACTACCACCCAGTCGTCATCCATGTGCGCGCTGCTCTCCTGAGTGGTCAAGGCCTGTTGACCCGCTGTGCACGCACCCTCTCCTCCTCCTCATCTCTCAGGTGTCCCCACTGTCTGAGACTCTGTTGCCTTTTAGCTGTGTGGAGAAAACTTCCTTTTCTCTCAATGCCTATGCTACCACACCTTTCACTCACTGAGAAACTGTGTGGCTTTGTGGTTCACACAAACAGATTCATCTGGGGAGCAGAGGTATGAGAACCCACCTCTAGCCCCCAAATCTCCAAATCCAGGGGAGAATTCAGAAATAAAAAAGGAACCTACAGTTATTGAGGGATTTTTCCCATAGAAATGCTTTCTGAGGGCGATACCAACCAAAAGTATTGAGTGGACAGTGACTTCCTGATTATCGTTGTCATATAACATTTTCTGTCACTTTATCATCTTCTCCCAAGGTGCTGCAGTTTGGATCTTGAACAAGTGCCCATGGCCTGTGTGTTGAGATATTGCTTGGGTACCACCCTGGAGTGCTCCTTGGGAGGAAAGTGCAACTCTGAGGGAGTGGGGTCTAGTGAAAGGAAGTTGGCTTGTTGGGGGACATGCTCTTGAAGGGGAAAGTGAGAACGTAGTCCCTTCCTGGCTCTCCCTTTGCTTCCTAGCCACCGTGAGGTGAACAGACCCCCTCTGCCACAAACTCCCACCCTGATGAGCCCAGAGCAAGGCCCAGTGACCATGGGATGAAATCACGGGTCAAAACCAATTTGGATGCTGACTGTCTTTCAGCCATTTTCTCAATAATGGAAGGCTGCCGAGCACACAAAGTTGTATTACTCTCCACGTGACTATCCGGAGAGCCCCTCAACTCGCTGAAAACTGAGTACCGAACCAAGGTGAAATGGCAAGGATGGGAGGCTGTGATACAGCTTCCAGCTCCTGACACTTGTTGATTGCCAGTACCATTTGATTTGTTATAAAAAAAAAAAAATGCAACAGATAATGAGATATTTGGTCCGCATGCTTTGTGTATGTTACTTTTAAAATGTCACCCCTGGGTAACTCAACCCACCGACGAATTATTAATAAAATTCAGCAACTGTCAGAGCTCTTCTGTGTGGAGGGAGGCTTGGCGGCAACACCTATTATGAGAGAGAGACAGATGGCCTTACCTCTCAGTGCCTGCGTCCACAGCTGTGAGTGGAGGTAACTGGGAGGAGGGGTTGTGGGGGCTCCCCTGTACATTATGTCCCGGCGAAGGGTGACTGACAGGATGTGGGGGTGGCACGGCCCCAGCAGCTGTTCCATTTCGGCTTGAATGATTGCTGGAGAAAATGGGAGCTGGAATGAAGAGAGAGGCAGCATGAGACAGTGCCCTGAAGGAGGCCACATTTAAACACCAAGGCTGACAGCGAGCATATTTCAGGGGCTTGTTTGTTTTGCTCTGAGTGCCTTTTAGGGAACAGCTCTCTCTCCCCTTCATGGATACACACAGCTTTTGTTTCTATGGTGGAACAGGTTCCCCGACTCTTGTGCCTTCATCACCCCCATCTCCGGAGCTCCAGCTGAGCTTGCTCCAGACTCACCTTTGTCTGGGTGCCCTGTGCCCTGACAGCTCCCTACCTGGTCCTTACAATTACTCAATCTTGTGCTGTGCGCTTCTATGCAGACGTTTCTGTGTTTGTGCTCTTCAGTCCTGGAAGACGATGGTTGAATGATGGTATGTTCAGTCAGCTGACTGCAAAGGGCACAAAACAGCCCTTCTGCCTCTTCTCACTGTGTAGCTAGACACTGTGGGTCAGGCCCCTGCAGTCAGTGTACCGATAACCTACATAACTGCAAGTCTCAGCATAGGGTGCCATACCCTCTTACCTAAGAGCCCAGCAGACTCAAGCAGTTCTTTCATGGTGTGATGACTATTACTGTTTTTATTCCAAAGAAGTCCTCATCCAAGATGACAAAATAGGAAAAGGTGGTCCCTCACACACAGCTCTGGGTTCTTTCCCCATCACTGCCAATCACACACTGATGGGGAGTCACAGCCCCATTGTTGGGGCAGCCTCCCCTTTGAGAAATGTATGTGACCTCAAACTTGCCCATGTGCCCATTTACATCAGCTAATTGGTACCATGTCACCTGATAACCAGGGCTTGTCACTTTCAAAGTCTCTCAGAAAGGAAGGACCTTAGTGTGGGGACTTCCTTGGCAGACATCTTATTAGGCTGCAACCAGGCGCGACCATTACCTTCTCCCCCTCACTTCTTTCTCTGCTCCATGGGGGCTGGGTCACCTGGGGTCTTAATTCTACCCTGGTGAGGTTGGATGAAAGTGATATTGGTCTAAAAATACAATTCCCTGCTCCATGCCCATTTCTGCTCCTTCTGAACTTCACTAATATCAAAGAACAAATGGATTCTTTTTAATTAAAGAAATCAAGTTCAGGATTAAGAAAGTCATATTATCAAAAAGATTTGAAGGTTTAAAAGTTCAGGGAATTGTATTTTTAGACCAATATCACTTTCATCCAACCTCACCAGGGTAGAATTAAGACCCCAGGTGACCCAGCCCCCAAAAGACTAATCCAATGGAATAAGAGTTCAAGGACTTAGGGGAGCATGTGAAGAGGCAGAATTACCATCTTCCCGCTCAAAAAGCTACTGACATGCGTGTGATCTGATCTGAAGGGTTTATTTCTGGTAAATCAGCATTCTGTCAGGTTCAATCCTGTCCTCAGAAACCTTCACCTTTCCAGAGTCCTCCAAGTCCTAAAGTGGTAGTGAGGCCAGGAAGTGCTTACTAGTTCAAAAAGTCAACCCCGAGCTTCCCTTGTGCGCATCAGACTCCATGTAAGCTGCACATTCGCAGACCCACCGGAGTCACCGTATGAATCACTGGCCTCATTTATGCCCTGCTGGCTTAGGGAACCACAATTCTGCTTGTATTCCAAATAATAATGTGGCCCAAGGGAGACGGCTGTTTGGATTGAATGTAGCAATAGTTTCAATATTGGTGTTTGTCAGCATGGAGCTTGGGTTTTATATAGTGTTCTAAAAACTCATGGAATAATAGGTCACAAAGACACCGTGAAAACACAGCTACCTTAAAAAAAATTCATGCTGTAAGTATAGAAACAAGAGCTCTCATTTATTTTGTAATTGGTGCTGAATGTACCCTTCACTTATTTACCCCCAGAGGTATTTTTGTTTGTATGTGTTTATGTTTATCACAAGGGAAGCACAGCCCTTGCTGCTCGGAACCCAGTGGGCAATAGGGAAACTTGGATGCTCATGCTATGCTGCTTTACTGCATGGTTCAGCAGAAAATACTGTGTTTCCCAAAGGTCTACAGTAACTGCTTCTGTTGGATTTCACATTAGCTACAATTAAATAAGCTGGATGAGAAGGTGCCATTTATAGTCTGTCACTGAAAGTGAGAAGTTGCTGAGGAACTATCCTCTCAGCCAAGTCACAACCAAGCACCTATCATTCCATCATCTATCCATCCAACATTATTTTAAATGATGAATCTAATACACACACACACACACACACACACACACACACAACTGTATTATTTCTGTACTCCTGCTCTTGAGTGGGTTTCAGTTTGAAAATGGAGAAACGCCTGTATGCATTAATTCTACCGAAATACCAGGATTTACTAATGTTGACCTCTTAGCAGTGTTCCAACACTTTAACACATTCATTTGTGGCTCTACCCAACCAGGTGAGTGACCACATCCCAAATTTATTACAACAGTTCATACTTTAGTACTTTTGCTAAGTTCTCTACCTTGACATACTTATTTTAGTATTTTCATCCTCTTCTCCCTCTTCCTGCTGGGGACTGAATCTGGAACATTACGTACGTTAGGAAAGCGATTTACCATAGAGTTACAGCCCTGGCCTCTTCTCATACTTCTCTAAGGCATCAATCATTCCACAAATATTTATGAAGTAGCTACCATATGGCAAACGCAAAACTTGGTCCTGGGATAAACTATAAAACAAAACATGTTTAGTATCTGCTATCTCCAACTGCATCAATTCATGTTTGCCTTTTTAATGAATAAAGACAAACAATCTAAATACCAATAATATCTACCTTGGGGCTGTAGCATAGAGGTAGAAATTTTATCTAACAATCTCCTTTCTGATCAAAGGTTGCCCCAGGGAAGTGTTAATTCTCCCAGATTTGTAAGCAGACACATGTTGCAGAGGCCTAACCTCGAGGCATCCAGGAGTCCTGGGGCAGAAAGCCAGACATAGGTTGGTAGAGCTAAGGAAAGGACTTTCCAAGCAATATGAAGGTACACTACGATGTTCAGAGGGGGGAGGTGGTGGAGAGGGTGTGTAGGGTAAGGTATCTGAGGTGACTGGCATGCAGCTGAAGGCTAAGGACTGGGTCTTCCATATGCTCCGAGGTCAAACATCCATCCACAGACCTTCCCTATATAGTTATAGCTGATTTATAATACTGAAGCAGGGAAAAGTACTCTGCCAGGGACGCCATGAGAAGAAGAAAGATAGGGCTTCACTCTTCAATTCAAAGTCTGCATCTGAAAGTATTTGAACAGTTTCTTACATAGGGCATAATCGATCACTTTTCTGCAAAAGAAAGCCAATCACTTCTGTTATAGAACACGGGATGAAAATTATAGAGATTTTAAGAGAATTATAGAGAGATTATGACTTCTGAAAGAAACTTATTATCAATGTCTATACAGAACAGTCTGCCTGCAGAGTCCAGGATAATTGCTAGTTGTAGATATTACTTATGACCATAAGAATGAAATGAAATTGAGGATAAGCAATAAGAGACACAAGCATGACTTTCTAATATACATACAAAGGACAACTCTCTGAAGTCACTTAGCTATGGCTGCAGTAGGACTAACTAATCTTGGCCTCTAACAAAGACCCCCAAGACTCAGAAAAGGCCATTGTGGCCCAGAAAATGTCTGCTATCGACAGTGACTTCAGGGATGTCTCACCTTATCAAACCATACATATAAGATACAGTCTCCAAGTATTATTCCTTTATTCATTTGCACACAACATTCCAGCACTTTCTTTGCATAAGGCAGGTGGCTAAATCTTTCTTAATGTTTTACGTTTCAATACCTGCCGGCTTCTCACAGACCTGCTTGCTTCAGCATATGCTTACTGACAAACGCTCAGGCTTTGCCAAGGGATTTCCAATCTTAGGAAGAAAATCTCCATCCTGGAGTGGAACGATGAGGTTATTCACAAAAGGAAAAAAAAAAATATTTCCATACTTAACTCAAAATGACTTCCACAACTCAACCAGTGGAGTGTACAATGTGGCCTATTGATCAAAGCCAGAAGAAGAAAATGGATCCCCCATCCAGAACACAGCACAGTATTAACAAAACTGCTGTGACCAAATCAACCAGACACAGACTGCCCCTGGGGGCAGTTTTCATTGTTGGTGTCACCTTGGGGGTCAGAGCTGTCTCCAAAGCTCGAAGGGGGCTTTTCAGTAAACTTCCAGACAGGGATGGTGACTGGCAGCTGGAATAACTGATTAGGCACAGCAAAGGAACAAACTAGAAATCGTTATTGCTTTTGTGATTAAGAGATGGTGAACTCCCCAAGGAAATAAAGCCTGGTCAAGCCATGAATGCATGAACTCTGCCTGCTGCCCAGAGCCAGGAGCCCTCTTCCCTACTGCCGTGGACGCTTTCTCATGGGGCCTGGCTTCTGGCAGTGACAGGCAGAGGTGGCTCTGGGATCCATGTGGCTCTTAGGTGCTATCTTGTGGCCAGGGAAGTCTAAGCTCCCACCTTAAATAATTTCAGTTAGTCATTGTCAATCAGCATATTTGCTATAACTATTAATATATTTATTATTAATAACAATAACTATTAATATTAATAATTATAGTAATACAATATAATGGTTATTATAACAACATATTATTCAATAATATATTATTATATAAGCAATATATTATATTATTAATAACTATTAATATATTATTTCTAATGCACAGGATGCCCTTGGGGAACTTCACTTGTGAGGTATTCACCATGTGAACAGAAGATGTGAGGAGACTTTAGGGACCCCAAATAAAGACTTCTTGCATTGGGCCATCCCAGGGCTGTTGTAAGCTACCACCCACATCATCTGGTAACTGTTTCCATCCACGCAGAGGGTGGGCACAAAGACTTTCCTGTCCGTCAGAGGCATAAAGCAGCAGCTAGCATAGGCAGGCCTGATGGAGTAAACCCGTAATCCTGGATGACAGGGAGAAGAAAGCAGGAGATTGCAAGAATAAAGCACCTGCCTGCCTGGGCAATTTAGCGAGACTGTCTCAAACAAAGTCCAAAGAGGAAGTGATGGAGATAGCTCAGTGGCCATGTCCTTGACCTGTGCAAAACTAGGTGTATGCACAACTAGGTTCAACCCCCGGGACAGTGAAGAATGGCTGGTCTGTCTTCCTGTTCAAAACTGTATGGGCAGCTACACTTCTGTTCTTTGAGATAAAATAATCTGATAACCCTAAAGAGCCATGGAAGTAAGACATACCTTCTGGTTCCCTAGGTCTTGGGCTGAGGCATGTTGAGACTCTAAACTTCTTGTGACTCTCAAAATGGTCCAGGTATGCACATGGGGTAGCAGGTGCTGAACCAGGTCTCAGCTCCATTACATCTGCTTCCTTCTCCACATTGGGGAACTCAACAGTTATGACTGATTGAATATTTGTCATGTGCCAAGGACTTACAAACATTTGCTATTTACTGATTAGGCTTGAGGCCTAATCTGGTTCTTGGTTAACATGGCTTGGCTATGGTCACTTGGTGAGCAAATAGTGAAGGTGAAATTCAAAGTGAAATTTCAGGTCATATGCCCCTAACCACCACCCTACACGGCCTCTCAAGTGCCAGATGGATTCTAAACAAGGTGCATCCTTATCTAGCAGTGCATTTGAAAAGGCGTCTTGGAGTAGAGGCACACGGGTGGCTGTAACACTCTCAGTGGGACAGTCAAAAACACCCCCTCTGTCCCTGCCCATTCTCAACCCTGATGAGGGAAATTCACCAGCTTTGAAATTCAATCCAGACAAGAAATTAACTGAATTATTCAGTTTGGAAAACAAACAGCTGGTAAGAAATGTGCTTTTTCCCAAATGAAGATTTCAGATCCGTATCAGAGGCATACTGATCCACAGGCAGGAAAGGAGTGGGCCCCACAGGGTTTCGTGAGCAATCAGCTAGATGAGCCCTTTACTGTAGCAAGCAGGACGTCCTGGGCCATCGATAATGAGCTTAGGGGAGATTTGCTGTATATGTGGAGACCACTGAGCTTCCCTGCAAGCCCGTGCTTCAGGACATTCATGGCTACTGAAAAGCCCCAGCATTGCTCTGGCTTGTCTTCACTAGAAGGGGCATCAAACTTATTCAGAGATGGTGACTCTCACTTGTAATGGATGTCAGAGGCATGCTGGGCTCCTGAGAAATGACATTAATTGCTTGGCAGCCAGCACAAGGGAAGAAGTCTGGGCTGACCATTCATCTCTTAGGCAGAATTTCAAGGGTCAAGGCATAGAGGAGCAAACTAATCGATGAGACCAAAGTAAATTGGCTCTCAAGTAGACATTAACAAGAATTAGAGGGTCCAGATGAAAGGTGAGCTTCATCTTGTCTCTCTGTCTCTCTCCCGAGAGGAGAAATTTAGGCCTGGGAGGAGTTCAATAAGCCATTTAACTACAGTGGCCATTCTGGCTCCTTTGGCCTCATCAGAAATCCTGCTCTCACGACAGACAGTGTCAGCATGGCTGGGAACAGAAGAG